>NC_087064.1:25460170-26060170 GCF_963678635.1 Symsagittifera roscoffensis
TGGTGGAGCTCGGCAGCACATACAGCATGACACAATTCCGGTAATGACAATAGAAAGTAGAAGAAGAATTGCGCATGCTGCGGGATAGAAAAGGAGACTCTAAAGCAATGAAAAGAAATTACAAATCCGAAAAAAAAAATTTAAAACCTGAACTTTGAATCAAAAATTTATCGAATTACCATAAAATAGGGGTTTAGTTCTAGTTTTCCATCTTCGAGATTAAGGTCGAAATTATTTGAGACTGGCTGAAAGCTCAAGACTGAAAATCGAGGAAAACTGTGAAACAAACGAGCCATCTCGGGGGTTGTATAGTTGTCCGAAGTGGAAACTTGAATGTTTTCAAACTTTTCCATATTGACGTTTCAGCTGTTATTTCTCGTAACTGACAGTAAAATTAATTTCTATGTCGTCAAAATGCTCATGATTGATCTATAAAATTAGCTCCCGCTTTCATTGCAACTTTTATAGATTGTGATCAGCAAATTCTCATAAAGCTAAAGTAAATGCCAGCAAAGACTTCGTGACTAGGTTTATTAGAAGAAGAAGAAGAAGAAAGAACACCTGAATTACTATACAATAAAAGCCGAGGCATCAGTATAGCAAAGTGTAAATAATAAAGTTGGTTAAAATTCATTGGTTACATCAAACAAAAACACAACATCACAAAACAAGCAATAAACAAAACAAAACAAGTTCGGTTACAGTTCAGAAAGTGGTTGATTAAAATATATGAAGTTACGGATACTAAAAAAACATCAGTTTTAAGAATTAAGAACGAGCTGGTATTAAAACATATTACTAGTAAGTTGGTATTATCAACATATTACTAGTAAGTTGAACCAAAATGAAACGTTTGAAAGAAATGAAGCTCAACTATCAGTCGAAAGAGCAGATAAACTTGTTTTCATACAATGCAACGCTGCTTCACTTGATAATACTGATCATAATGATTATTTAGCGGATTTTGAGTTTGTGTAAAAAGAATAGTCTTCAAACTTGGTAGTTTCAAGCAATGTAACATTCGCCCGGAAGTACATATCGACGGAAAATAAAGCTAGGTTCTAAAACGACTGGCTAGCGTCTTCTAAACACAGCTCTACAGGCTTTTCACCGTCTCTGCCAAAGCCAGTTCTTTTGGTGGTCTTTCTATAATCGGGTCGACAAAAAAATGTTACTGTTTCCGGCTTCGATCAGAACGCTCTAATTAACTGAATTACATGCAAAAATAGTGAGCTCATGGCTGGGTCTCAGTATCCCCAGACCACGAGGTCACTCCTAAAAACAGAGCTACTACTTATTTATTATTTTACCATTGTTTTTGTTCAGTAGACAAAAAGCATCATCTCCATCGAAGATGGATCAACCCTTTCCCTCAACTCCTAGCTTCTCATCTGAAAACGAATTTGAATGTTATTATTTTAATTCGTGGCATCTCCAGGAAGCTAAAAGTTTGTTAAAATAATGACTAAGTTCTCTCCCGAGACCCTTCCGGATTCTGGAATCGGGAGAAATAACGTCCTTTTTTTTCCGATGGCTGAACACGTCGTCCAAACACCCTTCCTGGTTATCGTGAATTGTTTTGTAACGATTGTAACTGCATAATCGTTACAACTCGGAATGGTCTTCCAACAATAATTTCAATTGCTATTTCAATTTGTATCGTTCACCTCGTCTATTTCAACGAATATAGTTGTTTTCTCTGGGAAACTTGTTGTTGTTGACAACAGAATTTTCAAAATGCATAAAATCAATTTTATCCACGTTATATCGACTCACTGCAAAATACAGATGGCATCATACTACACTATCATATGCGTCCAACTTCCTTCAATAATCTGCTCTTTCGAGGATATGACTTCACATAAAACATTTTTTCTGACTTCTAACATCTATGTCCCGATTTAAAACTTTTTCTCCTAGGTCCTGCCTACAAACAAACCAAAATTATCCTACTATGCTTCTTCCTTTTGGAAGTTTAGTTGTAATTGGTCCTGAAATTTTAAATTGAGGAACTCGGTGGTTAGAAGGAACAATGAATTAATCTACCTCTCCAAGAGATTACCAAAGCCTTTCATGTCACCACAAAGTGATCAGTCGTCTTATTTGATTGAAAACAATCATGCAGGATTTTTTAATATAGTTTCCACTCAAGCCTTTCTAATTAAAGGGTAAGTGTCTCTGAAGCCACGAACTAAAATCACAATGCAAATTTATATAAACAACAAACTGTTTAATCTTCAAATTTCAACTAAACGTTTTCTCTTCAGTTTCAACTGAAAACTTAGCTGCTTTGTTCTTTATTTGAGTTTTTCTCACACAAAACATTTCTGAGTTTTATCATCTTCTCCTTCGTTGCTTTTTTGTTTCTTTCTTTGTTCATTCTTTGTTTTTGTCGTTTAGAAGTTCTAAAACATCTAAATTTTTCTAATGTTGCTTCTTTTCGCAAATCTTGTTTTTCGGCCATTTGTCAAAGTTCCATCTCCTCGGTAGCTTCTTTTCTGACGCTGTTGGAAGCAGTTCTCCAATACTTTTGCTCTTCTACTCTTTATTTACAACAAGGTAGAGCATCAACGTTAGTTTCTCTGTTTCGGCAGAAGCTGTTGTGGAGGCACAACGTCACGCTTCTCTCCAAGTCTTCCTTCAACATCTCTTTTTTCCCCTACCGTCGCATTCACTTGTTCTAGAAGTTCTCTTCACTGCGGTGGTTACTGTATTCCGATGAGTTATAAAAGCTCGCTTAAAAGCTCCTGCTCCAATGTCCAGCACTGTACACTCTGCTTTGCTTCGACATATGTTTCTTGGCATGCTCGTACAACCATGCAGTCATATTGGCTCTGAACCATGGCATCAGCCGTCTTCTGGCCCATATCTTTTTAACTTCTATCGAAATGTTCAAGATTTTGCACGTTGTCTGAAAAAGATCTAAATCTTTTGGACAATCCAATTCCTGCAATTGCTTATTCGTAGGCGTTTCTTGTCTATTGTTCTCTTTTAGATGAGCTTTCAGCCACCGTATCGCCATCATAACTTCCACTATCACTATCGTTATGGGCTGTAATGAATCCGGTAAACCCATGGAGAGCAGTTCTCTACAGTCCCAGATCAACACCAGATTATTACGCCCGGGATACCACCATGTTTGTAGCATGCAATGGCAGGGGAACTCATCATGTGTCAACATGATGCTCCTCCCTCCAATTACGCTTTCCCGAAGCTTCCAGTGGTGGTTCCACTTCCATCATCACTCGGCGGACTTCATCATTCTCATCTACTGCATTGTAATCTGTGACTGTTGACCCTTTCTGCGTCTGTCTTTCAAAGTCACTGAAGTTCCAACTGGCGTACCGCATGAACTTCTTTCCCAGTATCGATTCTAATTTTTCTTTGGTTCTCTCATTTTTGCGCTTTTTTCTGTTTCAAAAAATATAGTTATCTACAAAGACGCGATTTGTGGGGGGATCAAAGTATCGCTATTTTGACCCTAAAAACCGGCCTGCTTACTGTGTTTTTCACTGAAAAACGGTATAGGTGTTTTAATATAGGCTGTATAAATAGTAATACTACTAATATTATACCACTCCGGGTTTGCTCAATACCCGAAATAAGGTGCTTAACTCGGAAACTCGCAATTCGGTGGAGGGTCACTACAGTGCAGTCACTGTCGAGCCCCCCATAGATTAATATCTTACTTTTTGTACCAAAAGGTACACAAAATTTGTTAATGATACCCAACAGTCGATTGTTGTTGTCAATGAGCCCCTTCTTGTCGCTCCTTGCACTGCTTGTTGGATCAGTCTTCTTCACTAATCCCGAGACCCCTCCGGATTGAGCGCAAATTAGCATTAATGTGCATAAATACTCAAATAACCCTATAGTACAAGCACCACAAACGGGCTACAAAAATGATCGTAACGACCCTGATTGATATAAATGCCTGTAACAACAATATATCTATCAGCAACAAACGGGAGGGTTGGACCACATCTCGTCTGAGGGGACGATTTCTACTGATTTTATACTTTTTTTTTCTGTTTTTGGTTTTTTCGGTTATTTTTTATTGTTTTTTGTGTCTCTTAGGTTCTATACTACTTTTTGTTTAGTTTCCTGTATGTCTTTAAGTGATTTTGGTCACAAACCTTTTAGGTAACGACGGGATGGCCAATCCCCCCACCCTTCCTGGTATGTGATTTTTTGGTTTTAACTAGGTTAAAAAGCTATTCACGGGAATCCGGAAGGCTTCTGCGTTCCGAACTACCCTTCCACCCCGGTGGTTAGGGCCTCGTTGTGAGCATCCGCTCGGCGTGCAGAGCTCGTTAAGGGTTCTGTCGGTCATGATGATAAAAAAGAAAAACATCCAGGAGAGCCATAAAAACATCTATGTAACATTCGCCCGGAAGTACATATCGACGAAAAAAAAGCATGATCTGAAAACAAATTTGAATGTTACTATTTTAATTCAGGACATCTCCAGGAAGCTGAAAATTTGTAAAAATAATGTTTAAGTTCTCTCCCGAGACCATTCCGGATTCTGGAATCGGGAGAAATAACGTCCTTATTTCTTTCCGGAAGGCTGAACACGTCGTCCCAACACACTTCCTGGTTCTCGTGAATTGCTTTGTAACGACTGTAACTGCACAATCGTTACAACTCGGAATGGTCTTCCAACAATAATTTCAAATGCTATTTCAATTTAAATTGTTCACCTCCTCTATTTCAACGAATATAGTTGTTTTCTCTGAGAAACTTGTTGTTGTTGTGTTTTTCGCCACTTCTGTTGGTGCGAAATCTCAAGGTCTTGACGTGTCTTTATTTCGAAACGAATTTTTAAAAATTATTATGAAACTCCAAATTAACCCTTCCGAGTTCGTCAAAATGAACGATTAAGACGTCTAATTGATTAAAACCATCAATCTTCTCAGTCAGATGCATCAATAAAATTTCGTAAGCGAACTTGCATTTTGACACATTCTAGTCGAATGTCACACAAATTCTGAGTTTTTGAAACTTGCTAGTAAAAAAAAGTAAGCTACTAATAGAAAACAGGTAATTGAATAGTAACTAACTAGTAAACAAATTTTACTTAGTAGTAACTGCACAACCCTATTCGTGACATTTGCAGTGTCGAAAAACTTTAGCAAAAAAAGTAATTTTGTCGTCTTTCTGAAATGACTTATTTTTGTAACAAGAGTCATCTAACTAATATATACGGTGGGTCGTTCCTTCTTAATTGCTCTCGCTCTGCCAAAAATTAAAAGAAATACCTGGATAAAATCGAGGTGCTAGGAAATAAAGCAGGCCGGCTTAAAAGCATACCAAATTTTAAGCAGGCTCAGAATAATTATCGAGTCAGAACGCCTACTTCAAACAAGGGATTTGAGATTAGTGACATAACATCGTGTTTAGCGAGCGTCTTAGGGAAGGCCAGCGCGCTGAGCGGATGCTCACACAGGCTTTTAACCGGTAGCCAGAAGGGTTCACCAAAACGCGAAAGCCTTCTGAATTCCCTGATCTAAGTTTAAGCCTTGTTAAAACCGAAAACTCCCGAATACTCATAGGCGAGATTTGCCGTCCCCAAGGCCAAATACAACTAAGGATACCTAAAGAGGTGCAAAAAAATCTACAGAAAAAATTATAAAAGTTGATACTGAACATTGAGAAGACATCAACAAAGAGTTACTTGCGATATTGAACGAGATACGACATCGATTGTATTCTAAGACAAAGTCAAAAGGTCGAGCTTAAGTAAAAAGGTCTGTGACCATTCTACGAGCAGTTCAACCACTCCCAGTAGCTAGTATGAGAATCTGAATGAACTGCTTGCAAAATTTTTCGACATCGAAGTGGCCGATATCGAGACCAACAGGACACACAGCCAGGAGTGTGTGTCCTCCGCAATTTGAATATCTACAACCAAAGCTTTTGAAAATGGAGGTTAGAAACCTGTTGGCACAGTCAGGGGTGAGTCAACTGGTGTTCTTAATGCTGCCAGTTATCCTCAACCAAATCTACAGCTCTCTCTAGAGAAAACTACTTCAGATGGGAAATTGCCGGTTCTAGATTTTTATATAAATGTATCGAAAGATATGAGGTTGACCTGCAGCTGGTATCAAAAAATTAAACAGTTAGTGGGACTTCAATGAACTATTGGAGCTGCGAAGAGGGAATTCAATACCGTGATAAATTAGTTTTGATATTGACAGAATCAGGTATTGGTATTGGTATTGATCAATACCAGGTTCCTGGTATTGGTATTGATCAAAACCAGGTTCTTGGTGTTCTGAAGCGTCTCAGATCAATCTAAAATCACAAAATTTATTGTAAGACTAATTTTTTAGTGGGATTTGACTGGGATAAATATGTAAAAAAAAAACAGAAAATTATAGAGACTTCATGCAAGACAATTCGATCCAAAATCTTTCGTGTTTCAAACATTTCGTGATTTTTGCTAACACGAGATTTCAAGTCTTTGCAAAAGTTTTGAGGTATTGTAACAAAATTTTGAGGTATTGACTGGGTTTGGTTTTAGTATTGATGACTCAGTTCGATATTGGTGTTGGTATTGAGGCCTTGGTATTGGTATTGTGCTATTGGTATTAATGTTGGCATATTTTTATATTAATTCAATATAAATTCCTTGGTTGCGAGCGAAGTGTAATTCAAGCCACTGTGTGGAGTGTTTAGGTGTACCTCTAGTTAAGAGCATTTTGATGAAAATAACAAAGAGCAATGGCTCTTAAATCGGACCCTGATAATTGTTCCGCAAAAGTGGCAGCAGAAGGCCTGATTTAAGTTTTCGAGGTTAAGAGAAGCACCTTGTTTATTTCAGTCACGAAAAGATACAAAGCCTTCAATGCTGATGGTTCAAAAATGTATGTTAGTGGGTATATCTCAATCTATGTTAGTTAAACTGATTGATCTTACGAATGCTTTCAATTCTATACGGAGAGATATTGTAGCAGAGAAACTACAAGAACACAAAACGGAACTGAGTAACTTTTTCTATCTTTGTTTTGGCCAGACGACTTGTCTTTCATTTGGTGATTATCTTGTCGACTCATCTGAAGGCGCACAACAAGGAGACCCACTAGCTGTATTTTTATTTTGCCTGGCAATCAACGTTTTTCTGAAAGCCCATATATCAATGTTCAAATCTGGCTACGTGGATGACATAAGTGTCGGTGATATCGTGTGGCAGAATGTCCTCAAAAGCTTCAGACCGTGATAGCAGAAGGTATCAAGATCGGACTGGATCTGAATCTGAAAAGCAGAACGAATGGTCACTTCCAATGATGCTTCAACAAGCTGAGTCGCTTAAAGAATCAGGACACGCTTGAACGCCTTGGTGTGCCCCGGAGCTGCTGACTGGCTCAACGCCCTTCCCTCGAGAACACTAGCACTCCATGATGAATTCCGAATTGCCATAGGTTATTGTCTTGGCGCACCGGTCTGTACCCCACACGGGTGCTCTTGTGGCGATATAGTCGATGCCTATGGTAAGCATGCATTAGTTTGCAAAAAGAGCAGATCTGTTCATGCAAAACATTCGATGGGCAATCATATTATTCATAGGGCGTTTATTCAAGTCAACATCCCGTCGACCATCGAGCCCCAGGGATTATTCCGGTCTGACCGTAAGAGACCAGTTGGACTCACACTGGTTCCATGGACGCACGGAAGAGCATTGGCTTGGGACTTCACCTGCGCACATAGACTGGCATCCTCGTACACCCAGCTCGCGAGTCGAGAAGGACCCTTTTGGAGGTCTGGGTACTAATAAAAAGTGACATAGCGCAGACGCTACTACGGAAATTTATTGAAAAATGTTTGAATCAGAGTTTTTAATAAGAGTTATCAGATTTTAAAAGTAATTTCAATATACAGTTTTTCACAAACAGTCTTAGACTTTCTATTGATTACAATTTAAAGAAGTAAAAAAATGACTCAGAAATTTTTCTAAATAGTATTATAGTTTTAAAGTAATTTCAATATATTGAAAGCTTTAAGAGGTCAACTGTCTTTGGCTAATTTTTCTCAAGACGATTTAGACTCAAAATTGATGTAAAACTTTGAAAAATTTTTTTAAAATCTTTTATAAAAAAATTGTAAGTAAAATCGTAAATTAAGCTAGGTTCTAAAACGACTGGCTAGCGTCTTCTGAACCCAGCTCTACATGCTTTTCACCGTCTCTGCTAAAGCCAGTTCATGGTCTTTCTATAATCGGGTCGACAAAAAAATGTTACTGTTTCCGGTTTCGATCAGAACGCTCTAATTAACTGAATTACATGCGAAAATAGTGAGCTCATGGCTGGGTCTCAGTAACTCCAGACCACGAGGTCGCTCCTAAAAACAGGGCTACTACTTATTTTTTATTTTACTATTGTTTTTGTTCAGTAGATAAAAATCATCATCTCCATCGAAGATGGATCAATCCTTTCCCTCAACTCCTAGCTTCTCATAATCTGAAAACGAATTTGAATGTTTTTATTCTAATTCAGGACATCTCCAGGAAGCTAAAAATTTTTTAAAATAATTTTTAGGTTCTCTCCCGAGACCCCTCCGGATTCTGGAATCGGGAGAAATAACGTCCTTATTTCTTTCCGGAAGGCTGAACACGTCGTCCCAACACACTTCCTGGTTCTCGTGAATTGCTTTGTAACGACTGTAACTGCACAATCGTTACAACTCGGAATGGTCTTCCAACAATAATTTCAAATGCTATTTCAATTTGTATCGTTCACCTCCTCTATTTCAACGAATATAGTTGTTTTCTCTGAGAAACTTGTTGTTGCTGTTGACAACAGAATTTTCAAAATGCATAAAATAAGTTTTATCCACGTCATATCGACTCACTGCAAAATACAGATGGCATCAAACTACACTATCATATCCTTCCAAGTTCCTTCACTAATCTGCACTTTCGAGGATATGACTTCAGATAAAACATTTTTTCTGACTTCTAACGTCTATGTCCCGATTTAAAACCTTTTCACCTAGGTCCTGCCAACCAACAAATTCAAATTATCCTACTATGCTTCTTCCTTTCAGAAAATTAGTTGTAATTTATCCTGAAATTCAAATTTAAGGAACTCGGTGGTTAGAAGGAACAATGAAATAATCTCCCTCTTCAAGAGATTACCAAAGCCTTTCATGTCACCACAAAGCGATCAGTCGTCTTGTTCGATCAAAAACAATCATGCTAGAATTTTTAGAAAAATTTCCACTCAAGCTTTTCTAAATCAATGGTAAATGTCTCTGAAGCCACGAACTAAAATCACAATGCAAATTTATATAAGGAACAAGTTGTTTAATCTTCAAAAATAAACTAAATGTTTTCTCTTCAGTTTCAACTGAAAACTTAGCTGCTTTGTTCTTTATTTGAGTTTTTTTCACACAAAACAATTCGGAGTTTTAACATCTTCTCCTTCGTTGCTTCTTTGTTTTTTTCTTTGTTCGTTCTTTGTTTTTGTCGTTTAGATGTACTAAAACATCTAATTATTCTAATGTTTCTTCTTTTTGCAAATCTTGTTTTTCGGCCATTTGTCAATGTTCAATCTCCTCCTCCTGCAACATTAACTCCGCACTTTCAGTCTCTGTGTCTTGAAACACATTGGTAGCTATTGTGACGCTGTTGGAAGTAGTCCTCCAACACTTCTGCTCTTCTACTCTTTGTTTACAACAAGGTAGAGCATCAACGTTAGTTTCTCTGTTTCGGCAGAAGCTGTTGTAGAGGCACAACGTCACGCTTCTCTCCAAGTCTTCCTTCAACATCTGACCCATATGTTTTTAATTTCTATCGGAATGTTCAAGATTTTCCGCGTTGTCTCAAAAAGATCTAAATCTTTTAGACAATCCAATTCCTGCAATTGCTCTTTCGTAGGCGTTTCTTGTCTATTGTTCTATTTTAGATGAGCTTTCAGCCATCGTATTGCCATCATAACTCCCACTATCACTATCGTTATGGGCTGTAATGAATCTGGTAAACCCATGGAGAGCAGCTCTCCACAGTCCCAGATCAACACCAGATTACTACGCCCGGGATACCACCATGTTTGTAGCAAGCAATGGCAGGGGAACTCATCATGTGTCAACATGATGCTCCTCCCTCCAATTACGCTTTCCCGAAGCTTCCAGTGGTGGTTCCACTTCTATCATCACTCGGCGGACTTCATCATTCTCATCTACTGCATTGTAATCTGTGATTGTTGACCCTTTCTGCGTCTGTCTTTCAAAGTCACTGAAGTTCCAACTGGCGTACCGCATGAACTTTTTTCCCAGTATCGATTCCAATTCTTCTTTGATTCTCTCAATTTTGCGCTTTTTTCTGTTTCAAAAAATATTGTTATCTAAAAAATCGCGATTTGTGGGGGGATCAAAATATCGCTATTTTCACCCTAAAAACCGGCCTGCTTACTGTGTTTTTCACTGAAAAACGGTATAGGTGTTTTAATATAGGCTGTATAAATAGTAATACTACTAATATTATACCACTCCGGGTTTGCTCAATACCCGAAATAAGGTGCTTAACTCGGAAACTCGCAATTCGGTGGAGGGTCACTACAGTGCAGTCACTGTCGAGCCCCCCATAGATTAATATCTTACTTTTTGTACCAAAAGGTACACAAAATTTGTTAATGATACCCAACAGTCGATTGTTGTTGTCAATGAGCCCCTTCTTGTCGCTCCTTGCACTGCTTGTCGGATCAGTCTTCTTCTCTAATCCCGAGACCTCTCCGGATTGAGCGCAAATTAGCATTAATGTGCATAAATACTCAAATAACCCTATAGCACAAGCACCACAAACGGGCTACAAAAATGATCGTAACGACCCTGATTGATATAAATGCCTGTAACAACAATATATCTATCAGCAACAAACGGGAGGGTTGGACCACATCTCGTCTGAGGGGACGATTTCTACTGTTTTTATACTTTTTTTTTCTGTTTTTGGTTTTTTCGGTTATTTTTTATTGTTTTTTGTGTCTCTTAGGTACTATACTACTTTTTGTTTAGTTTCCTGTATGTCTGTAAGTGATTTTGGTCACAAACCTCTCAGGTAACGACGGGACGGCCAATCACCCCACCCTTCCTGGTACGTGAATTTTCGGTTTTAACTCGGCGTGCAGTGCTCGTTAACGGTTCTGTCGGTCATGATGATAAAAAAGAAAAACATCCAGGAGAGCCATAAAAACATCTATGTAACATTCGCCCGGAAGTACATATCGACGGAAAATAAAGCATGATCTGAAAACAAATTTGAATGTTACTATTTTAATTCAGGACATCTCCAGGAAGCTGAAAGTTTGTTAAAATAATGTTTAAGTTCTCTCCCGAGACCATTCCGGATTCTGGAATCGGGAGAACTAACGTCCTTATTTCTTTCCGGAAGGCTGAACACGTCGTCCCAACACACTTCCTGGTTCTCGTGAATTGCTTTGTAACGACTGTAACTGCACAATCGTTACAACTCGGAATGTTCTTCCAACAATAATTTCAAATGCTATTTCAAATTAAGTTGTTCACCTCCTCTATTTCAACGAATATAGTTGTTTTCTCTGAGAAACTTGTTGTTGTTGTGTTTTTCGCTACTTCTGTTGGTGCGAAATCTCAAGGTCTTGACGTGTCTTTATTTCGAAACGAATTTTTAAAAATTATTATGAAACTCCAAATTAACCCTTCCGAGTTCGTCAAAATGAACGATTAAGACGTCTAATTGATTAAAACCATCAATCTTCTCAGTCAGATGCATCAATAAAATTTCGTAAACGAACTTGCATTTTGACACATTCTAGTCGAATGTCACACAAATTCTGAGTTTTTGAAACTTGCTAGTAAAAAAAAGTAAGCTACTAATAGAAAACAGGTAATTGAATAGTAACTAACTAGTAAACAAATTTTACTTAGTAGTAACTGCACAACCCTATTCGTGACATTTGCAGTGTCGAAAAACTTTAGCAAAAAAAGTAATTTTGTCGTCTTTCTGAAATGACTTATTTTTGTAACAAGAGTCATCTAACTAATATATACGGTGGGTCGTTCCTTCTTAATTGCTCTCGCTCTGCCAAAAATCAAAAGAAATACCTGGATAAAATCGAGGTGCTAGGAAATAAAGCAGGCCGGCTTAAAAGCATACCAAATTTTAAGCAGACTCAGAATAATTATCGAGTCAGAACGCCAACTTCAAACAAGGGATTTGAGATTAGTGACATAACATCGTGTTTAGCGAGCGTGTTAGGGAACGCCAGTCCGCTGAGCGAATGCTCACACAGGCTTTTAAACGGTAGCCAGGAGGGTTCACCAAAACAAGAAAGCCTTCTGAATTCCCTGATCTAAGTTTAAGCCTTATTAAAACCGAAAACTCCCGAATCTTCATAGGCCAGGTTTTGCCGTCCCCAAGGCCAAATACAAATAAAGATACCTAAAGAGGTGCAAAAAATCTACAGAAAAAATTATAAAAGTTGATACTGAACATTGAGAAGACATCAACAAAGAGTTACTTGCGATATTGAACGAGATAAGACATCGATTGTATTCTAAGATTTAGTCAAAAGAAGGACGAACCCGCCCGGTTGTACGATCGAGCTTAAGTAAAAAGGTCTGTCACCATTCTTCAACCACTCCCGGTAGCTCGTATGAGAATATAAATGAACAGCTTGCAAAATTTTTCGATATCGAAGTGGCCGATATCGAGACCAACAGGACACACAACCAGGAGTGTGTGTCCTCCGCAATTTATATGTCTACAACCAAAGCTTTGAAAATGGCGGTTAAAAAATTGTTGGCACAGTCAAGGGTGAGTCAACTAGTGTTCTTAATGCTGCCAGTTATCCTCAACCAAATCTACAGCTCTCTCTAGAGAAAACTACTTCAGATGGGAAATTGCCGGTTCTGGATTTTTACATAAATGTATCAAAAGATATGAGGTTGACCTGCAACTGGTATCAAAAAGTTAAACAGTTAGTGGGACTTCAATGAACCGTAGGAGCTGCCAGCAGGGTTTCAATACCGTGAAAAATTAGTGTTGATATTGACAGAATCAGGTATTGGTATTGGTATTGATCAAGACCAGGTTCCTGGTATTGTTATTGATCAAAACCAGGTTCTTGGTGTTCTGAAGCGTCTTAGATCAATCTAAAATCACAAAATTTTTTGTAAGATTAGTTTTTTAGTGGGATTTGACTGGGATAAACATGTAAAAAAGAAAAACAGAATATTACAGAGAATTCATGCAAGACATTTTGATCCAAAATGTTTCGTGTTTCAAACGTTTCGTGATTTTTGCTAACACGAGATTTCAAAGTTTTTGCAAAAGTTTTGAGTAATTGTAACAAAATTTTGAGGTATTGACTGGGTTTGGTTTTAGTATTGATGACTCAGTTCGATATTGGTGTTGGCATTGAGGCCTTGGTATTGGTATTGTGGTTTTGGTATTAATTTTGGCATTAATTTATATTAATTCAATAAAAATTCCTTGGTTGCGAGCGAAGTGTAATCCAAGCCATGTGTGGAGTGTTTAGGAGTACCTCTAGTTTGGAGCATTTTGATGAAAAAACAAAGCGCAATGGCTCACAAATCGGACCCTGATAATTGTTCCGCAAAAGTGGCAGCAGAAGGCCTGATTTAAGTTTTCGAGGTCAAGAGAAGCACCTTGTTTATTTCAGTCACAAAAAGATACAAAGCCTTCAATGCTGATGGTTCAAAATTGTATGTTAGTGGATATATCTCAACCTATGTTAGTTAAACTGATTGATCTTACGAATGCTTTCAACTCTATACGGAGAGATATTGTAGCAGAGAAACTACAAGAACATATACCGGAACTGAGTAACTTTTTCTATCTTTGTTTTGGCCAGACGATTTGTCTTTCATTTGGTGATTTTCTTGTCGACTCATCTGAAGGCGCACAACAAGGAGACCCACTAGCTGTATTTTTATTTTGCCTGGCAATCAACGTTTTTCTGAAAGCCCATATATCAATGTTCAAATCTGGCTACGTGGATGACATAAGTGTCGGTGATATCGTGTGGCAGAATGTCCTCAAAGATCTTGAGACCATGATAGCAGAAGAAATCAAGATCGGACTGGATCTGAATCTGAAAAACAGGTCTGAGTTGATTGTATTTTGCGATGATGCCAGAGAAAAAATTCAATCATTCAACCCTTCTTAGCAGTTTTTTTTCCACATGACCATCACTGAACCTACGGACTTGGTTCTCCTAGGTGCCCCGATTGGCGAAAAGGCACAAGAAATTGTTGTTCAAGATAAAATCAACGAACTCAGTCGAATGTGCATTGGATGCAATCGCTTCCGTCAAATGTTGCTTTCTTCCTGCTTAAGAATTGTTTCTACATTCCAAAACTGGTGTACATACTGCGAACGTCAACATTATTCCTGAAAACAGACGCCCTTCACCGTTTTGACGAGAATATCCGGAACACACTGCCATTGATCTTCAACTTCGAGATTGACGATCCACGATGGGAGCTTTTGACATTGCCATGCAAACTGGGTGGAATGAGTACTGTTCAGGTCCATAAATTGGGTATTGCTTCGTATGCGTCATCCATATTTAGCACTCTAGATATCTGTAATAACATCTATGCCAATGAAGCAACAACTGAATCTCTAATCGGATCTGTAGTACAACACTGGCGAAGTACCATAAACAAAGATGAACCTCTACCAGAGCGCAAATTCAAGCAGAACGAATGGTCACACCCAATGATGCTTCAACAAGCTGAGTCGCTTAAAGAATCAGGACACGCTTGAACGCCTTGGTGTGCCCCGGAGCTGCTGACTGGCTCAACGCCCTTCCCTCGAGAACACTAGCACTCCATGATGAATTCCGAATTGCCATAGGTTATCGTCTTGGCGCACCGGTCTGTACCCCACACGGGTGCTCTTGTGGCGATATAGTCGATGCCTATGGTAAGCATGCATTAGTTTGCAAAAAGAGCAGATCTGTTCATGCAAAACATTCGATGGGCAATCATATGATTCATAGCGCATTTATTCAAGTCAACGTCCTGTCGAACATCGAGCCCCAGAGATTATTCCGGTCTTACCGTAAGAGACCAGTTGGACTCACACTGGTTCCATGGACGCACGGAAGAGCGTTTGCTTGGGACTTCACCTGCGCACATAGGCTGGCATCCTCGTACACCCAGCTCGCGAGTCGAGAAGGACCCACTGTGGCAGATGCAGCCGAATCACGAAAACGCGCCAAATACGAAGAGATATCGGCAACACACATCTTCCAACCTATTGCGATTGAAACCTTTGGAGGTCTGGGTACTAATACACTGCGCTTTATAACAAGCCTTGGTAAACGAGTGACGCAAGCTACTGGCGATGACAGAGCGACAATTTTCTTGCTGCAGAGACTTGGCACTGCTGTACAGCGTGGAACAGCCGCGTGTGTGCGCGAAACTCTTGCTGTTGAAGTTGACGATACGGTTGGTGCCGACTTTCGGCGATAACCAAGATTGAGTCTTGACTGTTTTTTGAACAGCATAAAAAATGATTTTTTGTATAAATTTGGTGCTACTCTTGAAAAATTCCTCGGACTTGGTCCATTTTGTTTTTTAAATGTGTCTGAATTCACATTATTCCCCTGTTTAACTGATTGGCATTTGAGCACTAAAATCTAGAAACATAAAAAATGACTCACAGGTAGGACTCCAGCTGGAGCGATGCAGAAAAAAGTGACCTAGCGCAGACGCTACTAGGGAAATTGTATTGAAAAATGCTTGAATCAGATTTTAAAAGTAATTTCAATATACAGTTTTTCACAAACAGTCTTAGACTTTTATAACAATTACAATATAAAGAATAAAAAAATTGACTCAGAAATTTTTCTAAATAGTATTATAGTTTTAATGTAATTTCAATATACAACCTTTCAAGAACATTCTTAGAATTTTAAAGTAATTTCAATATTTTGAAAGCTTTAAGAGGTCAACTGTAATTGGCAAATTTTTCTCATGACAATTTAGACTCAAAATTGATTAAAGCTTTGAAAAAAAAATTTTTAAATCGTTTATAAAAAAATTGTAAGTAAAATTGATGTCATTCAGATTAGTTCGTTGTAAAAACCGTGACAAAGCACAAAGTGGCAAAAAAATTTGAAAATTTAATTTTAACAAAAATCATATTCATCAAAAAGAGCAACAAGCCAACTTTGAGCAGTTTTTAGCTAGCAAATGCGAGTTATTAGGTGACAATGAGGCATATTTTTGACTAAAAATTCAGCTTTGCATGCAACGTTGAACTGAAGGTAGTCTGATCTCTTTAATCAATTTAGTCTGTTTGGTTTTTTAGGCAGTTTGGGTTAGACAGATAACCGAACGAAATTATTATTGAATAGAAACCAAAAATCAAAAAACAAAAAAAGTAAAAACTAAACAGTAAGAATCGTAAAACTAGCAGAGAGTATCTTCTCAGACGAGAGGCAACTCGATTTCAAGTTTGCTTTCTTTTAAAATATTATAACTTGTGCTTTTCTACCTTCAGTACCCCTTTCCCAACTCTAGAAACAAAAAGCCCCAATGGCTAAGTTCTTTAAATACCTAAAACACGCGAACACATATAAAAATAGGGTTGGAAGCGCTCAAGTATACCGTTATTTTTATTAGACAGTGGAGCTTTGATCAATTTCAGATGGATCAACCTAAAACTCGCCCTATCTCAACATAATCACATAAAATGCACTCGAGAAACTAAATTGAGTTCTACCATAGTTACGTGACTCCAGAACCAGGTATGTACGATAGGTAAAGCAATTCTAGAAGTTTTTCTTATTTATATGTTTTAACTCAAGCAATTTAGTCTTTTGAACCATTGGGCTCACTTGTCTGTCTTCCCAATCATGATGTTCACTCGCCCAGCGATTGCGCTCCCGTCTGATTTCTCGATGTTCTCTGTCGGGAAAAATACCTCTCTGCTACTCGAAATGATAGTTTTCTGCGAATTTCCGAATAGCGTTTTCACTCTAGTGTAATTTTGTTTGATTTTCCCGCAATTGTAAATTGAGAATTGTAACCCAATTAACTTCTGGCTTTCAGTTGTTGCGAGAAATTTAAGCATGATACGGTCTATTCTAACTTTTTAAAAATTATTTCTGTCCCAAAATCAATGCTAAACATCCAAATCAAGGTCCAACTTCCAAATATGACCGACTGTCACATACTCCCCGGACTCAAGATCGATGTCCTCATCGCGCGTCGTGATGATTTCAGTGTTTCCAGAAACATTGAGTGTGTTTCAAAATACAGTGCCACTGGTCATTTAAAGAAGTTTGCAGCTGTTCAACCTTAGCTACATCCCTAAAATTCACAGCCATATAAAATTTTCACTCTATAGTTAAACAGCAACCAAAATCTGCATCCAACTGCACCCTGGATTTCAGCTTTATGAGCTGTTTTTTTTTCTAAAATTCAATTCAGTCAGAAAATTTTCATGCGAAATTTTGATACATAAATAGATATAGTTTAGTATTAACAATTATTCGTATGTTAAAATTTCTTCTTCCTGACCTCAGATTTCATCTGATTTCACACTCAAGTGCAAAATTCCTTCCGTGCTCGAGACTCAAGAATCCATCCAAAGTAACTGGCCTAATCCGTCCCCCTGTCTTTGAAAAACTGGGTCCAGACGAGTTCGACACCAGGATCTGCCTCGTCAATTCTTCTTCATCATGGGAACAAATCACGATTTCATCCCATGCTTTCACTTGTTCATAGGCCAGCATCTACTCCTGCTGCTCCTGAATTTTTCTATGATGGTTTGGCTGCTTCTTCACCTTGGGCTCCCTGTGCAGGCAAAAGGAGTGATGTCAGCTCAAGCTAACAATTTTTGCAAGGTCTTTTTCCAATATCGATTCCCTTGTTTTATTATTATCTCTAGACCCCTTACCAACCCGCTTCAATCCCGTGGTTATTCCGTTGCCATGGGTAAGCAGTGATCTCATGAAAACTCTTTCGGATGCTTCTTCATGTGGTACTTCGTCAATACATACAGCCAAGAGGTCAACGTCGCTTTGAATCACAGAAAAATTGTATGCCACTCTATACGAATTTCATTTCCTTAGGTACAGCGAATAACTTGCACGCAGTCTCAAACAACTCAACTCTCCTGCTATAATCAGTAGCCTGTATCGCCTCCCGATGCTTCGTTACGTTCTCTTCAATCCATCGCAATGCTAGCATCAAGCTCACCACGAAGAGAGTGAACTTTTGTTGATAATCTGGCAATTCTTCCTTCCCTGGTGACAATCTCACCCGTTGCGTGACTTCTTCATTCAAATTTGCTCGTAGACGTGGGCACCAAGAAGGTCTGAATAACTTCCAAACTGTTCCAAATTTCGTGAACAGTACGTTACCCTCGCCTCCTAGTCTCAATTCGACTCTCTTCCCGGACCGTGGCACGCAGATGACCTCGGGTCCCTTCTCAAGAAGTAAGTGCAGGCTCGGTTTTTCCCTTTCCGTCGTGTCAATTTATATTATTTTCTCTGTCCAAATTTTTTTTCTGTTACCTCAAAATTCATATAGGCAGCTCCTGCCACTGTGCTCAAGAAGGCATTATATGACATTCTCGTGACGCCAGAATCATACTGATATTCTCAGCGCTTCGTGGGTTCCAAATACTCCTCCGCCACAACCAGGCCACGATGTACATCATGACTGCTTTCAAACTTCTTGTTTGAGAACCTCTTGATCTCGTCGATGTTCGCATGGTTCTCAAAAGACTGCCCTTGTCACAAAAGACTGCTGGAATCACTATCCTTCTCAATCCGGGTACTTTGACACACATTCAAGATGAGACTCGAGCCCTCCTCTCCAATGCCCTATTTTCCGCCGCTTTCTGATAGCAAGCTTTGATTGCAGCATCAGGTATCACTGACATGATCCATCCCAAGAAACAGGTGTCAGCAATTGGTACACATGTAGGCCTTTATCACCCAACTTTAGCCTGACGGCTAAAATCAGATCTTCTAATGCCACCCCAGTCAAGCACCAAGCGAACAACAACTGTCCCGCCGCCCTGGTAAAAGGATTCGCCATCAGAGGCTCGGCTGATAAGCGTGCTCTCATCTCGCTTTCAAAGTACTCTAACAAAAACTTTTCGCACCTTCGTCCCAATTGGCTTCTCAATTCCAACTTGTTCACTTCTACTTTTGCTGCGTGGCCCTACTTTGGAGCTTTCTACACGCTCCGCGATCCAAGTTCTTTAGACAGTTCTCTAACTCTTTCATTGTATCCAAAGCTATACATCAGGAGCGACTAGTTTCTCTCATTTATCCCTCCTCAAGGGGATCACACGTGACTTGTCTTCCAACGTTCTGGCGTTGACTCGACATCCACTCCCTGCCAACTTCCAATTCTCACTTTTGCCTTCTGGTGGAACCTCTCTTTGTCTTCACCCTCTGAGGTTTAAAGTCTTCTTCTGTCCTTGAACCAGGCGTAGCCTCCATCTCGGCCATTACTTAAGTCAATTTCCTAGACATCGAGTTGTCTTTGTAAGCTGCAGTCTTCCATCTAGTCAGAACCATCGAAATAGTCTCTTTCGAGTTCGCCACTGACACAGCCTCCACTGAAGGACTCACTTCCTCTACTTCTCGCTTCCTCTTTCTTCAACTCGACTCTTTATTCGGGGGTGTGGTCACGATCATAACCGAAGCTGCCTCCCTAGATCCTCTTCATCCGACTCTTCTTTTGTCTTAGGTATGAAAAAAAATTTTCTTTATGATAACTTTTAGCCTTCACTTTTCACTTTAATTTTTCTTTTTTAGATCGCTTCCTTATCCAGTCCAGTTGCCATCAGGATAGGCTCTACAAATTCCACCACAATGTCCCACAATTCCTCCTCAAACTCTTCAATATCTACTTTCCGCTCCACCTTCCGATTGAACTCGATCAAGAATTCTTGCCATCCATCTTGATACAACGTACTCAGGAACATCGTCTTCTTCCCCTCGAAGGTTTTTTTTCTTTAGTATTTTTAATCAAGAAAACCATGCCCTTATCCGCAGGCTTACTCCAAGATCCCAAGGGTGGTGTGGCTGTGTTTTCCCACACTTAACCACTCAAGCCCTGGAGCAACTAACCAGTGGTGCCAGGATTGTAACTCCCAGGCACTATTTCTTCAGCTGGGATGGCCCCCAATGCCCATGTCTTCCTCGGGTTCACTGAGAGTTTCATCCATTCTCTCTCCCTCTTTCACTTCAAATCGTTCCCGATTCAAGGCATCTTCAAACCTGTTTTCTACCGGGATGTTCTTATTGTCTCCAGGAGCATCTATCGACAGAGGCAAAGCCGTCACTGGGTCAGATAGCTTGTATGCTGTGACGGGTATATAGAGAGTTCCCGCTGCATCCAGTCTATGTCACTCATGTTGTAGCTCTATTTCCTGTAGTCTGCAGGTCGCAGATGATTGCTCGCGCCGCATCTTGATTCTGCCTTCAGAGCCAAGTGATCTTCTTCTACTATTATTCGGCCATCATCAAACACGGGATCCTTATTCTCGAACCCGGCCTTCTCGAGTACTCTTTTTAGCTTTCCTACGTCGCACCTCGGAGGCATCGAGCCCCTCATTTTCTTCGCCTCGCTCGTCCAAGAGTTTATCTTGATCTCGCTTGTGTGAAAAAACCTAGCCGCAGTCTATCCACTGAACCAGGGATCCCAGCTTTGCGTGAACACCTTCTGCTGTCGTTCTACAACTTCTGTAGCCTGCACTGATGGCACCAGCATCGGACTATTCATCCCCAGAGTCATTTGCTTGCTTGACCGGTAGGAACTTCGGGATGGTGGCCGGTAGCAAGTCCCGCTCCAGAATCATCTCCAGTTCCTTTCTTATCAAGTCGAAGGCCTTCGTACAAGTCGGTCTCTCAAAATTTCTCTGGTTTGTTTTAAAAAGTGATTCAAGATTCAGAACTTCGGATAGGCCTCGATCGGGCCCTCTTGCTGTCTTCTTATCCTAAATTGTAATTGGCCTCTGAAATTTAATACTATCAGGTCGGGATCCTTCTCTTTCCCAAATAGCACTGTCTCAATCATCTGTGTTCTCAAGTGATCCTGCTTGCACCAGTTCAGTGCTGTACCATCCAGGATGCTGATCAAGCTCACATATACTACCGAGTGTCGGCATGCCGTTGCCAAGTGATCTTGAAAAGCATAAGTTACTGCGGGTCCGTAGACGCAGGTCACCACTTCCCCCAGTCCTCTGATTACTCCTAGGCGGTCCGCTATGCCACACACAGATCCGTCTCGTTTTTCCCCGTCAAGGGCTCGTTTTTCCTTCGTCTTTGGGCTCGTTTCTTCTTCCGTCAAGTGCCAAGTTCGCATCAACAGATATTCCACCAAAGCGCTCTTTACCCCAGCAGCACACTTGTAAGAATAAGTCTCAAGACTCGGGTGAGCTCTTTTCTTGGCCATTGGATGCACGTATTGCATTAGGTGGTGAAACACTGCCAGATTCCCGTGCATTAGGAGAACCAACGTCAAGTATCCGTCGATTCTGAGGGTCTTCTACACTCCTACAACCAACTGAACATGAAGGCTGGCCCCATCTTAAACAAGTATTGGGGAACACTAGATACAAGGCCAGTATCAGGTTAACCGACATGCTTAAGAGGTCTTGGATGAACGCGTCGAAAAGCGTCTTCTCTGTCGAGAAAATTTCATCCAACAATTTTTTTCCCAACACGGGCTCAAGAAACCCAGGGTTTTATATGATTTCCTCGTCCTCAAGTTTTCCGTGGCATGATCCCTCCACAAACCATTGATGGTCGTCTCGTTTGCTGAGGCACCCAACATTCCCACCATTGACCCCTTTTTCGCGGCCTGTTCAGTTGATTCTGCATGAACTCCCACTCTTACTTTATCAATGGGATGCTGTTTCCTTCATTTTGTCCCTAAAATTTTCTAACCTCAGCGCTAAGAATGGCCATCTCCCTTTCTCTTGGGTTAATATACCATCGACTCCTGTTCAATATACCATCGATTCCAGCTGTTTCTCCGCACCCGCCACGTTCCTTCGATCATTAATAAGTCGCAGAGCCCACAATTGTGAGTTCCATTTTCCGGAAGCACAGGCTCAAGGTCAAGTGGCCAGTCACGGGATGATCATCCTTTATCTCTGGGTTAAACTTGAGTTGTGCAGCCACATTTGATATCTCTAGACTTAGCACTTTATCCAACACAATCAAGATACTCGCCAGTTTGCCTCTCAAGGCATGGGACAAATCCGTCCAGGCCGCGTCCAGGCCGATTTCAGAAGCCTCAAGTTCGCTGGCACTTTTCGGAGCTTCCATCCGCATACGCAACCCGCTGCCTTCGGCAATCAAGACAATTATCGCGTACACGAATTGAAGAGTGGGTGGCATACTTGAGTATTAAGTGACACAGTGAATACCATCTTCGTCTTCGACCCCAATCTTGCCGCCATCAACTCTTGTATCACGTTCATCGAGGCAAACAAAGTCTGTACTGATTCCCAGACCTTCTTCGGTGTTGGTTCTTCGTTTCTTAAGGGCTCCATTACACCGGCTGCGTGCAGTTGAGCGTTCATCCCTGCAAATAGCAACAACTCAGGTTCAGTCGCCCAGAGTTAACAACTGGTTGAGTTTCGCCGCTGGCAGCAAGTACACCAGAGTTTCAGACCACAACACTTTGTTGATGTTCCAGTGAAGTCCGATCCAGCCACGATCACCACTCTAACAGCTCGGGGTCTGAGCGATCATGGGCAGCCAATGTCTAATCCAGATGAGAAGTTCTGAATGGTTCTCCTTGTCGTGGGTCCTCAGCCAATTTCGGGCCCGTTCGGGCAGTATCAAGGAGTCCGATGCTCTTGGGATGGGGAAGTTTCTCCACGGCTCTTCGTTGTGCAGGAATTGCTATTCTGTTTCTAGTTTTGCCCGTGCGGTGTGTTGGTGGCTCTGCAATCAAGCCTGGGCCGATATGGAACTCTTTGAGGGGTCGATAGATGACAGGGCCAAAGATCGATCTCTTCGAAGTTCCGGTCAAATCTGCCGTCTCCAATGTCTTTTCTCGAAATAAATGTGCTTCATGCGCCTTTGACCAGTCTACACAATAATGACTGTTCAGATCATTGTGGAATAGGCTCTTGATTTCCAGGATTTCCACCATCTCTTGCCTGCAGTCCAGCTCTTCCAAATCCAGGTTTTTCACTCGCTCCAGATACATGGGTTTACTAGCGTCTCTCGGGCCATCGGCCAACATCTTGCTCATATGGTGGGGGAAGACCTGAGACATGCATAAACGTGCGTTTCAGGCCCTGAAACGCACGTTTATGCATGTCTCAGGTCTTTCCCCACCGTTTTCCTTTTCTACATACACTATTGAGGACATTACCGAGCTCCATGGCGTAGAAGGTTCCGTCTCGTCATTCTCCAGGAGTGTCGAGCCCGGCTGTCCACTCCTGCTGCTCATTGAACTATCTCTAAATTCTATCCTTTTCTCCAACCTGTCTCCTACTGGCCTGACTGAGAAGAAACGACGCTTCGGGGGTGGACCAAAGGTAAGTTGGCCAGCCTCCAGCAAATCTGACTCTTGATTCCTTTCCTTCAGGGTCTTTTCCAACTCTCTTCTTAGTTTACTGATGTCCGGATATGCCTCTTCAGTTTGTTGAAAACATATGGTCGACTAGGGATTGCTTCTAGACTGAGTCCAGGTCCTCGTGGCTGGCCTGGTCGGGAGGGGAAATTCTCCAGCACCATACTACCAGTTCAATACTCAAGAGATTAACGTGCCATGTTAACACTCACAAAATTACCGTACCAGTTCAATACTCAAGGAACTACCGTACCATATTTTTACTCGAGAAAAACTGTACTGCAAAGTGAGTTACTGGTAGCTCATTGATGCTCTTGCTCTTGAATTCTGTCATCTTTGTTTGATTCTTGTTGATTATCAATCAAAATCAATCTGAAAACAAAATTGAATTTTAAATATGTACTTTTCTTGTCATCAAAATAATCTCACTCCCCAAGCTTCTGAAACCTTATTTAAACATCCTTTGAAAAAATGATTAAAATGGGTATTAAAATAATGCAGCTTCGCTTATGTTTTACCACCGTGCAACTTGGATAAAAACTATAGTTTGATTGTCAAGCTATTTTGATTGAAACCTAATCTCGTGCCCCCTTTTAGCTCGACACCGTCGTGTGAACTCGAGACCCAAGCCCCAACTCAAGACTTTTTTATCCACTTACGACTCAAGCAATGCTCAAGTAATACTTCTTGAGTAGATGTACCGTTATTTCTGTTCCCAGAAAAACCACGTGCAGGATAGCATACAGCTCTCGGGGATTCAATCTGCATCTAATCGCATCGTAAACTGTTATTGAGACTTCTTTTATCCCCCTTTCTCAAGGCCGGTACCACATGTTCAGGGTCCACCACGTTCCTCTCACTGACCCTCGTCACCAAAAAGCATAGGTAATTGCCTGGCACTTGTAAGATTGAGAGTTGTCCAACAATCCTGGTTTTTGTCTGAACAGAAGCTCCATAATTTGGTATTTTCTTTCGAAATCAGCTTTTAGTCTGGTTTTAAAATTCTTCTGCTCTCCTGTCTGACAAGATGAAATCATTATCTGTGATCAAGATTTTGGTAGTCATTTAGTATTTTAAACTTGGTTTGAAATTTCTTCCAATGGTAGGCTCAACTTCCTCCTGCTACAGTTCTAGTCCTCAGGTTTCTCTCATTTCCCTTAGTTTCTTTATCATTAAGTTTCGGTGTGGGTAAATCCTATCGCAACTCCCCGGACGAAAATATTTATCAACGTCCCCGTCGATGGTGCAGAGCTCAAGTTATCTGATGGTATGTCTAAAGGTTGGTCCGTCGCTCTCCAGCCAAACAAGGGAATTTTTTCTTTTAAATGTTTGGCTGCGAATATGTCGACTTGTTGATTGATTTGTGTCTTATTTTTGTCGGCTGGCAGGCCATGTCTTCACTTTAGAATCCTCAAGTTTGTGTGCAGCCTTTTTTTCTATTTCACTCTGTTCTAGATCCAATTCTCTTTCTGGCACACTATGATCCTCCTGTCAGAAGTGTTCGTTATCGTTGATGATCTGCCACTCTTTTTCTGAGACTAAGTCACTCATGCTCACCAAGTCTACCCCTATCTCGTCTGGCTTTATCTTGTCAAACAGGAAGTCATCACCATAGCTATTGCATCCCATTCTGGTCTTTTTGCGCCCACCTCTTCTTGTCTCCATGGTCATAGGCTTTTTTGGTTCTATATACTCTGCCGCCTCATTTGATCAGGTTTATCTCAATCCTCTTCTGCAAAAAACTCTTCATCCGAGTGAACTTCTATCTTTTCTTGTCACCCATGCTCGTGTTCTCGTTGTCATTGTTGCTTTCTCTGGTGCCCTTCTCGTTCACCTCACATGCCCGTTCCACTATCAGGTACTCTAGTCCTTCCATGTTTTGAGGCACGCACCACCAGTCCTCCGGTGACGGGACATGAGGCTTCAGATTCTCATAGTGCGCGTCCGCCCTGTGCTCAAGCGCTGGAACCGACCCTGTTTTTGTGATTCTGTTATCATGAATTGTCCTTTCCATTTCTTTAAAAATTTCTTTGTTACCTTTGAAGTGATGACATTCTGAAACACTGAGACATATTGTCCTACAGTTTACATCTTTGCCTGTAGTATTTTCTCATCGTACTTTTTCTGTCGTCTCATCTGCTCTTGGGCCGTGTTCCTTCTACACTGTTCATTCAGCTCTTGCTGTCTTTTGATCGCCTCCCTCAAATAGGCTTGAGTCGAAGTCTTTTGCTCCTCGTTTTCTGGTCAGAAAAACGTCAATGGAACTGCTCGTTCACTACCTGTAAGCATCATGAAAGGACTGATCCCCGTGGTCGAGTGTTGTGTACTGTTTTTTTTCTCCCAACACTTGCGGCAAGTAATTATTCCAATCAGTCATGTACCTCGAGCAGTACACTTTAAGCATGCTCACTAGTGTCCTATTTTGCCTTTCTAGCAGTTCATTTGTCTGTGGGTGGTAAGTGAGATGTGCAATGGGCAATGTGAGATCTTTTCATCAACTCTTTCGTCAGATCCCCAACGAAGGCCTTCCCGCTGCCTGATTGAAAGGTCATGGGACAACCGTATCTGTAGACACAATGTGTGATTGAGTGATCGGATTTCCTCCGCAGAGGCCGTTTAACACATTACTGCTTCCGCTAGTCTCGTGAAGTGTTCTAGGATTACCAGTATCTAATTTTATTGCGATTCTGTCATGCAGTCTTTCTGATGGACTATCTGCACGACATCATTGAATTCTGAGCTTTCCACAACTTGAGTGGGAACTTCATCTTCCTAGGGTGTTTCACTTGCAGACGTGATAAACATGCATTGCCCATCTTTCGCAAGCTTTCCTCATTCCTGGCCAATCAAACTGGTGCAGCCTTCTTTGTTGCATTTTGTCTCTTCTTTGATAACCCATTTGATCATGCGATCTGAGTAGCATCTCTGTCTGATACAGCTGCGGTAGTATAAATAGATTATGTTTGTGAAGCGTTTTTTCTTCATCTCTTCTCTTGCAGGCCACGACGCCATCAGCTGTGTCATAGAGTAGACCTTTCGTTCCTTGTAGAACTAGCTCAAGATCTTATAGCTCTCTTCCTCCAGATCCCCTTTCTCTTTTGCCCCAGTTGGGATCCATTTGGAGAGATGGCTGGTCACCTCGTCATTCTTCTGTGCCCGAACCGAGTCTGATAGACTGTACCTGGCCTTCACATGCTCCTTCAGTGCCATCATTTGCCCTGTCATTTCTCCCGGATTGTGGACATCATATCGTAGTTTGACACAAAATTTCCCGCTCAAAATTTCACTGTCACTTTCGAGTTTTAGGTTCGTCCTGATGTTTGAGCTACAAGAAGGGTTTATTTGATACTTCTATCATTTCTAGATATTCTCCTCCGTTTGCATCATCACAATCTAAGTTGTATGTCCCAGACGAGGGGTCTATGTGCATTTCTCTTTCCTGGTTCCTCCACCTCATTTCCGCTAGTACCATGCTGAGACTGTCTTGCTCATCTTCACTTTCCATCAAATCTTTGTTCAATTCTTCTGACTCCCTGGACAAAGTTGCTGCTTCACCTACTTCTTTTTCCAACGACCACTCTCCGGACGCTTTATCTGCTCCGAGCTCCTCAGCCTCCTCCATAAATCCACGGGTACCTCCTCTGGGATACTCTCTACTAATATTCGTACCACATGCATACCCTCTGGATTTCTGCTCTCCAACTGATTAGTTTCGCACGAGCCCACTTTTGTTCTCATCGCTCTTTATTGTGACTTCCGCTTCCTTGTCCTTCTTACTCGCGACCACGGGTTTGTCTTTGGCTAGTTTTTGAAGCAGGCTCATTAGATCTTGTCCCATAACTACTCTCCTTTTCTCAACTTCACCTTGGTCATAACCCTTCGCCAATAATGTTTCCCTGACTAGTTTCGACTTGAGGAGATTTCTACCGGCGTGGTTGATTGTCTCTCTAAGATCTTTTTCTCTCGGTGTTCGGTAGGTAACTCAGGGTGATCTTCGATCGGTTTCCCCGACATGTCGAGCCATCTCGTGAGTGGTAAGCTGTCATAAGTTTCCTTGTCCACGAGTGGAAATCCATTTTTTATTTATGGCTTGTCGGCTCCTCTTTGCTCTTGCCTCTCGTAAAATTACGTTTTCTTACTCGAGTTGTCTGCATTTTAGTTCTTATCCCTTGCCCTGTGCTCAATTATCCTGTTGTAACCATCTAGTCGTACTATCCATCTCCCGATGTAGCTTTGATCCGTTGAGTATCTTTTCAGGCAAGAGAGTGCTCTGTTGTCAACCCGTAGCTTAAAAGGCTCACTGCCCAGGTATGCACTCTGATTTTCTCCCCAAAAGTGACCACCGCAAGACTTCCGCTTTGGGCGCCCCGTTTTTCATTTCCGTGTCGCTCAGTATTTTGCTTCCATATGCGATTAGTCTCGAGGCGGTCTTGCCATTCCATTCTTGCTCTTGATGGAGTATGCCAGAAATCGCCACCACTTGAGAATCTGTGTCTAGGACGTACATGCCATTTTCCGTAGGCATGCCCAATACCGGAGCCTCACAAAATTTTCGTTTTATTCTATGAAGGGAATCCTCTGCTGCGTTATTCCACGTGAAGTTCTTGCCCTTGTGTCTCATGAGTTGCTGCATCGGATATAACTTGTCCACGCCACCCTTGATAAACTCTCTATAGTAATAACTCGCAAAACCAAGAAAGCTCATCATCTGACGCTCAATCCCTGGCAAAATCCATGTCAAGACTGCCTCTACAGCATCTGAATCTGGTCTACTATCATCTCGAGGTGTTTTATGGAGTCCTTCAAGATATAAAATTTCGAGGGCTTGCATTGCAAACCTGCTCTTTTCAAACAAGCATTTCGTCCAATAGCTCGATATGATCCTCCAGTGCTGGCGTTGCAAATACCACGTGACGAACGTAATACATAGCAAAAATACCATATTTCTTCGGTACGTTTGTTAGTGCCTGTGCCATCAGTCGCTTAAATGTGGCTGTTGCGTTGCATAGGCCGAATGGCATCCTCTTCCATTGGAAAAATCACAGCTCGCAAGCAAATCCCATTTTTTCTCTGTCTTGTTTCGTAAGTGGTACGTGCCAAAAAGCCGACCCCAGATCAGGAGTTGTATAAAATTTATATCAGGAGTTCAGATCAGGAGTTCTCAACGCTGCTCATTGAACTATCTCTAAATTCTATCCTTTTCTCCAACCTGTCTCCTACTGGCCTGACTGAGAAGAAACGAGGCTTCGGGGGTGGACCAAAGGTAAGTTGGCCAGCCTCCAGCAAATCTGACTCTTGATTCGTTTCCTTCAGGGTCTTTTCCAACTCTCTTCTTAGTTTACTGATGTCCGGATATGCCTCTTCAGTTTGTTGAAAACATATGTTCGACTAGGGATTGCTTCTAGACTGAGTCCAGGTCCTCGTTGCTGGCCTGGTCGGGAGGGGAAATTCTCCAGCACCATACTACCAGTTCAATACTCAAGAGATTAACGTGCCATGTTAACACTCACAAAATTACCGTACCAGTTCAATACTCAAGGAACTACCGTACCATATTATTACTCGAGAAAAACTGTACTGCAATGTGAGTTACTGGTAGCTCATTGATACTCTTGCTCTTGAATTCTGTCGTCTTTGTTTGATTCTTGTTGATTATAAATCAAAATCAATCTGAAAACAAAATTGAATTTTAAATATGTACTTTTCTTGTCATCAAAATAATCTCACTCCCCAAGCTTCTGAAAATTTATTTAAACATCCTTTGAAAAAATGATTAAAATGGGTATTAAAATAATGCAGCTTCGCTTATGTTTTACCACCGTGCAACTTGGATAAAAACTATAGTTTGATTGTCAAGCTATTTTGATTGAAACCTAATCTCCTGCCCCCTTTTAGCTCGACACCGTCGTGTGAACTCGAGACCCAAGCCCCAACTCAAGACTTTTGTATCCACTTACGACTCAAGCAATGCTCAAGTAATACTTCTTGTGTATATGTACCGTTATTTCTGTTCCCAGAAACACCACGTGCAGGATAGCATACAGCTCTCGGGGATTCAATCTGCATCTAATCGCATCGTAAACTGTTATTGAGACTTCTTTTATCCCCCTTTCCCAAGGCCGGTACCACATGTTCAGGGTCCACCACGTTCCTCTCACTGACCCTCGTCACCAAAAAGCATAGGTAATTGCCTGGCACTTGTAAGACTGAGAGTGGTCCAACAATCCTGGTTTTTGTCTGAACAGAAGCTCCATAATTTGGTATTTTCTTTCGAAATCAGCTTTTAGTCTGGTTTTAAAATTCTTCTGCTCTCCTGTCTGACAAGATGAAATCATTATCTGTGATCAAGATGTTGGTAGTCATTTAGTATTTTAAACTTGGTTTGAAATTTCTTCCAATTGTAGGCTCAACTTCCTCCCTCTACAGTTCTAGTCCTCAGGTTTCTCTCATTTCCCTTAGTTTCTTTATCATTAAGTTTCGGTGTGGGTAAATCCTATCGCAACTCCCCGGACGAAAATATTTATCAACGTCCCCGTCGATGGTGCAGAGCTCAAGTTATCTGATGGTATGTCTAAGGGTTGGTCCGTCGCTCTCCAGCCAAACAAGGGAATTTTTTCTTTTAAATGTTTGGCTGCGAATATGTCGACTTGTTGATTGATTTGTGTCTTCTTTTTGTTGGCTGGCAGGCCATGTCTTCACTTTAGAATCCTCAAGTTTGTGTGCAGCCTTTTTTTCTATTTCACTCTGTTCTAGATCCAATTCTCTTTCTGGCACACTATGATCCTCCTGTCAGAAGTGTTCGTTATCGTTGATGATCTGCCACTCTTTTTTTGAGACTAAGTCACTCATGCTCACCAAGTCTACCCCTATCTCGTCTGGCTTTATCTTGTCAAACAGGAAGTCATCACCATAGCTATTGCATCCCATTCTGGTCTTTTTGCGCCCACCTCTTCTTGTCTCCATGGTCATAGGCTTTTTTGGTTCTATATACTCTGCCGCCTCATTTGATCAGGTTTATCTCAATCCTCTTCTGCAAAAAACTCTTCATCCGAGTGAACTTCTATCTTTTCTTGTCACCCATGCTCGTGTTCTCGTTGTCATTGTTGCTTTCTCTGGTGCCCTTCTCGTTCACCTCACATGCCCGTTCCACTATCAGGTACTCTAGTCCTTCCATGTTTTGAGGCACGCACCACCAGTCCTCCGGTGACGGGACATGAGGCTTCAGATTCTCATAGTGCGCGTCCACCCTGTGCTCAAGCGCTGGAACCGACCCTGTTTGTGTGATTCTGTTATCATGAATTGTCCTTTCCATTTCTTTAAAAATTTCTTTGTTACCTTTGAAGTGATGACATTCTGAAACACTGAGACATATTGTCCTACAGTTTACATCTTTGCCTGTAGTATTTTCTCATCGTACTTTTTCTGTCGTCTCATCTGCTCTTGGGCCGTGTTCCTTCTACACTGTTCATTCAGCTCTTGCTGTCTTTTGATCGCCTCCCTCAAATAGGCTTGAGTCGAAGTCTTTTGCTCCTCGTTTTCTGGTCAGAAAAACGTCAATGGAACTGCTCGTTCACTACCTGTAAGCATCATGAAAGGACTGATCCCCGTGGTCGAGTGTTGTGTACTGTTTTTTTTCTCCCAACACTTGCGGCAAGTAATTATTCCAATCAGTCATGTACCTCGAGCAAAACACTTTAAGCATGCTCACTAGTGTCCTATTTTGCCTTTCTAGCAGTTCATTTGTCTGTGGGTGGTAAGTGAGATGTGCAATGGGCAATGTGAGATCTTTTCATCAACTCTTTCGTCAGATCCCCAACGAAGGCCTTCCCGCTGCCTGATTGAAAGGTCATGGGACAACCGTATCTGTAGACACAATGTGTGATTGAGTGATCGGATTTCCTCCGCAGAGGCCGTTTAACACATTACTGCTTCCGCTAGTCTCGTGAAGTGTTCTAGGATTACCAGTATCTAATTTTATTGCGATTCTGTCATGCAGTCTTTCTGATGGACTATCTGCACGGCATCATTGAATTCTGAGCTTTCCACAACTTGAGTGGGAACTTCATCTTCCTAGGGTGTTTCACTTGCAGACGTGATAAACATGCATTGACCCATCTTTCGCAAGCTTTCCTCATTCCTGGCCAATCAAACTGGTGCAGCCTTCTTTGTTGCATTTTGTCTATTCTTTGATAACCCATTTGATCATGCGATCTGAGTAGCATCTCTGTCTGATACAGCTGCGGTAGTATAAATAGATTATGTTTGTGAAGCGTTTTTTCTTCATCTCTTCTCTTGCAGGCCACGACGCCATCAGCTGTGTCATAGAGTAGACCTTTCGTTCCTTGTAGAACTAGCTCAAGATCTTATAGCTCTCTTCCTCCAGATCCCCTTTCTCTTTTGCCCCAGTTGGGATCCATTTGGAGAGATGGCTGGTCACCTCGTCATTCTTCTGTGCCCGAACCGAGTCTGATAGACTGTACCTGGCCTTCACATGCTCCTTCAGTGCCATCATTTGCCCTGTCATTTCTCCCGGATTGTGGACATCATATCGTAGTTTGACACAAAATTTCCCGCTCAAAATTTCACTGTCACTTTCGAGTTTTAGGTTCGTCCTGATGTTTGAGATACAAGAAGGGTTTATTTGATACTTCTATCATTTCTAGATCTTCTCCTCCGTTTGCATCATCACAATCTAAGTTGTATGTCCCAGACGAGGGGTCTATGTGCATTTCTCTTTCCTGGTTCCTCCACCTCATTTCCGCTAGTACCATGCTGAGACTGTCTTGCTCATCTTCACTTTCCATCAAATCTTTGTTCAATTCTTCTGACTCCCTGGACAAAGTTGCTGCTTCACCTACTTCTTTTTCCAACGACCACTCTCCGGACGCTTTATCTGCTCCGAGCTCCTCAGCCTCCTCCATAAATCCACGGGTACCTCCTCTGGGATACTCTCTACTAATATTCGTACCACATGCATACCCTCTGGATTTCTGCTCTCCAACTGATTACTTTCGCACGAGCCCACTTTTGTTCTCATCGCTCTTTATTGTGACTTCCGCTTCCTTGTCCTTCTTACTCGCGACCACGGGTTTGTCTTTGGCTAGTTTTTGAAGCAGGCTCATTAGATCTTGTCCCATAACTACTCTCCTTTTCTCAACTTCACCTTGGTCATAACCCTTCGCCAATAATGTTTCCCTGACTAGTTTCGACTTGAGGAGATTTCTACCGGCGTGGTTGATTGTCTCTCTAAGATCTTTTTCTCTCGGTGTTCGGTAGGTAACTCAGGGTGATCTTCGATCGGTTTCCCCGATATGTCGAGCCATCTCGTGAGTGGTAAGCTGTCATAAGTTTCCTCGTCCACGAGTGGAAATCCATTTTTTATTTATGGCTTGTCGGCTCCTCTTTGCTCTTGCCTCTCGTAAAATTCCGTTTTCTTACTCGAGTTGTCTGCATTTTAGTTCTTATCCCTTGCCCTGTGCTCATTATCCTGTTGTAACCATCTAGTCGTACTATCCATCTCCCGATGTAGCTTTGATCCGTTGAGTATCTTTTCAGGCAAGAGAGTGCTCTGTTGTCAACCCGTAGCTTAAATGGCTCACTGCCCAGGTATGCACTCTGATTTTCTCCCCAAAAGTGACCACCGCAAGACTTCCGCTTTGGGCGCCCCGTTTTTCATTTCCGTGTCGCTCAGTATTTTGCTTCCATATGCGATTAGTCTCGAGGCGGTCTTGCCATTCCATTCTTGCTCTTGATGGAGTATGCCAGAAATCGCCACCACTTGAGAATCTGTGTCTAGGACGTACATGCCATTTTCCGTAGGCATGCCCAATACCGGAGCCTCACAAAATTTTCGTTTTATTCTATGAAGGGAATCCTCTGCTGCGTTATTCCACGTGAAGTTCTTGCCCTTGTGTCTCATGAGTTGTTGCATCGGATATAACTTGTCCACGCCACCCTTGATAAACTCTCTATAGTAATAACTCGCAAAACCAAGAAAGCTCATCATCTGACGCTCAGTCCCTGGCAAAATCCATGTCAGGACTGCCTCTACAGCATCTGAATCTGGTCTACTATCATCTCGAGGTGTTTTATGGAGTCCTTCAAGATATAAAATTTCGAGGGCTTGCATTGCAAACCTGCTCTTTTCAAACAAGCATTTCGTCCAATAGCTCGATATGATCCTCCAGTGCTGGCGTTGCAAATACCACGTGACGAACGTAATACATAGCAAAAATACCATATTTCTTCGGTACGTTTGTTAGTGCCTGTGCCATCAGTCGCTTAAATGTGGCTGTTGCGTTGCATAGGCCGAATGGCATCCTCTTCCATTGGAAAAATCACAGCTCGCAAGCAAATCCCATTTTTTCTCTGTCTTGTTTCGTAAGTGGTACGTGCCAAAAAGCCGACCCCAGATCAGGAGTTGTATAAAATTTATATCAGGAGTTCAGATCAGGAGTTCTCAACGCTGCTCATTGAACTATCTCTAAATTCTATCCTTTTCTCCAACCTGTCTCCTACTGGCCTGACTGAGAAGAAACGAGGCTTCGGGGGTGGACCAAAGGTAAGTTGGCCAGCCTCCAGCAAATCTGACTCTTGATTCGTTTCCTTCAGGGTCTTTTCCAACTCTCTTCTTAGTTTACTGATGTCCGGATATGCCTCTTCAGTTTGTTGAAAACATATGTTCGACTAGGGATTGCTTCTAGACTGAGTCCAGGTCCTCGTTGCTGGCCTGGTCGGGAGGGGAAATTCTCCAGCACCATATTACCAGTTCAATACTCAAGAGATTAACGTGCCATGTTAACACTCACAAAATTACCGTACCAGTTCAATACTCAAGGAACTACCGTACCATATTATTACTCGAGAAAAACTGTACTGCAATGTGAGTTACTGGTAGCTCATTGATACTCTTGCTCTTGAATTCTGTCGTCTTTGTTTGATTCTTGTTGATTATAAATCAAAATCAATCTGAAAACAAAATTGAATTTTAAATATGTACTTTTCTTGTCATCAAAATAATCTCACTCCCCAAGCTTCTGAAAACTTATTTAAACATCCTTTGAAAAAATGATTAAAATGGGTATTAAAATAATGCAGCTTCGCTTATGTTTTACCACCGTGCAACTTGGATAAAAACTATAGTTTGATTGTCAAGCTATTTTGATTGAAACCTAATCTCCTGCCCCCTTTTAGCTCGACACCGTCGTGTGAACTCGAGACCCAAGCCCCAACTCAAGACTTTTGTATCCACTTACGACTCAAGCAATGCTCAAGTAATACTTCTTGTGTATATGTACCGTTATTTCTGTTCCCAGAAACACCACGTGCAGGATAGCATACAGCTCTCGGGGATTCAATCTGCATCTAATCGCATCGTAAACTGTTATTGAGACTTCTTTTATCCCCCTTTCCCAAGGCCGGTACCACATGTTCAGGGTCCACCACGTTCCTCTCACTGACCCTCGTCACCAAAAAGCATAGGTAATTGCCTGGCACTTGTAAGACTGAGAGTGGTCCAACAATCCTGGTTTTTGTCTGAACAGAAGCTCCATAATTTGGTATTTTCTTTCGAAATCAGCTTTTAGTCTGGTTTTAAAATTCTTCTGCTCTCCTGTCTGACAAGATGAAATCATTATCTGTGATCAAGATGTTGGTAGTCATTTAGTATTTTAAACTTGGTTTGAAATTTCTTCCAATTGTATGCTCAACTTCCTCCCTCTACAGTTCTAGTCCTCAGGTTTCTCTCATTTCCCTTAGTTTCTTTATCATTAAGTTTCGGTGTGGGTAAATCCTATCGCAACTCCCCGGACGAAAATATTTATCAACGTCCCCGTCGATGGTGCAGAGCTCAAGTTATCTGATGGTATGTCTAAGGGTTGGTCCGTCGCTCTCCAGCCAAACAAGGGAATTTTTTCTTTTAAATGTTTGGCTGCGAATATGTCGACTTGTTGATTGATTTGTGTCTTCTTTTTGTCGGCTGGCAGGCCATGTCTTCACTCTAGAGTCCTTAAGTTTGTGTGCTGCCTTCTTTTCTATTTCACTCTGTTCTAGATCCACTTCTCTTTCTGGCACACTATGATCCTCCCGTCAGAAGTGTGTTCGCTATCACTCTTTTTCTGAGGCTAAGTCACTCATGATCACCAAGTCTGCCCCTATCTTGTCTGGCCTTATCTTGTCAAACAGGAAGTCATCACCATACCTATTGCATCCCATTCTGGTCTTTTTGCGCCCACCTCTTCTTGTCTCCATGGTCATAGGCTTTTCTGGTTCTATATACTCTGCCGCCTCATTTGATCAGGTTTATCTCAATCCTCTTCTGCAAAAAACTCTTCATCCGAGTGAACTTCTATCTTTTCTTGTCACCCATGCTCGTGTTCTCGTTGTCATTGTTGCTTTCTCTGGTGCCCTTCTCGTTCACCTCACATGCCCGTTCCACTATCAGGTACTCTAGTCCTTCCATGTTTTGAGGCACGCACCACCAGTCCTCCGGTGACGGGACATGAGGCTTCAGATTCTCATAGTGCGCGTCCGCCCTGTGCTCAAGCGCTGGAACCGACCCTGTTTGTGTGATTCTGTTATCATGAATTGTCCTTTCCATTTCTTTAAAAATTTCTTTGTTACCTTTGAAGTGATGACATTCTGAAACACTGAGACATATTGTCCTACAGTTTACATCTTTGCCTGTAGTATTTTCTCATCGTACTTTTTCTGTCGTCTCATCTGCTCTTGGGCCGTGTTCCTTCTACACTGTTCATTCAGCTCTTGCTGTCTTTTGATCGCCTCCCTCAAATAGGCTTGAGTCGAAGTCTTTTGCTCCTCGTTTTCTGGTCAGAAAAACGTCAATGGAACTGCTCTTTCACTACCTGTAAGTATCATGAAAGGACTGATCCCCGTGGTCGAGTGTTGTGTACTGTTTTTTTTTCTCCCAACACTTGCGGCAAGTAATTACTCCAATCAGTCATGTAACTCGAGCAGTACACTTTAAGCATGCTCACTAGTGTCCTATTTTGCCTTTCTAGCAGTTCATTTGTCTGTGGGTGGTAAGTGAGATGTGCAATGGGCAATGTGAGATCTTTTCATCAACTCTTTCGTCAGATCCCCAACGAAGGCCTTCCCGCTGCCTGATTGAAAGGTCATGGGACAACCGTATCTGTAGACCCAATGTGTGATTGAGTGATCGGATTTCCTCCGCAGAGGCCGTTTAACACATTACTGCTTCCGCTAGTTTCGTGAAGTGTTCTAGGATTACCAGTATCTAATTTTATTGCGATTCTGTCATGCAGTCTTTCTGATGGACTATCTGCACGACATCATTGAATTCTGAGCTTTCCACAACTAGAGTGGGAACTTCATCTTCCTAGGGTGTTTCACTTGCAGACGTGATAAACATGCATTGACCCATCTTTCGCAAGCTTTCCTCATTCCTGGCCAATCAAACTGGTGCAGCCTTCTTTGTTGCATTTTGTCTATTCTTTGATAACCCATTTGATCATGCGATCTGAGTAGCATCTCTGTCTGATACAGCTGCGGTAGTATAAATAGATTATGTTTGTGAAGCGTTTTTTCTTCATCTCTTCTCTTGCAGGCCACGACGCCATCAGCTGTGTCATAGAGTAGACCTTTCGTTCCTTGTAGAACTAGCTCAAGATCTTGTAGCTCTCTTCCTCCAGATCCCCTTTCTCTTTTGCCCCAGTTGGGATCCATTTGGAGAGATGGCTGGTCACCTCGTCATTCTTCTGTGCCCGAACCGAGTCTGATAGACTGTACCTTGCCTTCACATGCTCTTTCAGTGCCATCATTTGCCCTGTCATTTCTCCCGGATTGTGGATATCATATCGTAGTTTGACACAAAATTTCCCGCTCAAAATTTCACTGTCACTTTCGAGTATTAGGTACGTTCCTGATGTTTGAGCTACAAGAAGGGTTTATTTGATACTTCTATCACTTCTAGATCTTCTCCTCCGTTTGCATCATCACAATCTAAGTTGTATGTCCCAGACGAGGGGTCTATGTGCATTTCTCTTTCCTGGTTCCTCCACCTCATTTCCGCTAGTACCATGCAGAGACTGTCTTGCTCATCTTCACTTTCCATCAAATCTTTGTTCAATTCTTCTGACTCCCTGGACAAATTTGCTGCTTCACCTACTTCTTTTTCCAACGACCACTCTCCGGACGCTTTATCTGCTCCGAGCTCCTCAGCCTCCTCCATAAATCCACGGGTACCTCCTCTGGGATACTCTCTACTAATATTCGTACCACATGCATACCCTCTGGATTTCTGCTCTCCAACTGATTAGTTTCGCACGAGCCCACTTTTGTTCTCATCGCTCTTTATTGTGACTTCCGCTTCCTTGTCCTTCTTACTCGCGACCACGGGTTTGTCTTTGGCTAGTTTTTGAAGCAGGCTCATTAGATCTTGTCCCATAACTACTCTCCTTTTCTCAACTTCACCTTGGTCATAACCCTTCGCCAATAAAGTTTCCCTGACTAGTTTCGACTTGAGGAGATTTCTACCGGCGTGGTTGATTGTCTCTCTAAGATCTTTTTCTCTCGGTGTTCGGTAGGTAACTCAGGGTGATCTTCGATCGGTTTCCCCGACATGTCGAGCCATCTCGTGAGTGGTAAGCTGTCATAAGTTTCCTTGTCAACGAGTGGAAATCCATTTTTTATTTATGGCTTGTCGGCTCCTCTTTGCTCTTGCCTCTCGTAAAATTCCGTTTTCTTACTCGAGTTGTCTGCATTTTAGTTCTTATCCCTTGCCCTGTGCTCAATTATCCTGTTGTAACCATCTAGTCGTACTATCCATCTCCCGATGTAGCTTTGATCCGTTGAGTATCTTTTCAGGCAAGAGAGTTCTCTGTTGTCAACCCGTAGCTTAAATGGCTCACTGCCCAGGTATGCACTCTGATTTTCTCCCCAAAAGTGACCACCGCAAGACTTCCGCTTTGGGCGCCCCGTTTTTCATTTCCGTGTCGCTCAGTATTTTGCTTCCATATGCGATTAGTCTCGAGGCGGTCTTGCCATTCCATTCTTGCTCTTGATGGAGTATGCCAGAAATCGCCACCACTTGAGAATCTGTGTATAGGACGTACATGCCATTTTCCGTAGGCATGCCCAATACCGGAGCCTCACAAAATTTTCATTTTATTCTATGAAGGGAATCCTCTGCTGCGTTATTCCACGTGAAGTTCTTGCCCTTGTGTCTCATGAGTTGTTGCATCGGATATAACTTGTCCGCGCCACCCTTGATGAACTCTCTATAGTAATAACTCGCAAAACCAAGAAAGCTCATCATCTGACGCTCAGTCCCTGGCAAAATCCATGTCAGGACTGCCTCTACAGCATCTGAATCTGGTCTACTATCATCTCGAGGTGTTTTATCGAGTCCTTCAAGATATAAAATTTCGAGGGCTTGCATTGCAAACCTGCTCTTTTCAAACAAGCATTTCGTCCAATAGCTCGATATGATCCACAAGTGCTGGCGTTGCAAATACCACGTGACGAACAAAATACATAGCAAAAATAACATATTTCTTCGGTACGTTTGTTAGTGCCTGTGCCATCAGTCGCTTAAATGTGGCTGTTGCGTTGCATAGGCCGAAGGGCATCCTCTTCCATTGGAAAAATCACAGCTCGCAAGCAAATCCCATTTTTTCTCTGTCTTGTTTCGTAAGTGGTACGTGCCAAAAAGCCGACCCCAGATCAGGAGTTGTATAAAATTTTGCTTCCCCCAGTTTTGAAAGGCTTTCGTCTAATCTCGGGATGGGATATGCATCCTTCACTGTGACGGAGTTCGGGTATCTAAAGTCACAACAAAATCTCAGTTGAACTCCTTTCTTTTTGGCCACCACTACTCCTCACGTCCACCGTGATTTGGATGGTTCTTTCATGTCATACTGTAACATGGTTTCTGTTTATTTTCTGCATGCATCCGATTTGCGAAAGGTCATGCGCCTCGCCCCCTCCCTATAAGGTACCGCCGACACCTCTAGTTATATTTCATGTTCAACTAAATTACAGCATCCAATGTCTGCCTTATGTCTCGAAAAAACGTCCTGATTCCGATCTAGGTATACTTGAGTATTCAGTGACAAAGTGAATACCATCTTCGTCTTCGACCCCAATCTTGTCGCCGCCAACTCTTGTATCTCGTTCATCGAGGCAAACAAAGTCTGTACTGATTCACAGACCTTCTTCGGTGTTGGTTCTCCGTTTCTTAAGGGCTCCATTAGACCGGCTGCATGCAGTTGAGCGGTCATCCCTGCAAATAGCAACAACTCAGGTTCAGGCGTCTCCGATTTCATTGCTACAACCAGAGTTAACATCTGGTTGAGTTTCAGACCACAACAGTTTGTTGATGTTCCAGTGAAGTTCGATCCCGCCCCGATCACCACTCTAACAGCTCCGGGGTCTGAGCGATCATGGGCAGCCAATGTCTAATCAGATGAGAAGTTCTGAATGGTTCTCCTTGTCGTGGGTCCTCTGATTCTAGTTTTGCCCGTGCGTTGTGTTGGTGGCTCTGCGATCAAGCCTGGGCCGATATGGAACTCTTTGAGGGGTCGATAGTTGACAGGGTCAAAGATCGATCTCTCCGAAGTTCCGGTCAAATCTGCCGTCTCCAAGGTCTTTTCTCGAAATAAATGTGCTTCATGCGCCTTTAACCAGTCTACACAATAGTGACTGTTTAGATTTTTGTGGAATAGGCTCTTGATTTCCAGGGTTTCCACCATCTCTTGCCTGCAGGCCACCTCTTCCAAATCCAGGTTTTTCACTCGCTCCAGATACATGGCTTTACTAGCGTGTCTCGAGCCATCGGCCAACATCTTGCTCATATGGTGGGGAAGACCTGAGACATGCATAAACGTGCGTTTCAGGCCCTGCAACGCATGTTTATGCTTGTCTCAGGTCTTCCCCCACCGCTGTCCTTTTCTACCACCACTATTGAGGACATTACCGAGCTCCATCGCGTAGAAGGTTGCGTCTCGTTCTTCTCCAGGAGTGTCAAGACTAGCTGTCCACTCCTGCTGCTCACTGAACTATCTCTAAGCTCTATCCTTTTCTCCAACCTGCCTCCTACTGGCCTGATTGAGAAGAAACGAGGCTTCGGAGGTGGACCAAAGGTAAGCTGGCCAGCCTCCAGCAAATCTGACTCTAGACTGTTGCTATGTTTCTGGAAGATATCGTTTCACCTTTCCACACCATTAGGTTGATCAAAGTGGATACCATCGGAGGAGCAGCCACTCGGCTAGGAATTCTCCAATATCCACTCAAGGGTATGATATTTTTTTCTGTGCCTCCCGTGTTACCTCATTAGTGTGGCGCATTCTTTCGCTCATTTTCATCCCATTTTTGTCCCGCATCATATTGTACGACACCGTATAGATCGTGAGAGTCGTAGGGTTCAAGTAGATTTTCACCTCCTGCAGGAGACAGCTCATTTTTCCTGGCAATCCCAAGGAAGCAGTGGGTTCTGGGGGAGTTCAGGTCTCTAGATCCTCGCTCATCTGTTCTTGAGCTATTCTATCGCGATTGAAACGGCCGCTCGCTCTGGGGGCCTCACCCACTTGCATCTTTAAATCCGGTCTTGATCTCGCCATCAGGGGTTCAATTTGTGTTTTCACTTTACATTTGCCACTCCCCTTTTCCTGCTGTAATCTTCGCAGTCCCTCAAGCTCCGATCTCAGTTAGTCGCAGTTTGCCGTGGTCTCCTGTACTCTCCGGCTCCAGATACTTTGGAAATCAGTTAGTCGCAGTTTGCCGTGGTCTCGTGTACTCTCCGGCTTGTTCCAACTCAGTTTTCAACAAATCTCTCTCAAGTTTGACTTTGTCTCTTTCAAGTACATCTTCCTCCCTGTCAAGCGCAGCTTTTTCCCGTTCAAGAGAAGCCTGATTTCAATCAAGATCAGCTTGATTCCTTTCCTTCAGGGTCTTTTCCAACTCTCTTCTTAGTTTACTGATGCCCGGATATGCCCCCTCAGTTTGCTGAAAACATATGGTTGACTAGGGATTGCTGCTAGACGGAGTCCAGGTCCTCGTGGCTGGCCTGGTCGGGAGGGGAAAATCTCCAGCACCATACTACGTAGTGTTGCTCAAAACTGCATTCCTCGCCAAGTCGAATGCTTTCAGACCTCCATCGGCGCTCCATGACAGCCACCTTGTCTGCTCCTGATTTGATATTCCATCTGTTGTGTAATATACCATCAGCACTGCTTCTGTCGCTGAATCCCCACCCTCTCTTTGAGATTCTAGCTGCAAGTTAGTATTGCAGAAACGATCAGCCATTTTTGTGGATTGTTCAAAACTCAAGAAATTGCCGTTCCAGTTAAACACTCACGAAGTTACCGTACCGTTTCGATACTCAAGAAATTAACGTGCCATATTAATATTCGAGAAATACTGTACTGTAGCGTGAGTTACTGGATCCAAACTGATACTCTTGCTCTTGAATTCTGTCGTCTTTGTTTTATTCTTGTTGATTATCAATCAAAATCAATCTGAAAACAAAATTTAATTTTAAATGTGTACTTTTCTTATCACCAAAATAATCCCACTCCCCAAGCTTCTGAAACCTTTTTCAAACATCCTTTGAAAAAATGATTAAAATGGGTATTAAAATAATGCAGATTTGCTTATGTTTTACCACCGTGCAACTTGGATAAAAACTATAGTTTGATTGTCAAGCTATTTTGATTGAAACCTAATCTCCTGCCCCCTTTTAGCACGACACCGTCGTGTGAACTCGAGACCCAAGCCCCAACTCAAGACTTTTGTATCCACTTACGACTCAAGCAATGCTCAAGTAATACTTCTTGTGTAGATGTACCGTTATTTCTGTTCCCAGAAACACCACGTGCAGAATAGCATACAGCTCTCGGGGATTCAATCTGCATCAATTCGTATCGTAAACTGTTATTGAGACTTCTTTTATCCCCCTTTCCACAAGAAGGCCCCTTAGTCGTGTCAAGGGCGGTACCACATGTTCAGGGTCTACCACGTTCCTCTATATGACCCTCGTCACCAAAAAGCATAGGTAATTGCCTGGCACTTGTAAAACTGAGAGTGGTCCACCAATCCTGGTTTTTGTCTGAACGGAAGCTCCATAATTTGGTATTTTCTTTCGAAATCAGCTTTTAGTCTGGTTTAAAAACTCATCTGCTGTTATGTAGATTGCACTGGTCCTGTCTGACAAGATGAAATCAATATCTGTGGTCAAGATGTTTGGTAGTCATTCAGTATTTTAAACTTCGTTGTGAAATTTCTTGCAATGGTAGGCTCAACTTCCTCCTGCTACAGTTCTAGTCCTCAGGTTTCTCTCATTTCCCTTAGTTTCTTTATCCTCAAGTTTTCGGTGTGGGTAAATCCTATCCCAAATCCCCGGACAAAAATCTTTATCAACGTCCCCGTCGATGGTTTCAGAGCTGAAGTTATCTGATGGTATGTCTAAGGGTTGGTCCGTCGCTGTCCAGCCAAACAAGGGAATTTTTTTCTTTTAAATGTTTGGCTGCGGATATGTCGACTTGTTGATTGATTTGTGTCTTCTTTTTGTCGGCTGGCAGGCCATGTCTTCACTCTAGAGTCCTTAAGTTTGTGTGCTGCCTTCTTTTCTATTTCACTCTGTTCTAGATCCACTTCTCTTTCTGGCACACTATGATCCTCCCGTCAGAAGTGTGTTCGCTATCGTTGATGATCTTCCACTCTTTTTCTGAGGCTAAGTCACTCATGATCACCAAGTCTGCCCCTATCTCGTCTGGCCTTATCTTGTCAAACAGGAAGTCATCACCATACCTATTGCATCCCATTCTGGTCTTTTTGCGCCCGCCTCTTCTTGTCTCCATGGTCATAGGCTTTCTGGTTCTGTATACTCTGCCGCCTCGTTCTGATCAGGTTTATCTCAATCCTCTTCTGCAAAAGACTCTTCATTCGAGTGAACTTCTATCTTTTCTTGTCACCCATGCTCGTGTTCTCGTTGTCATTGTTATTTTCTCTGGTGCCCTTCTCGTTCACCTCACATGCCGGTTCCACTATCAGGTACTCTAGTCCTTCCATGTTTTGAGGCACACACCAGTCCTCCGGTGACGGGATATGAGGCTTCAGATTCTCATAGTGCGCGGCCGCCCTGTGCTCAAGCGGTAGAACCGACCCTGTTTGTGTGATTCTGTTATCACGAGTGGTCCTCTCCATTTCTTTAAAAATTTCTTTGTTACCTTTGAAGTGATGACATTCTGAAACACTCAGACATATTGACCCACAGTGTACATCCTCGCCTGTCGTATTTTCTCATAGTATTTTTTCTGTCGTCTCATCTGCGCTTGGGCCGTGTTCCTTCTGCACTGTTCATTCAGCTCTTGTTTTCTTTTGATCACCTCCCTCAAATAAGCTTGCGTCAAAGTCTTTTGCTCCTCGTATTTTGGTCAGAAAAACGTCAATGGCACTGCTCTTTCCCTACCTGTAAGCATCATGAAAGGACTGATCCCCGTGGTCGAGTATCTATCCCCGTGGTCGAGTATTTTATCCCCATTCTGTCATGCAGTCTTTCTGATGGACTATCTGCACGACATCATTGAGTTCTGAGCTTTCCACAACTTGAGTGGGAACTTTATCTTCCTCGGATGTTTCACTTGCAGACGTGATAAACATGCATTGACCCATCTTTCGCAAGCTTTCCTCATTGCTGGCCAATCAAACTGGTGCAGCCTTCTTTGTTGCACTTTGTCTATTCTTTGATAACCCATTTGATCATGCGATCTGAATAGCATCTCTGTCTGATACAGCTGCGGTAGTATAAATAGATTATGTTTGTGAAACGTTTTTTCTTCGTCTCTTCTCTTGCAGGCCACGACGCCATCAGCTGTGTCATAGAGTAAACCTTTCGTTCCTTGTGGAACTAGCTCAAGATCTTGTAGCTCTCTTCCTCCAGATCTCCTTTCTCTTTTGCCCCAGTTCGGATCCATTTGGAGAGATGGCTGGTCATCTCGTCATTCTTCTGTGCCCGAACCAAGTCTGATAGCTTGTACCTGGCCTTCACATGCTCCTTCATTGCCGTCATTTGCCCATATCTTAGTTTGACACAAAATTTCCCGCTCAAAATTTCACTTTCACTTTCGGGTTTTAGGTTCGTCCTGATGTTTGAGCTACTAGAAGGGTTTATTTGATACTTCTATCATTTCTAGATCTTCTCCTCCGTTTGCATCATCACAATCTAAGTTGTATGTCCCAGACGAGGGGTCTATGTGCATTTCTCTTTCCTGGTTCCTCCTCCTCATTTCCGCTAGTACCATGCAGAGACTGTCTTGCTCATCTTCACTTTCCATCAAATCTTTGTCCAATTCTTCTGACTCCCTGGACAAGATTGCTGCTTCACCTACTTCTTCTTCCAACGACCACTCTCCGGACGCTTTATCTGCTCCAAGCTCCTCAGCCTCCTCCATAAATCCACGGGTACCTCCTCTGGGATACTCTCTACTAATATTCGTACCATTTGAATACCGAGGTCATAGGCTTATCTGGTTCTGTATACTCTGCCGCCTCGTTCTGATCAGGTTTATCTCAATCCTCTTCTGCAAAAGACTCTTCATCCGAGTGAACTTCTATCTTTTCTTGTCACAAAATTGATTAAAATGGGTATTAAAATAATGCAGATTCGCTTATGTTTTACCACCGTGCAACTTGGATAAAAACTATAGTTTGATTGTCAAGCTATTTTGATTGAAACCTAATCTCCTGCCCCCTTTTAGCTCGAAACCGTCGTGTGAACTCGAGACCCAAGCCCCAACTCAAGACTTTTGTATCCACTTACGACTCAAGCAATGCTCAAGTAATACTTCTTGTGTAGATGTACCGTTATTTCTGTTCCCAGAAACACCACGTGCAGAATAGCATACAGCTCTCGGGGATTCAATCTGCATCAATTCGTATCGTAAACTGTTATTGAGACTTCTTTTATCCCCCTTTCCACAAGAAAGCCCCTTAGTCGTGTCAAGGGCGGTACCACATGTTCAGGGTCTACCACGTTCCTCTATATGACCCTCGTCACCAAAAAGCATAGGTAATTGCCTGGCACTTGTAAAACTGAGAGTGGTCCACCAATCCTGGTTTTTGTCTGAACGGAAGCTCCATAATTTGGTATTTTCTTTCGAAATCAGCTTTTAGTCTGGTTTAAAAACTCATCTGCTGTTATGTAGATTGCACTGGTTCTGTCTGACAAGATGAAATCAATATCTGTGGTCAAGATGTTTGGTAGTCATTTAGTATTTTAAACTTCGTTGTGAAATTTCTTGCAATGGTAGGCTCAACTTCCTCCTGCTACAGTTCTAGTCCTCAGGTTTCTCTCATTTCCCTTAGTTTCTTTATCCTTAAGTTTTCGGTGTGGGTAAATCCTATCCCAAATCCCCGGACAAAAATCTTTATCAACGTCCCCGTCGATGGTTTCAGAGCTCAAGTTATCTGATGGTATGTCTAAGGGTTGGTCCGTCGCTGTCCAGCCAAACAAGGGAATTTTTTCTTTTAAATGTTTGGCTGCGGATATGTCGACTTGTTGATTGATTTGTGTCTTCTTTTTTTCGGCTGGCAGGCCATGTCTTCACTCTAGAGTCCTTAAGTTTGTGTGCTGCCTTCTTTTCTATTTCACTCTGTTCTAGATCCACTTCTCTTTCTGGCACACTATGATCCTCCTGTCAGAAGTGTGTTCGCTATCGTTGATGATCTTCCACTCTTTTTCTGAGGCTAAGTCACTCATGATCACCAAGTCTGCCCCTATCTCGTCTGGCCTTATCTTGTCAAACAGGAAGTCATCACCATACCTATTGCATCCCATTCTGGTCTTTTTGCGCCCGCCTCTTCTTGTCTCCATGGTCATAGGCTTTTCTGGTTCTGTATACTCTGCCGCCTCGTTCTGATCAGGTTTATCTCAATCCTCTTCTGCAAAAGACTCTTCATCCGAGTGAACTTCTATCTTTTCTTGTCACCCATGCTCGTGTTCTCGTTGTCATTGTTATTTTCTCTGGTGCCCTTCTCGTTCACCTCACATGCCGGTTCCACTATCAGGTACTCTAGTCCTTCCATGTTTTGAGGCACACACCAGTCCTCCGGTGACGGGATATGAGGCTTCATATTCTCATAGTGCGCGGCCGCCCTGTGCTCAAGCGGTAGAACCGACCCTGTTTGTGTGATTCTGTTATCACGAGTGGTCCTCTCCATTTCTTTAAAAATTTCTTTGTTACCTTTGAAGTGATGACATTCTGAAACACTCAGACATATTGACCCACTGTGTACATCCTCGCCTGTCGTATTTTCTCATCGTACTTTTTCTGTCGTCTCATCTGCGCTTGGGCCGTGTTCCTTCTGCACTGTTCATTCAGCTCTTGTTTTCTTTTGATCACCTCCCTCAAATAGGCTTGAGTCAAAGTCTTTTGCTCCTCGTATTTTGGTCAGAAAAACGTCAATGGCACTGCACTTTCCCTACCTGTAAGCATCATGAAAAGACTGATCCCCGTGGTCGAGTATCTATCCCCGTGGTCGAGTATTTTATCCCCATTCTGTCATGCAGTCTTTCTGATGGACTATCTGCACGACATCATTGAGTTCTGAGCTTTCCACAACTTGAGTGGGAACTTTATCTTCCTCGGATGTTTCACTTGCAGACGTGATAAACATGCATTGACCCATCTTTCGCAAGCTTTCCTCATTCCTGGCCAATCAAACTGGTGCAGCCTTCTTTGTTGCACTTTGTCTATTCTTTGATAACCCATTTGATCATGCGATCTGAGTAGCATCTCTGTCTGATACAGCTGCGGTAGTATAAATAGATTATGTTTGTGAAGCGTTTTTTCTTCATCTCTTCTCTTGCAGGCCACGACGCCATCAGCTGTGTCATAGAGTAGACCTTTCGTTCCTTGTAGAACTAGCTCAAGATCTTATAGCTCTCTTCCTCCAGATCCCCTTTCTCTTTTGCCCCAGTTGGGATCCATTTGGAGAGATGGCTGGTCACCTCGTCATTCTTCTGTGCCCGAACCGAGTCTGATAGACTGTACCTGGCCTTCACATGCTCCTTCAGTGCCATCATTTGCCCTGTCATTTCTCCCGGATTGTGGACATCATATCGTAGTTTGACACAAAATTTCCCGCTCAAAATTTCACTGTCACTTTCGGGTTTTAGGTTCGTCCTGATGTTTGAGCTACTAGAAGGGTTTATTTGATGTTTCTATCATTTCTAGATCTTCTCCTCCGTTTGCATCATCACAATCTAAGTTGTATGTCCCAGACGAGGGGTCTATGTGCATTTCTCTTTCCTGGTTCCTCCTCCTCATTTCCGCTAGTACCATGCAGAGACTGTCTTGCTCATCTTCACTTTCCATCAAATCTTTGTCCAATTCTTCTGACTCCCTGGACAAGATTGCTGCTTCACCTACTTCTTCTTCCAACGACCACTCTCCGGACGCTTTATCTGCTCCGAGCTCCTCAGCCTCCTCCATAAATCCACGGGTACCTCCTCTGGGATACTCTCTACTAATATTCGTACCATTTGCATACCCTCTGGATTTCTGCTCTCCAACTGATTAGTTTCGCACGAGCCCACTTTTGTTCTCATCGCTCTTTATTGTGACTTCCGCTTCCTTGTCCTTCTTACTCGCGACCACGGGTTTGTCTTTGGCTTTTTTTTAAGCAGGCTCATTAGATCTTGTCCCATAACTACTCTCCTTTTCTCAACTTCACCTTGGTCATGACCCTTCGCCAATAATGTTTCCCTGACTAGTTTCGACTTGAGGAGATTTCTACCGGCGTGTTTGATTGTCTCTCTAAGATCTTTGTCTCTCGGTGTTCGGTAGGTAACTCAGGGTGATCTTCGATCAATTTTCCCGACATGTCGAGCCATCTCGTGAGTGGTAAGCTGTCATAAGTTTCCTTGTCCACGAGTGGAAATCCATTTTTTATTTATGGCTTGTCGGCTCCTCTTTGCTCTTGCCTTTCGTAAAATTCCGTTTTCTTACTCGAGGTGTCTGCATTTTAGTTCTTATCCCTTGCCCTGTGCTAAATTATCCTGTTGTAACCATCTAGTCGTACTATCCATCTCCCGATGTAGCTTTGATCCGTTGAGTATCTTTTCAGGCAAGAGAGTGCTCTGTTGTCAACCCGTAGCTTAAATGGCTCACTGCCCAGGTATGCACTCTGTTTTTCTCCCCAAAAGTGACCACCGCAAGACTTCCGCTTTGGGCGCCCCGTTTTTCAATTCCGTGTCGCTCAGTATTTTGCTTCCATATGCGATTGGTCTCAAGGCGGTCTTGCCATTCCATTTTTGCTCTTGATAGAGTATGCCAGAAATCGCCACCACTTGAGCATCTGTGTCTAGGACATACATGCCATTTTCCGTAGGCATGCCCAATACCGGAGCCTCACAAAATTTTCATTTTATTCTATGAAGGGAATCCTCTGCTGCGTTATTCCACGTGAAGTTCTTGCCCTTGTGTCTCATGAGTTGTTGCATCGGATATAACTTGTCCGCGCCACCCTTGATGAACTCTCTTTAGTAATAACTCGCGAAACCAAGAAAGCTCATCATCTGACCCTCAGTCCCTGGCGAAATCCATGTCAGGACTGCCTCTACAGCATCTGAATCTGGTCTACTATCATCTCGAGGTGTTTTATCGAGTCCTTCAAGATATAAAATTTCGAGGGCTTGCATTGCAAACCTGCTCTTTTCAAACAAGCATTTCGTCCAATAGCTCGATATGATCCTCCAGTGCTGGCGTTGCAAATACCACGTGACGAACAAAATACATAGCAAAAATAACATATTTCTTCGGTACGTTTGTTAGTGCCTGTGCCATCAGTCGCTTAAATGTGGCTGTTGCGTTGCATAGGCCGAAGGGCATCCTCTTCCATTGGAAAAATCACAGCTCGCAAGCAAATCCCATTTTTTCTCTGTCTTGTTTCGTAAGTGGTACGTGCCAAAAAGCCGACCCCAGATCAGGAGTTGTATAAAATTTTGCTTCCCCCAGTTTTGAAAGGCTTTAGTCTAATCTCGGGATGGGATATGCATCCTTCACTGTGACGGAGTTCGGGTATCTAAAGTCACAACAAAATCTCAGTTGAACTCCTTTCTTTTTGGCCACCACTACTCCTCACGTCCACCGTGATTTGGATGGTTCTATCATGTCATACTGTTGCATGGTTTCTGTTTATTTTCTGCACGCATCCGATTTGCGAAATGTCATGCGCCTCGCCCCCTTCCTATAAAGTACCGCCGACGCCTCTAGTTGTATTTCATGCTCAACGAAATAACAGTAACAGATATCCGCTTTTTGTCTCGAGAAGACGTCCTGATACCTATCTAACACAACTTTGATGGCTTCGAGCTGTTCGCCTGTTATTCCCCCCCCCCTTAAAGGTTCAGTATCTGGTAATTTTGTTTTATTCATTTCCAATTCTTTTGTGTGGGTTTTACCGAAAGTTCATCGTCCGTTTCTGACTTAAGTGAATTGATAAGACCTGATGCAAATTTTATTTTATTCAATCTACATAAGATGAAAATTGTTGTAACCTTATGATTAGGACCCTCAAGAATTTCATATTTTAAAAATAATTTCGGTTATTTCATATTTAGTTTTCACCGGCAATGCGTATCTCAGTTTTCTCCTTTCTGGATTGTGATTAGTATATCAAGATTGTTCAACAAGACACCTGAGACAGAGGCCACTCTTCGTGATCGAGAATGATCTTCCTAAAATAGCAGCACTTTGGCTATTCGGATTTGGTACTATACATAAATGCTTATTATCATTCAGTTCGATGTAGTTCTTTGTTCTCAAACTTACATGTGTAAACTCATTAGTTTTTAGCCTCCACCTCCTACTCAAGAAAACTGGAGCTTTGCTCTCCTTTTTCATTGTGAAATTTACCGGTTTTACAACGTACTTCTTTTTCCGGACTTCGAATCCAGAGCATCGCACTGTTAAGACCAATTGCAACATCAAAGTTCTTGATAAAATTATGCCTAAATTGAATTGATTTGACTCTTCTAGGTTTTCCACTACAAGAAAGCTCATCCACAGATTGAGTTTCCCCAAATTTAAGGCTATTATTGGTGTTCGGCAAGGACCTTTAGCGCCCCCGTGTTTGCCGCTGACAGCCGGATTCTGGAGTGTGTCTTTGTCAAACCCTATCTGTCTCTATTGTTTCTATTGGTATCACGCTCAAGATAGCTCCCCTATCCAATAGTCCCTTTAATGGAGTTTTTTTCCTTTAAATCTAGTACATGTGCGAACACGTCTGCTTCTCTACCCAAGTGCATGGCATCTTCCTCTTACATGGAGCAATACCCCAATCGGTCTGAATTTGAGTTCCTCTCGATCCACATAGATTTGTCCCACCAAGTCCTTGTCACGCGAAATCATTGTCTTTGTATGGATACGGATTCCGTCTATGTTTAGCATGACCTCGTGTGGACCATACGCCTCTGTGTATCTGCTGTCTACTCTTATCATCAGTAACGCTCTGATTGCTGACGAAAGATTCTGCGGGCTAATGGTGCCCAAATAGTCTCCATATACATCTATGTGCATCAGTGTTTTGTCACTTGGTTCGATGAGATTTCTCGTTACTTCGTGGCCACCTACAATGATTATTGACATTATTCGTGCCCCTATTTTCTTGATCCTGAAAGGTTTTCCAGTTTCCACTTTCAAGGTATTGCAATTGACTCTGATCTTCAGATTGTCGCTTGTCTCAGGATTGGATCATGCTGCTGAAAATGTCTCATTTCTTTGCTGTTTTTCTATTTCCTGTTTCAGCCTTTGTTCGATCTTCTTTTTTGCCAAGTCTTGTTTCACTTCATTTTTTGCGTCTGCTGCCGCCTTCTGATAGTTTATCTCCAGCTCACCTTTTGTTACTGCCCCCTCGGCGTCTCTCTCTTCGGTCACTGCTTTCAGCGATTTCGTCAACAATTAACTCTTTATCATGTCGTTGTTCTGCATGTCACTCTCAGTAAATTTTGCAACCAACAGAAAGGTTTTCAATTTCACTGGCTCGTTTTTTAATTTAAAATTTGAATCCCAGTTGATTATTCTTTCTTTCTTTTACAATATCAATCATTAAATCATCATCTCCATTCTCCATTCACCGCAAAAGTGCAGGTTTCTGCTTTCCCAGTTATCAATGTACAGCAAATGTGTTTAGAAGTTTACTCTGACAAAGATAAAAAAAGATGTTAGGTATGGAACTTGAAAACTTATAATGTATACATCTTTCCCAGAGTAAATTTTAAATACGGTTGCTGTTGAAAACAGCATAAATGATTTGAAAATGCTTCTGTTCAGAATCAATAATAAAATTAATCGCACTCATTTCATATCTTTTAGAGCTCTTATCGATTTTATTTTTTCAGTTTTAAAAAATATTCAATTTCTCCGAACTTTACTAAAATTACCGGAAATTATTCACTAGAAATTAGCAATTTATAGGTTTCAAATTTTTTAAAAATAAAATAAAGGAAAGAGAATTTAATTACAAATAGAAAGCTACATTTAAAGACAAATTAAAAATTAACACATCATTTATAGTTTTTCTTGTATCAGTTTACAGAACACTGCGTTCTTTAATAGATTTGAGAGTTTATACATTTGATAAATTTTGACGCGTTCTTTAATACATTTGAGAATAGAGAACATAGTAGATTGCTTAAATAGCTAAGTTAAGTTCTGGTTGCTTATCTGAGTCATCCTCTGACTTTGCTTTAGGCTCCGATTTTTCTTCGAAAGCATCAATTCTTCTGTTGTGTGTTTATTTCTTTATGTTCTGATTTTTTGAAAAAAAAATTTTCATTTCTTGTGTGTAAAAAGAAAGTTTTTTTTTCCAAAACTGGGACTATATCAAAATCTCCAACTGAAAATTGTCAAAAACCTTACTAAGAACGGCTAGTTTGTTGTATACAATGGTTTATTTGTTTTGTCAGAAATAACTTCGCAAGAGCGACTGTTTTTCGATCTTATTTAATGTTTCTACTAGTCCTACGTTTAGGATTATTTTCCCCTCCCAATTATTTCCTAATTATTTTCGTTCCAATATCCTTTGCAAACAATTTAGAGTTTTTTTTCATCCACACAATTTCTCTTATCTCTAGAAATGCAATTTCAAATTAGTCGTCTCCTTTTTTGCAGCTGCGATTTTATGTTTATTAATAAAGGGGATTGCAGTTTTCCCAAGATGTGCAAGAATACCAAAACTTCTTCACGCGCTGTTTTGCACTTCCCTAGAAAACTGGAAAATTAGTTGATCTTTGAGCAACCATTTTGTATGAAGTATAAAGCAAAAATGATAATCTGAAATCTTAAGAAACATCTTATCTACTGAAACATTATGCCGTTAGCTAGACGTTTCCTATTTTTGTCAGTAATGGCTACAAATATATCAACAATACTTGCATTCAATCCAGGTTCATTATGCATTGGTTTAATCTGTCTTTTTTTCTTCAGAACCATCCTACCAATCATGCGAGATTTTTAAATTGTTTTATGACAAATGGGATGGTGAGAGACTTCAATTGTAACTCATTTATTGAGTTTAAAATTTTTTTCTGTTGTGTAGGAGAGTTTTTCCTCAGAAACGTTTTAGTACAATGAACAGTACAATATTTTCGAAATGGCAAAGTCCCAGTCTCCTTTAAGATGTATTTTTCCGGTATGAAGTTTGTAAAAGAATTCAGACTATTATTCCAGTAACATTTGAAAGCAACTTTAGAAAATAGCTCACTTTTAAAAAAGTTTATGAGCACTGATCGAAAGAAATTTAATTTACCAAATGTTTTAACATTCCATATGAAACTTTCCTCGGGCTTCTTTTTTGTTTCCTGAGTTCTTTGATGATATATGTTGTCGGTTTATTTGTCGATTTTGATGATAATTCAATTATTTCATGAGTAAACTGTGACTTTATCTATTTCGAAACGGAGCATTTTTTCGAAATTGTTCTTCTATTACCAGTTTTGAGTTTTGGTTTACTATATTTCATCAATAATTCATTATACAAAAATTATTTAAAAAAGTGAATAATTTTCAAATCTCAAATAAAAAGATTGATTTGAATTAAAACTCTTTTTTGAGCTGAAAAAAATTTTCTTTTGTGTAGGGGATTTCTTTTTGCGTTTCTTCTATTTTTTTTGATATTTTACTACGAGTTTCTTCCAAATGCCATGAAGCTCTCCTCTTAATATTTTTTACCAAACGTTCGTTCAAAAAGTGGATGAAATCTTTTGGACAATTGAGAATGAATTGTTTAAGACCTCTTAGGGATGATTTTTGAAATTTTAGGAGAATAGAGACTTTTTGTGTAATCATCGTCTAAGAACGTTGTCTCTGATTCTGGTTTAAAAAATGTTAGAGCTTGTTAGAGCTGAATCACTGTTTGAGCAATATCTAAGTGAATCAACTGTTTTTAGGGTTAAACCAATAATTAAATGGCCATAAGGAACTGATGTTGCATCTTGGTACCACTCTTTCGTTTGAGTTCTTAGACATAGTTGTTGACTGAAGGTTTTAATTAGTAAAACACCTCTCTGTGAGTTGAACAAGACTATGCATGTATTTTATAACTCTACATCTCTTCCCAATTTTGTTCGATGCAATTTGGTGTGTTTGAGGTGTTTTGTGTTTAGACTTCTGTGTCTTCCAGCAGTGGCCATTTTAACGAACTGCATCTGAGTTTGAATTTTTTTCACAAGAATCATCAAACATAAGCATTTCCTTAATTCCTTCCCTAAAACGATTTTCAATCCAGTCGAAGTCTACTCCTTGGACAATTTTAAATATTTTTTCTGTGCATTTGTCTATAAAGCTGTTGATAATAATGGTGAAGTAAAACAATTTGTAAAATACTGGTTGAAATGCACCCTTTTTTATTCAATTGAAATTATGGTGAGTTTTTCCAGATCCTCTTGGACCAAATAGGTAAAGAAAACTCGTTCTTATTTAAATTTTTATTTGTTCATAGCGTTGGAGAAGGTAAAATACAAGCTGACTTTTCTTCACTTCTTGTGGATAACATTACTCGAAAATTTTTACTTGCTTACATCAAAATCATAGCAAAAAACGGCACCGAAAAACTGAAAGAGCTTTTTTACATCTACTCTTGAAGTGTACCCTTTTTTACATGTACGCTTTTTTACAAGACCTCTTGTAAATTGTACAATTTCCTAGATTTTTGTCAAAACCATTTCCTTTTTTTTCATCAAATTGCAAAAAAAATTGTTTCAATTTTTTCGTTAAGATGTAAAAACTTTTTCAATTTTAGCGACTGATGTCTCCGTTTTTTTCAAACTATTTTAAGAATTTGGTTTTGTTTCATGCAAAGTTTTGTAGCGACGTTTTTTTAGCTGTGCCGTACACTATAACCCCATATTGCAGGTTTGGCTGAACATGACTGAAAAAAGCTTTAGTTAGTTGTGTTGTCGTTCGTACGTCACGTAATGGGTAGATCAATCCACAGAATTTAATTTTGCAGAAAACGATCAATTATTTGTATTTGTGTGCCAATTGTGGTGTTTTTCAAACATTTGCAAAAAAACATAGAGTTCATTAATATGTGTGCAAGTATGTATCGATAACTTAACTTGTGTTCTAATTGTTTTCTTAGTCAATTTGTATTTTATCTAATAGACTTTTCAGCTTTTGTTATTTTGAAATTAAAAATTGAAAATTTTATTTAATTACGAAGAACGAAATAAAAATGAAAAAATATTTACTCAGACAAAAAATTCAACCAAAGAGCTGTCGAACAGCGCGAGGGAGGGTTCTGAAGGGTCTATTTAGAACGCATAGCTGGACGCGGCTGGTTTGGTTGTTATGGCGGGGTGTTTCGAGGTTTAATTTCAGAGAACCTCTCGCCTTCGTCTACTGCGATGCGTTTTCCGGCTGCTCCCATCTCCTCCTCCCAAGAAGGGATGAAATCTTTGACTTGTCGAGCCATATCTCTAGTGTCAAAAATCTCGGGGTAGTTCATTTCCGCATGCTCAGATAATTCCTCATCATTGAAAGTAATCCAAGTTGGTCATCTGTTATGGGTAATCGAATCATATGTTGATATTTGAAATCCCTTTGCATCAATTGAAATCCCTAACGCTTCATTTTAGGAACATAGTTGAGTATCCAATAAATGGAAAGTCTACTTTATAAGATCATCAATCTTTCAAATGAACAAAAGTTCGCGCAAAAGCCAAACCGAAATTTAAAGACTATAAGTGTTAAATCTAAAAATGAAAAAAATTGACGACATCAGTAACAAAAGAAGAAAAAAAATTATTTGATTTTGATCTAAAAACTCAAAGTTTATGAATTATTTAAAACCAACCTCTAAAAGTCTTATTCCAAACCTGATCCTGCTTTGAACTTTGAAAATCTTAAAAAACGGAACAAGCAAACAGTTTCCACGAATATGAGAATCGGGCAAATGATAAAAAGAGTGTTTGATAATTATCAAACGACCTTCTGAATAATTTCGATTTTTTGAGAAAAAAATAAGATTTTGTTCCTTCTCAGGTGTAATTCAGCCGTTTGCTTAAAACGCTCATACAAAAGTAAGTATATAACTATTGGTTCAAAAGTAAGATTTTGTTTGATTAAGATTTTCTAAGTAGACCTTTACTCAGTCATATAACTCTGTTTTGTACAATGAAAACGTCCAAAAAAATTTAGAGATTGAATAGTGATTGTCCTTTTTATGATTTAAACAAATCAATTAGATTTTTTCATTACCTTGTGAAGTAACTCGAGCGAAACGCAAATGTTTTTTGAAAGTCATTTTTTCGAATATTATAAAGTTTTTTAATAACTAATAAAAAAATCACTATTAGAAAAAAATAAACTCTGATTGCTTGATCTCGAAAAAAATGTTATTTAAAAAATTCTCGATTCTGATTGGTTGATTTTTCTTAATCGACAGACAAAATAATAATTATCTCACTCTGTCGACTTTTCTCAATCGACAGAAAAATCATAATTATCTCACTCTGGTTTCCTTTTACACGGAAAGCGATTGTTCTATAATTTGTCTTACCACTTGATAATATTTTCAATAAATCCGAACATTTCGAAGTAAGTAAAAAAGTTTTATTAAATTTCTTGAGACAATTTTAACCTCCCAATTTCGTAAGTGTCGTATAATTCATTTATTTTGGTACATGCTAAGTCTTCCACTTTTTTTGAGATGCCGTCACTCAACAGGAGTGATAAAGTAAATTGACAGGACTTCGACAAAGAGGACAGGAGAGCTGATGCAGCAAAACTTGCGTGCGAGGAACTATTTCTTGTCCAGAAGCGGTTATTATACTTGCAACAAGCAAGAAAAAAACAATCAAATTATTTACGTCTTTTTTATCGACAAAATCTTCGATTGCTTCCGATGCCCATTTTGCAATACTCGTTTTAAACAAATTAAAACGTCAACAAGCATCGCCTACGATGCCAAAATTGAACAAAAAACGTCTAAAACAAAGTGTTTACAATTTACAAAGCTACATGGCTTCAATATTTAGTATACCAGAGAACAAAAGTAAATTTTGTTCTTTGGTATACTAAATTCGATTTTCAGCGTTCTCATTGATCGTCCGTTTCTGACTTAAGTGAATTGATAAGACATGATGCAAAATTTGTTTTCTTCAATCTTCAAAATTGTGACCTTATGATTCGGACCCTCAAGAATTTCATATTTTTAAAACAATTTCAGTCATTTCATATTTAGTTTTCAGCAGCAATGCGTATCTCAGTTTCCTCCTCTCTAGATTGTGATTGGTACATAAAGACTATTCAACAAGACACTGAGACAGAGACCACTCTTGGTGATCGAGAATGATCTTCCTAAAATAGCAGCACTTTGGCTATTCGGATTTGTTACTATACATAAGTGCTTATTATCACTCAGTTCGTTGTAGTTCTTCATTCTCAAACTTACAATTGCAACTTCATTAGCTTTTAACCTCAGCCTCTTAATCTATTGGGATATTATTCACTGGAAGTCAGCAATTTATATGTTGCAAACTTTTTTTTTAAATTTGAAGGAGAGCTTAATTACAAATAGAAAGCTACAATTAAAGGCAATTTAAAAATTAACACATCATTTAAAGTTTTTCTTGTATCAGTTTACAGAACACTGCGTTTTTTTAAAAATTGTTTGATAAAAATTAAAATCATCATGAATTCTGAATGAATTTCGTAAAAACCACTTACAATTATCATCTTTTTTAAACTTGCTTTAAAGCCACGCGCTGGTATTTTGTCTTTAAAAAAACGGTTGACACATTTTCTTTCCAAAAATTCAGCACAGTATTGAGTTTTTTCCAATCGAGCAATCATGATCCAGCGTTTTTTCTATCATTGCTTGGAGCAGAGTTAATTAAAAAAAAGAGTGCTATTTTTAGTTGAAGAACTTTATCAGAGGTGTAAGGTCCCACACATTTGAACATGAGCTTAGGAACTCTTTCGATAAACTGAAGAAGTACAGAAACTATCCAACATTTTTGGCAATTGCTCCGAAGTTTTCATTTTGAGCATTTGATGATCTTTCTCCCAATAATATCACTTCCCTTACTTATTCCAAGTGAAATTGGAAAAGACATTTCTGATCTCCAGCTTTTTTTTCAGGCTTGGCTCAATGCAGCTACTCAACTGCATACTATTGTGAATTCAGTCAAAAAGTTCTGATTTGTTGGAAAATCAAAAAAATTTTCATTTCTTGTGTGTAAAAAGAAATACTTTTTTTCCGAAACAGGGACTATATCAAAATCTACAACAGAAAATTGCCGAAAATCTATACTAAGAATGGCTACTTTGTTGTATATAATAGTTTATTTGTTTTGTCAGAAATAACTTCGCAAGAGCGACTGTTTTTCGATCTTATTTATTGAGAAATGTTTCTTCTGGTCCTACGCTTAGGATTATTTTACCCTCCTAATTATTTCCTAATTAATTTCGTTCCAATATCCTTTGCAAACTATTTGGAGTTTTTTTCATCCACACAACTTTTCTAATCTCAGAGTTGCTAATTCAAATAAGTCTCCTCCTATTTGTTTTTGCAGCTGCGGTTTCAAAGGGGTTAATAAGGGGTTAATATCTTTAAAGGGGTTAATAAGATTAATAAAGGGGATTGCAGTTTTCCCAAGATGTGCAAGAACACCAAAACTTCTTCACGTGCTGTTTTGCATGTCCCCAAAAAATAGGAAAAAAAGTTGATCTTGAAGCAACCATTTTGTATGAAGTATACAGCAAAAATGATATTCTGAAATCTTGAGGAACATCTTATCTACTTAAACATAAATTCCGTTACCTAGACGTTTCCGATTTTTGTCAGTAATGGCTACAACTATATCAACAATACTTGCATTCAATCCAGGTTCATTATGCATCGGTTTAATCTGTCTTTTTTTCTTCGAAACCATCCTACCAATCATGCGAGATTTTAAAATCGTTTTCTGACAAATCGGATGTTGAGAGACTTCAATTGTAACTCTTTTATTGAGTTAAAAAAATTTTTTTTTCTGTTTTGTGGGAGAGTTTTTCCTCAGGAACGTTTTAGAACAATGAAGAGTACAATATTTTGAAATGGCAACCTCCCTGTCTTCTTTAAGATGCATTTTTACCGGTAGGAAATTTGTAAAAGAATTCAGACTATTATTCCAGTAACATTTGGGAGCAGGTTTAGAAAATAACTTACTTTTAAAAAAGTTCATGAGCACTGATCGAAAGATTTTAAAATTACCCAATGATTTACATTTCATATGAAACTTTCCTCGGCTTTCGTTTACAAAATTGTTCTTTCTGGAGCTCTTTGATGATATATAATGCCGGTTTATTTGTCAATTTTGATGATATTTCAATTATTTCATAGGCAAGTTGTGACTTTATCTAATTCGAAACCAAACATTTTTTCGAAATTCTTCTTCTTTTACCAGTTTTTAGTTTTGGTTTACTATATTTCATCAATAGTTTGTTATACAAAAATTATTTGAGAAAATAAATAATTGTCAAATTTCAAAAAAAGTGATAGATTTGAATTAAAACTCTTTTTTGAGCTTAAAAAATTTTTCTTTTGTGTTGAGGACTTCTTTTTGCGTTATTTCTATTTTTTTTTCGATATTTTACTACGTCTTTCTTCTAAAGGCCATGAAGCTCTCATCTTATTTTTTTTACCAAACATTCGTTCAAAAATTGAATGAAATCTTTTGGACAATTGAGAATGAATTGCTTAAGACCTCTTGTAAATTGTACAATTTCCTAGATTTTTGTCAAAACAATTTCCTTTTTTTCATTCAATTGCAAAAAAATTGTTTCAATTTTTTCGTTAAGATGCAAAAATTGTTTCAATTTTAGTGACTGATGTCTCCCTTTTTTTAAACTATTGTAAGTGTTTGATTTTGTTTCATTGCAAAGTTTTCTAGTGACGTTTTATTAGCTGTGCCGTACACTATAACCCCATATTGCAGGTTTGGCTGAATATGACTGAAAAAAGCTTTAATTAGTTGTGTTGTCGTTAGTATGTCACGTAATGGGTAGATCAACCCACAGAAAATTTTTTTTTGACAAAAATTCAATATCAAATTTAAAACCTATTTTTGCAGAAAACGATCAACTATTTGTATTTTTGTGCCAATTGTGGTGTTTTGCAAACTTTTGCGTAAAAAAACATAGAGTTCATTAATATATGTGGAAGTTTGTATCGATAAAAAAACTTTTGTTCTAATTGTTTTCTTAGTCAATTTGTTTTTTTTCTAATAGACTTTTCAGCTTTTGTTATTTTGAATTGAAACTGAAAGTTTTATTTAATTACACGGAACGAAAAACAAATCAAATGATATTTACTCACACAAACAAATCAACCAAACAACTGTCGAACAGCGCGAGAGTTCTGAAGGTTCTATATAGAACGCAGAGCTGGACGCGGTTGGCGTGGTTGTTGTGGTGGGGTGTTTTGAGGTATAATTTAACCCCATATTGCAGGTTTGGCTGAATATGACTGAAAAAAGCTTCACTTAGTTGTGTTGTCGTTAGTACGTCACGTAATGGGTAGATCAACCCACAGAAAGTTTTTTTTTGACAAAAAATTCAACATCAAATTTGAAATCTAATTTTGCAGAAAACGATCAACTATTTGTATTTTTGTTCCAATTGTGGTGTTTTGCAAATTTTTGCGTAAAAGAACATAGAGTTCATTAATATGTGTGGAAGTTTGTATCGATAAATTAACTTTTGTTCTAATTGTTTTCTTAGTCAATTTGTTTTTTTTTCTAATAGACTTTTCAGCTTTTGTTATTTTGAAATGAAACTGAAAGTTTTTTTTAATTAACGGAACGAAAAACGAATCAAATGATATTTACTCACACAAAAAATTCAACCAAAGAGCTGTCGAACAGCGCGAGAGTTCTGAAGGTTCTATATAGAACGCAGAGCTGGACGCGGTTGGTGTGGTTGTTGTGGTAGGGTGTTTTGAGGTATAATTTGAACCCATATTGCAGGTTTGGCCGAATATGACTGAAAAAAGCTTTAATTAGTTGTGTTGTCATTAGTACGTCAAGTAATGGGTAGATCAACCCACAGAAAAATTTTTTTTGACAAAAAATTCAATATCAAATTTGAAATCTAATTTTGCAGAAAACGATCAATTATTTGTATTTTTGTGCCAATTGTGGTGTTTTGCAAACTTTTGCGTAAAAGAACATAGAGTTCATTAATATGTGTGGAAGTTTGTATCGATAAATTAACTTTTGTTCTAATTGTTTTCTGAGTCAATTTGTTTTTTTTTCTAATAGATTTTTCAGCTTTTGTTATTTTGAATTGAAACTGAAAGTTTTATTTAATTACACGGAACGAAAAACAAATCAAATGATATTTACTCACACAAAAAATTCAACCAAAGTGCTGTCGAACAGCGCGAGAGTTCTGAAGGTTCTATATAGAACGCAGAGCTGGACGCGGTTGGTGTGGTTGTTGTGGTGGGGTGTTTTGAGGTATAATTTCGGAGAACCCCTCGCCTTCGTCTACTGCAATGGGTTTTTCGGCTGATCCCATCTCCTCCCAAAAAAGGAGGAAATCTTTGAAATGTCGAGCCATATCTCTGTTGTCAAAATTCTCGGGGTAGTTCATTTCCACATGCTCAGACACTTCCTCATCATTGGCAATGATCCGAGTTGGTCATCTGTTATGGTTAATCGAATCAATTGTTGATATTTGAAATCCCTTTGCATCAATTTCGTCATGTGCAAAATTTGGATTGAGATGTCCATTCGTGCCAAAAACACTCCACATAATGTTTCTGGCAATTAGATTTGTACTATAATAGGCGAAAACTTTACCGAGTACATAAGGTTGCAGTTTTGCACTGAGAATATGACTTTGAATATGAATTTAGAGTGAATAAAAACAAGAATAATGACTGATTTAGAGCTGAGAGATGAGGTAGTTGACGGCAGATAAGTGAAAATGTTTTTTTTTGTTATGAGTGAGGTGTACCTTCAAATCAAGTGTGTGGGTTTACCCAATCAGATTTATTTTACATGGTCGGTTGTCGTGTTCAATTAAGTTTCAGCTTACTTTCATGGAAATGTTATAAAGAATGTCGTGTCCAATCAGAAATAAAGCTTCATTTTAGGAACATAGTGGAGTATCCAACAAATGGAAAGTCTACTTTTTAAGATCTTCAATCTTTCAAATGAACAAAAATTCACGCAAAAACCAAACCAAAATTTAAAGACTATAATTGTTAGCTCTAAAAATGAAAAAATTGAAGACATCAGTAACAAAAGAAGAAAAAAGTTATTTGATTTTGATCTAATAACTCGAAGTTTCTGAATTATTCAAAGCCAACCTCTGAAAGTCTTAATCCAAACCTGATCCTGCTTCGAACTTTGAAAATCCTGAAAAACGGAACAAGCAAAAAGTTTCCACGAATATGAGAATCGGGGAAATAATAAAAAGAGTGTTTGATAATTATCAAACGAGTGTTTGAGAAAAAAAAATTCCTTCTCAGGTGTAATTCAGCCGTTTGCTTAAAACTCTGATACAAAAGTAGGTATATAACTATTGGTTCAAAAGTAAGATTTTGTTTGATTAAGATTCTCTAAGTAGACCTTTACTCAGTCATATAACTCTGTTTTGTACTATGAAAACTTCCAAAAAATTTTAGAGATTCAATAGTGAATGTCCTTTTTATGATTTAAAAAATCAATTAGATTTTTTCATTTCCTTGTGAAGTAACTCGAGCAAAACGCAAATGTTTTCTGAAAGTCAATTTTTCGAATATTATGAAGTAATAATATTATGAACTAATAAAACAATCACTATTAGAAAAAGCTAGACTCTGATTGCTTAATCTCGAAAAAAATGTTATTTAAAGAATTCTCGATTCTGATTGGTTGATTTTTCTTAATCGACAGAGAAATAATAATTATCTCACTCTGTCGATTTTTTTTAATCGACAGAAAAATCATAATTATCTCACTCTGGTTTCCTTTTACACGGAAAGCGATTGTTCTATATTTTGTCTAACCACTAGATAATATTTTCAATAAATCCGAACATTTCGAAGTAAGTAAAAAAGTTTTATTAAAATTCTTGAGACAATTTTAACCTCCCATTTTCGTAAGTATCGTATAATTTCAATTATTTTGGTACATGCTAAATCTCCCACTTTTTTTGAGATGCCGTCACTCAACAGGATTGATAAAGTAAATTGACAGGACTTTGACAAAGAGGACAGGAGATCTGATGCAGCAAAAGTTGTGTGCGAGGAATTTTTTCTTGTCCAGAAGGTAATTAATATACTTGCAACAAGCAAGAAAAAAGCTTCCAATGAACAAGAAGCACGTACAGTCAATTCCGAAATGAACAAAGTACGTATCATGTGATAAAAATTTCTGAGCTTAAAGTCACTCCAGCAACATCTCAAGAAAGATCACGAGTTAAAAGCAAGGAAATGAGTGACTCTATTGCTAATTGGATAAAATATGGAAAACGAGGAGGCTAGTGATCTGCTGCGAGTTGAGTTGAAAGCCTGACAACTTTTCTTGACAATTACCTAGATGTGAATTAGACGCCAGTAAGTACCAACTTCCAAATTTTGAAACTAGATCCTAATCTAGTTAATGAAAAACTGGATTAAGATTGCCCTGGAATTTTTTTTACATAAAATATAAATTGATGAATTTTGTCATTATTACGTTCATGAAATAAAAAACACTTTTGATAAGTAGCTATTGATTTAATTAAACTGGGTTGACGATTATAAAGAACAAAGTCATTAAGCAAGATATCATTCAGTAAAGTACACAAAAAAAACAAACTTTAAAATAGCAAATCAAATTGATAAACTTTGTAACTATTTTGTGTGACTGCTTGAAAAAGTACCTAGATACATTGGGATGTCCAGATTCATTGGTTCCTGAACCATTTCTAACAAATCATAAAGTACACTGTTTAATTTTGGATTCGAGGCAGCAACCACACACTGATAATTTGTGTTTGTTTTGAATGCTTGCAATTCATTTTAATGGAACAATTAATCGTGAAACAACCACGATTTTTAATGATTTTTTTGAAAAGTTGGGATTTGATATGAAATATTTTTGTGGAATTTTGATATTTAATCTGCCAACAATTAAAGATTTTGTTGTTAAAAGCATCATCAATTACGATATCGACATTTGAGATGAAACTAATTGATCGAAACTCAAAACTGAAACAATTTTTTCCATGCTAAACAAAGAAATTTTCTACAGACAGACAACTTGATGAGATCTACCAACTTTTAGTTCTAATATTGTTCAAGATATCGAAACATGAGCTCGTCAAAATTAATTTTTCACTTATGAACTTTAGAACTTATTTTACAGTTGATTTCAACAAAATAAGCAAGAAATAATGAAAAGTCATAAATGAGACAAAGAAAATCTCCATTGAAAACAGCCAGAAGCAGCAATTTTTTTAGCCTACAATTAAGTGTTTTTTGCAATTTTTTTTAGCTTACAACGTTTCAACGCGAAGTTTTGTTTTTGACCAATTTCGAACTGCCAATGAACCATAGGTATTAATAGAAATTTCTCGTAACATTTTGATTCAGTTTACTTTTTGTCATCGTTAATATTTTCAGACCTGTTTTAATAAATGGAAAATGTCCTTGCACGTCCTCAGCGTTTTAAATAGTTACGGGTAACGTACCTAGTTGGAAAATGTCCTTGCAAAGTTGGAAAACTTCATTGCATGAATTAATAATAATCGGTTTTACGCGAATATGCAATAATCTGGAAAAAAAAATTGGAAAATGTCTATTCTATTTTCTGCTCCTAAATATTTGATAAAACTAACTGCTCAAAGCTCAAAAAGTTTTACTTGCCAAACAAGGAAACGTTCTACAGACAAACAGCATGATGAGATCTACAAGGTTTTAAGTTCTAATAACGTTCAAAATATCGAAACATAATTTTAGCCTACAACATTTCAACACGAGGTTCTTTTCTGACAGAATTCGAACTTCCCAATGAACCATAGGTAATGATAGAGGTTTCTCGCAATATTTCGATTCAGGTTTTTGTTTGCCGTCTTCAATTGTGAAGAAAAACTTGAATAAAAAATGTTGATGAAATTGTATCATTAGTTTTCCGTTTTGAACTTTTGTGATTGAGCGTCCGAATTGTTATTGAGCATGAAATCTGATTAAAATAGCTTTTTGTGGTGATTTTTAAATGGTTTCTTAAGTGTCAGTTGAATTGTTTTTTTTTGCCGCTTACTCTTTTTTGTTGAAGAAAACTATGATTTTATTCGTAAGTTCTGAAGCAAGGAGGCAGCTGAAACATGATGTAAAAAACAACGCCATTTAATTCTCCAGCCTGGTTTCTGAAGGGTGCACAGAAATATTAACGCACCTAAATTTCCTTTCAACAGTATAAATGAAACACAAAGAAAACCCAGAACTACCCAAAAACGCAATCGTTACACCAATCTGTATGAAGTGCGCTAAAAAAGAGTGAAAAAATAAATACAAATTTCAATGAACAAACTACTAACCGGAGCAAAAGAAAAATATACTACATTATGCACTACTCTGGCCATACAATTATCTTTGGTGACTACCAAGATGTGAATTGCGCAGTCAGAAAGCTAGAAGAAAGCTAAAAATTTTGAAAAAGTTAGAAGAAAGCTAAACATTTTGAAAAAGTTAGAAGAAAGCTAAACATTTTGAAAAAGTTAGAAGAAAGCTAAACATTTTGAAACTATTTTGAATCTATTCTTCTCAAGTTACCACAAAAAAATGACCTTCTTTTACTCAGTAAAAAACATTCAAGAAAAAGCGAAGAAAAATATTCATTTATGTTGGACGACAAATAATTAGCAGAAAAACGAATATTGAAAGTTTTTCCATTGTCAAAGATCAAATCATAGATTGAAAGTTTTTCCATTGTCAAAGATCAAATCATAGGACTTCCAACAGAAAAAAAAACACAGTGTTGAGGCGTGCGGAAAACATCACTTCACTCAATCGAAAACAATTTCAATTACAACAAGAATTTTGCTGAAAATTGAACTCGCCATAAACTATTTTTCTAACGTAACCTTTTATCAAGCATAAATATGACAGAATTTCCACATCACCCAAAAAAGGTACAGTTAGGCTATAAATAGCTGTTGCAACCGTATAAAAGTCGACTTGTCATTTGATATGCTACTGAAATGGCGAAATGTCATCTCTCACATTCAGCAGATTCAAAGTTTCTTGAGTGGAAGTAGTTTGTCGTTTTCGGAATTCGACTGGGGTAGAGCTCGGCAGCATTTACGCCAAACATAATTCAAGTTTGACATTAGAGAGTAGAAGAAGAATTGCTCAATCTTTGGGTTAAAAAAGCAGACTTTGAATCAATGAAACAACATAACAATTTTCTTATAAAACGAAAGCTTAGAAAATTTTAACGCAAATTGAAAATGGTCTCAAAAACAACGTTTTCAGGAGATGGCAAAAAATAGGTGGTGTCATGCTGCTTCGAGACCTAAAAAATTTTCTTAAAGTTCGTGTGATAACATCTGGATAGAAAAAAAACTTCGAAAAAAAACGAAAGATTCCACGACAGCTTAGTTTTACTGTACATTTTTTTTATTAATTGTTTATGAGTACTAAAAAATGTTCCGGATTCTACAAAATTTGTTGCGGAATCCGCAAACGTGCTTGTTTTTGGGGCAATTTTGAGCAAAGCACCGTTCTTGTTGTTTGTCCGTGGAATTCAATGCAGTTTGAAAAATCAAAGAAAAGAAGCAAGGTTGCGGATTCCACGTTGAATCTGATTTTGGGTTGCTGCGGAATCCGCTTACAATTTTAAAAATGCCCAGTTTGGCCTCGTGATATGTGAAACTAGGTAAAAACAACTAAAGACGCACAAAAATAGCTGCGATCATATATATTACTCAGAGGCAAAGCTGCGCTTCGCAAATACACAGGAGGAAAATGCAACAAAGAGCTTAAACAGGTAAAAAAAGGTGAAAGAAGAAAAAGAATAAAAGTGCACCTTGAAAAACAGCCTTTTGAGACTAGGAGTATTATGTTCTCATATCTGCTCTACGGCTGCTGGTAATTTTACTGACACTAGCTACCAATAGAACTGCTACAGTTTCTATCAAATTCTCAATGTTATGCAGCATAAAATCGAAAGCAAAACCCATTTATATGTTCGGAGTTTCACGTCCTCACTTCTGCGGCCCGGTTCTTTGGAAGTGGCACAGTTAATACTGGATCTAATTTTTCTCATATTTTAAATCATATTTTGTAATGATACGGAAATGCGTTCAAAACTTTCAAAACTTCAAATAATACTAATGCTCACTAAATTTTGCTAAGGCATAAAGTGGATTATACCATTATGCCTAGTGTTTCTCTGCTTAAGTATTGGCTTAACCGCTTATTTAAAAGAGAAAACAACTAATCGCTCTTTCGATTGAAGGCTTTATCTCAGATTTGGCTGGGTGGTTTTGAAAGAAAAATGAAAAAGATTCCAAAAAACTATTTTTATGATTGATTTTTTATGTCGCAAATAAAACAGTTACAGTGTGTATCGAACTACCAATGTTATGCAGCAAAAACTGACCACAAAAATTTTATATGTTCCGAATTTGAATATCCGACCTGTTGATTAGGAATCTCACGTCCTCGCATGTGCGGCACGGCCGCTGGGAAGTAAGCCAGTGGTACAGCTAATGCTGGATTTACCTGTTTTCAGATTTCTAATTACATATTGTAATGATGTGGAAACATGTAACTTCCAAAAAGTCAAATAACACTAACGCTCACTGAAGTTCTCAAGTGTATAAAGTGAGCTTTACGCTAAACCCTACTTTTTCTCAGCTTGAGTAGGGGATTAACAGCTGATTTTAATAAGAAAACTACTCATTGCTCTTCCAATTTAAGTCTTCATCTCAGATTTGACCGAGTAAACAAAAAGTAAAAAAGACTCCGAAAATAAATAAGAAAACTCAAAAATTATATTTTTCCTAAATTCATAAACTGTTCTCTACTAACTCATGGTGTAGTATCATGGTTTAGCCTCTGCTTTCCAAACCTAAGTTTCAGATTGAAGAATTCCGCACCCTGGTTTTTCTAATTGAAACCTTAAAACAGATTTAGCTAGTAGTTTTCGAGAAAATAACAAAACTTATTTTAAAAATGGCAAAAAAACAAAAAAGATTTTTTCCGAACTTCATATCAACTTTCAAACAAAAAAAACAGTATAAAACAGGTAACTCAGGGAAAATCTAAAGATAATTTTATTTTTAAAGAACTATCAACCACTGCAGGTTCGTTTTTGAAAAAAAATCATTCCAAAAAACTGGCAACTTCTAAGACCATTTTTTATCAAAACGCAAGGCGTAGCCATTTGCGCAGGTACATTTGTATAACTGATTTTGTTTCTTTCGGTTAGACCCTTAATCTCCGAATTGACACGGTAGTTTTTAAGAAAAGTAAAAATCTTTGAAAATTAACCAAATTGTGAAAAAAAGGCTTGTTTGAGGCCATTTATTTTTTCTACCAAGTTTAGGAATGAGCCGCTTAGAAAGGGTAATTTCCAATAACATGCTCTTTCCGTCGAAACCTTCATCTCGGATTTGTGCAATTTGTTTGCAAAAAAGGAAAAAAACTCAAAACCAAATAGGCCAAAATCCCCCTCCTGAAACTTTCGAATGCTGTAGAACGTGAGATAAAATGGAAAGAGATTAGGCAAATATGCGAGCACATAGAAGAGCAGCCGGTTTTTCCATTGTTACCAATTTTGTGAAAATGGTATATTAGCTTTCGAGAAAAATTGAAACTTCTATGAGAAGTGCAAACATTTTCCAAAGTGCTGCAAAAGATTCGAAAACAACAAATCCTAAGCATTTTCATAGTAAATTTTTTTTTTCAAACGTGACCTTACGCTTGCCAAAAATAAAGCAGCATCATATGCCATCAAATTATTTATGCTGAATTAAGCTTAAAAATTAGTAAGTTGAAATATATCAAAAATGCCACCAAATGAGCACACAACTTAGATTAGAAAAAACAATTCTTCGTAATAGTTCACTGCGCTTAGTTCGTGTAGAAAAATCGTCAGCTGAAGTTTATTGAGAAAGTTGGCCCATTGATTGTATTCAATAAAAACACAAAAACAAGTTTTTTTTTCATTTTTTGAAAGCATTTTTTTGTTTGGTTACTGGTGACTACGCATCAATATCAGTCCAGCTGTATTTTATGTTATCAGTTAAGGTCGTCAAGACTTTCATAAGTTTGCAAAAATGTTTATAACATTAGACTTTTTAAAAAAATTCAGCTATTGTTCGTTTTCTTGAATTTGGTCTGGCCCATCGAACGAGGACCGGCCACGAAAGGTTAAATATCTCCAAAACACGCAAAAGATGATATTTTTTAGAAAATTTCTGGATTTAAGTGGCTCGGTAATTCCAATACAAAAACAAACGGTAAGATAATTGAGGACTCAGTGATTAACTTGCTTCGTCTTTGAGCCAAGATCCCTCTGCATCACTTAGACATTTTTTGGCGGTCAAGTTTTCAAAATTATAAGAAAACCAATTTTAAGAATTTTGTTTAACTGATGCAACTTTCAGTAGTTTAGGGTTTATACATAGTTTGTTTAAGTCTAAATGTGCAGAAAAAAAAAACTTTTTTTAAAGCTATTTTTGTCCCGGGACTAGCAACCATGCAAGTCCGGTTGCATTATCAGTTTTTTTTGTGTTATCAATTAATCTAGTCTAGATTTTTTTAATTCATAGTTTTCAATGCATACTTTTTCAATTCGGACTTTTTAAAATCAACATTGGAAAATGTATTTGAAAAATTTTTTTGATTAATTCAAATTTCGGTAGTTTAAGTCTTGACGGAATGTCGTAACTAGTTTGTCATAACTAGCCGTTTTTGACGATCTTTTTAACATTGCAAAGCTATTGCTATCTCAACCTCAAAAAAAATTAATTATTTCACCTCCGACCATATTTGTGCAGTTATGAGGGTTAAAAATTACCAATTTGTTATAAATGATAATTAATGATATTAATGATAATTAATAACCTAGAACCAATTGGGATAATTAATGCTCAAAGTTTTTCGTCCAATTTAATTGCGAGCCGCTGTTTGAAAAATTCAGAATTGATATTAGGCAATGTAATTCTTCCGAATTTCATAACGAAAGTAACGGAATATTTCTGTTCGAGGTGGATTTTTTTTCTTCAGACAATTTTCGACTTTTTAACTAGCCAGTTTTGACGGAATTTTTTATATCATTCGAAAGCTATTGTTGTTCTGAGATTAAATTTGAAAAGATATTTTTATCTGTGATTGTTTTTCGTTAAGTTATGGGGGTTTAAATATTGCCATTTTGCCCCACTTGGGACAATTCACGCGCAATATAATTCGCGCTATTAACGCGTAAGCGGAGATTTAATTCGTTTTAAAAATCGTTCCAAATTGGTTCAAGGAAGCTTGTATGTCACAATTGAATTGTTAATAGGAGCAAAATCTAGCACTTTGTACTTAATATGGCGTGTGGGGGAATGCTTTAGACTTAAAATCTTAAATTAAAAAAATTATTTTATTTCAATACATTTAAATTTTTTGTATTATTACTGCTCCAAAGACCTTAAAGGCAGTCAGTCGGAACATTCAGGGCTTTGCCCTGATATACGAGCATTCTGGTTTTATTTAGAAACTATATCTTCCAGGACGTTTAAGGGCAGTCGAAAGATTCGGGGCTTTTGGTTTGATACAAGCAGCCTTGTTCTAAAAATGATTTTTAGATTTAACAGTGGACTTGACGGTGGATATGTTTTTACGAGTATTTCAAGGAGTCTCATTGCTGTGTTGTGATTAAAATTTGGCGACAGTTTTAGTTTAAATTTTATTTTAGTTTCAAACATTCTGCGCAGCAATCGTGTTCTATAACTAATCATCGACGTTAAACTACGATTAAAAAATTTTAGCTAAAATTTTACTCGTCCAAAAATAGAAATATACAATAAGTTATATGATAGGCACAAAATACTCTACTCATTAACGAATTATCATTTAAAAATTTCAAAAATAGAGTTTCAAAATGCTCTTCTTTAACATTGTTGGATCTTCTAACTTCCTAGGACGAAATCGGCATACGAGGTCTTGTCACCGTCAATTTGAAGACCTGAAACAAAACATCGACACTTAAAAAATAAATTAAATCAAAACCCTGATAAAAATAAATTTTCGTGAGACAAATAGAATAAGCTACGTTTTAAAGCTTAAAGATTTTATTAATAAATATTGAACTTCAAAACCCCTCGAATATTTGGTGGCAGAACGACGAAACGGCTGGAAAAACCCCAGATCGTTCTTGAGTAAATTATCGCATTGTTTTAACTTAAAATCTATTGCCTTATTCTGATTGGCTAATACTTTTCTGCCATTCTACCCTTCTCTCAAGAATTAATCCCCCTCCTACCCCTGTCACCCCATTGGTACCTATATACAAAAACACTTGTATAAATGAACACTACTCACTCATGCACTTGGGACAGCACTGGTCGGGGAATGTGCGGATGAATTGAGGGGGGCAGTTGTCTATGGGGTCACAGGTGGTGCGTGAACAAGTAGTCTTGCCGTCAGTGCAGAGACAGTCCACACACCACTGCTCCCCAAAGGGGGGCACAATCGGGTGAAACACTTCCCCATTGGAGTACAGGAAGTCTCCCAACTGACATGCTGAAACAGAGGCATGGATACTCATCAGCCATGCTTCCCTCTACTACCCTTCACCACTACCCACTATACAGCTTAAACTTCCAACTTCAACGATTAAGCTTAGATATAAACATTCAAGCAGGTGACACAGTGCTGAGCCTTCTCCCTTCAAGAATGGATAAAAAGGGGAATCAGATAAATAGGCCAAACTGATTTGCAATATTTAGAACTTGCATTTGTGTGGGTTAGTTAACGGCTCATTTTTAAAATTTCATCTTTTAGCTATTTTGATTGTTATCTTCAACTCCTCCAAATTGGAGTAACCTCCAATTGTTAACCCTTTCGACTGAATATCAGCCAAGCTTGATTGTTCTTAATAAGAAAAGTCACTAACGTTTTCCCTTCTTTTTCATGGACGCTTTGAACCCTCCGTCAGCCTGCATTGAACTTTCCAGATCTTCCGAACCCTCGTAACTCTTCGGAGGACTCGGTTTTTCATCCTCGCCCTCCTCGATGCAAACAGCGCAGCAATCAGTGGGGTTTTTCTTAACCGGGTGGCTGCATTCCGTCTTCGGACACTCAATTCGGTTGCAGCTCACGTCGTTCTTACCGAGACAAACACACTCGGCGCATTTGATCACACCGAACGGATGAACTGTCGGGTTCCATGTCTCTCCCACAGCATAAATAACCCCGTTATGTTTACATGTCGCATCTTCAGGTGTAGGATTTTGATTTTGGATTGAGTTGAAGTCGTTTTCGGGACACTTAAAGCAGCATTCTCCTTCGGGTATGATAGGATTCTCACATGTGGGCACTTCGCACTGGTAGCGTCCTTCGCAAATGACGGCACGATTCTGAAGTATACATTAAAAACTCAAAATAATGCTCATGTCTACTCAAATTCGGTTGAATGATAAACATAAAAAGTGGTAGTAATCTTTTTAAACTTTATCGATTGATGATCGCAGTGGTCATATTTTCATTTATTGACAATTTAATGACAACAAAATTGTAGTTCATTGTTTTTTGAAATGAGTCATCGCGTCAAAAATATTTTATATACATTTTTTAGTTTCCAATTTTGCTGAAGAAAATCAGTGTTGCAACATGACAACAATTCTTTCTAATCAATTTCTCAAACTTATAAGTACCAACCGCGCAGTGGCATGAGGTGCATGTCTTGTCGAACTGTGGATTCCACTGTTGCAAGTCTGCATAGAACTGTCCTTCGAAGAAACAGCTGGAGGAGTCACCCGCGAGTCTCTCTTGTTCACTCTTACTATTTCTCTTCTCTTCTTCTTTGTCTTTAGAGTCATAGGAGCCAGAGTCACCCATCATCGCCGAACTCAGATGACCTTCGGAGCTTTTCGGTTTGCATGAATTCGAGATTGAGACCTATAATGGAACAGAACTGAACTCATACTGGCCTGTAGGAAACAAAAAAATGCATTTGAATGCATGTGCATGTGCGTTGCAGGATCTTTCAATGGTAATTCTGTCAGAATTTTTCGAATCTGTTTTTTTTAGAATCTCTTGTCCTAGTTCAAATGTTGTTTCAGATAATTTTTTTTGAAGTTGTGATGCTATTGAAACCTTAGTTCGGATTTCCCCTTCCGGGTGATTTTTGGATCCCACTTGCATGTACACTTGGCCCACATTCAGATAATCCAGAAACTCCTCCGACAACTCATCTACGGATCCCGATATAGTGCCAGACGAGAAGTTCTCCGACCAGACCGGTTTCAGAAGCTTCTCAGATAACAGTTGTCCAATCTGGAGAGAAAGTCGAGCATCTTTCTCAAACCCATCTGTGAAAACTTCGAATTGAAGCCGACATCTGTCGTCTAAATGAACTCGAGCGTTCCCTGAAGCTCGTGTTTCGATTCTGGGAAGCATGGCTTTACCAGACAACAGAAGTGGCGGAATGTTCTTGTTCGAGAAGTGTTTTGAGTAATGCAAAGGTTCGAGTTTTCCATAAAGAGCATAAGTGTCCAATGATGTTGAAATCTGAAGATATAACTCGCCGATCATCAAGGATTGAATTAGTTCAACTGAAGGAGTGGTCACGAAGCCGACGGCCCATTGATCGAAATAGGTGTACGACACGTCTAATTTCAAATCGAATTCGGATTCTTTGTCGATTCCGGCCACAAACGCTACTTGATTGACATAGTCTTTGAGACCCGAAGTGTGAATTTGGTAGCTTAGGTCAAAGTTGGATTCAAAGGTCACGAGAGTTGACCCCGAGGCTCCTTTGGGAATGTGGCGACTGGGTGTGCCTTGTGATAACACACAGTGGAAACCTTAAAAAAATGCAATATTAGAGAGAGAAGAAACAAACATTACTTTTCTTGTTTAACTCACTCTATGTAATTTTTCCTTTTAGAAAAATATTCTGGAAAAAAGTGTAAATCTTATAGAATTCATACTAGAAAAACAGAAAACAATTTGAGCCATACGAGTTATAAAGATGATCAAACTTTCCATTCTGCCTCAAACAAAAATTCTGCAGAAGAAACATTCAAAACCAAAATTTCTTCCTGTAATACAGAATCAAATCCATAAATTTGAAATTTACTAACTTCCACAAGTTTTTTTAGGCTGAAGACTTCCGACTAGACTGAGTTGTTGGGTTCCCTTGTCACCAACAAGAACCTTTACTTTCAGCAGTCCTCTGACTAACTCACTCTCGCCAGAGATAGACCACGTGACCGCCTGCTCAGCCCACGATTGTGACGTCACTGGGTTGATGGTGTCTGAGAACTGACCAATCAGATCGTCTGATGAGTCGTAGAGACGCACCTCCAGGGCTGTATCTTGTACTAAATAAAAAAACTGTTTATAAATAAGAAAACTTTAGTTTCAGGTAATTTTTTCAGGCAATTTTTTTTTCTAAAATTGATCTTAAAGAAGTCTTACGTATGTTCGGTCCTAAAGTTCTAATGGGACAATAACATTAGAAAGTTTTCACGATAAATCAGCACTATTTTGTACTCCTAGCTTGAAAAAAAAACGATTTTCAACTTGTTGTAGTTGTTTTCTACTAACAGAAATAGTCAGACAGTCCCTGAAGAGCCACTATGATATCCAGGGACGTCTTGGATCCATGGTGGAGACTGGCAAACACGAAGCCCCCAGTACTCATTCCAGGGTCACTAATCGGACTCAACAGGGCTCCAAACGACTCACGGAGCAGTGCTCGATGTTTAGTAATGACTCCCTTAACTTCACCGTCAGGATACACTTCAGTTTTCAAGGTCGCAAACAGCAGATTAGATGACATCTTTTCCATTATTTTAAACTCCACGTCTTTCCACGTTACACAAATCCTACGTCCAGGGGCTAAATCGACCACGTGATCAATTTTATGTGTGAACAGGGCTTGATCGGGGTTGTTGGGGTCAGTGACCTCTAAGAACGTAGGTCTTCCTGACATCTGTTTGTGAATGATCGAGATGTGAACAGTTTGGCTTTCTGGAATGTACTCCAAGTAGATTCGGCTAACTGCGCCTGTTTGCCTTCTTGGCCAGAAATTGTTGCCACTCAGGATTGCAGTGAAGTCTAAATTATCAATATAAGTAAGCTTTTCGTCGCATAAAGCAGAATTTTATTAAGCAGAACCTTAATTTTTCACTGAAAAAGTGTACATCAACAAAATTTTTCGTTCTAGCAAAATGGATTTTTTCGTTCATTGAATAAAACTTAATCAACATGAAAGCGTATCTTTTGACCAAACGTTACAAGAACTTACAATTGAAGTCCTCTTCGAGAGAAAGAAATTTGTTCTCCACTTCCTGTGGGTTCTCTTTTTCATTCTTTTCATCATCCCCGTCTCGCAGCATTCCTTTTTTGGACGAATCTTCTTTCGAGAACGGGTTTATAAAGCTGTCTTTTTTATCTTCTGAAACAAAGCAGAAGCTGTTTTACAAAGCTTTTAAAACAGATCAAAAAAGTCAGTCTGTGGAATATGTGTTTAGAAACTTATTTACAAACCTATTTTTTTTTAGAAATTATAATGATGGGCGATTGAAAAACAGACAGTATCTTGCATATTGTTTCATCATTTGAAAGTAGTTTATATTGATCTTATTTCTTATTGATGAAACTACTAACCTTCTGGACAGTATTTGCAGCACTTTTTTGGGTCCGAGATCGGATATTCGCAGTCTAGAGGGGGACACTTATCCCCTATCTGTTCACAAGAGACCTTGGGCAATAGATCACTCTCGTAGAAGTAGTAGCCAAACATTTCAGCCTAAAACAAAAAAATTTTTAACCAGTAAAAAAAAGAAATTGAGAGTTAGCTGATGAAAGTCGCTCGATTAAGACGTTGGCGGTTCGAAGCCACCTCCTGACTTTTTTGATAGCACTATTTAATTCACTAGAAAATTGGAATTGATCTAAAGCTGAAGTCTGAACCTATGGGTCATTTCTGCTCTTTGAGAGATACCATATGATTTCCATGATCACAATAATCATGACTTGGTTTGTTTGTTTTTTGCTCTTAAATTAGAATTTTGTTTGGTTAGACGTTGTTTATTTAGTCGACTTCTTCTGCCAACTTTGTTGTCTTTTGTCGAATTGAACAGCTCTTCGTTGTCGTCATCAGTCGTATGTGATCTACTAATTAGGCGCCTCCTTCAGCTCCTCTCGCAGCCTGTTCGGCGCCCAATCACCTGTTCGCTTTGATTAATTCACACATGCACACATCTCTTCGCACCTCTCAACTAGTTCAATGTTGTTTCAGACGTGTTTGATTGGCTTCAATTAAAAAATTATGGACTGTGTAAAATACACAAGTGGTGCACGACTTAAGTCGCTTAAATAAACAAAATGGCTAGTTTAAAAAAGTAGTCTAATTAGAGTTCTTTTTTCTTACCAAAGAATTTAGAACCAGAATTTGATTTTTTCTTGATTTATACCACTCGTATTGAATATATTAGATCTGTTTCATGTGTGATGGTTTGCAAACAAAGGATGATGTGGGATGACAACTGGATCCCAAAATAATAAATGTGTCTAAGATATACACTATGCCAAAAATAAAAAGAGAATACGCCAATTAGAATGATAATATGTTTGAAGGTTTTTCGGGCAACTCGATTTGAATTCTAGGGATAAACTTTTTACAAAAAAGTTAACTGCGCCTCAAGGGATTGTCTAATGAAGGGGTCCAACAGATCGATTTAGGATACGCGGGATCGAATCTATGATTCACCACTTGATTTTGAAATCTATCCTATGTAACTTTGGCGCCTCTGAGGAAGATGATTTTTTTTCAAAAACTTCGGTGTTAAGTTGAAAAATGGCGCCGCAACACGGCTTGCGCGGTAGATCCAAATTTCAACCAATCAGAGTTAGAAACATCAGTAGAGATAGGAGCGGACGGGAAGTAAAATAAGTATCAATTTGATGTAGTATATCTTTCAAAAACATATGTTTTACAAAAGCTAAGTGCACAAATGCTCAATTCATCACAAGTGATCGTCATATGTAAGGTTTCCAAACCTAGCGCGCAATACCTCGCATCTAAATCTAGCCTAGTCCTCGATTATGAGGTGTGTTTTTGCAGTTGACTGTTTTTTTCGTACTGTTAGCTGTTTATTTACCTGGTAGCAAGTGCAGGTTACACATGGCATGTATGTTGGTCTGTTGAATATTTCGAGGGTAGGGTGCCACACATCCCCGACTGAGAACTCCTCCGTTCCAAACACACACTTGCCTGAAACACAGCAGCACACACGACAATAAACTAATGAGTCACTAATATCGGCTTATTTTAAAAGTCTCAGATCACCAAACATTGAGTTCTATACCATATTAAACATTTGTTCACACCACCACACATTTGCTTTTAGGTTTCGCAATATTTTTGGAAAAGTGCATTAGGAAAATTTTGTTTTGTGTAACGGGCGCGTTTTGCATAGTAAAATTGACAAAGGAAAACTTTTTCGGTGAAAAAAAATGTAATATAGGCAAAGTTGAGTTTTAAACGAAGTATCTTCTTCATAACTTGATCAATTCGATTATATCTTCAACACTTTTGGAATGGTTGCACATTTTCTGCGAATAGTTTTATTAGGTTTGGGAAAAACTGATATTTGTTTGATATTTGGCACTTACTGGGATCCCGATTTCCAGGCACTGAATTAAGATCACCTTCTCCGTCGTCATGTAGAGGAAAATCGGCCGCACAATTAAGCAAAGCTAACAAGAATATTTGAAAAGCTGAAGCGTAAAAGGTCAACTTAAAGTGACCAACTAAAACGAACATCTTTTTCGAATCGACGATCACTTAACAGCCGATTCTCAAAAATTCGAACAAAAAAGTTCAAAAAATGCAATTTGCTAATATTAAATGTACAATCTAAAAATTAAATTTAACCTTTGTATTTGATTGACGTCGATTGTTTTTATGCTCATCTGCAAAATTGATTCGAAGCAGAATATTAGCAGATAAATGATTGGTTAAAATTTTGTGCTCTCAAATTAAAAAATGCAGATTGTGCTTAAGATAGACAAATTAAATAATGTGATTTGATCAACACAAGCAATACAAGCTGAAATTGAATGGTAAGACTAAATTTTTTGAGGGGACTCTTTTCAAGTTTTCCAAGTTGGTAAGAAAACTCATTTCGATAATGGAACTGCTACGTACCAGGTAGTTAACATAGCATGCTTAAAACGCCAACCACTGGTATGTTTTTTTGCTTACATACCAAAAAAATGAGGGTATAAACGAATTGTAAAATTGCAGGTTCTGTCTTCAGTTTTCGCTAGATGCCAAATTTGATTAACGACAGCACGAAGACGAAATAAGAGATGTAACCAAGGCTCTAATTGGGCCTTAAGAATTGATTATATATTTTTATCTTTGGCTGAGTAAAAATCTTCAGCTAGAGATTTTGATTAGGCTTCAATAAAATTTAGCTGATAATTTACAATACTGGTACGGGATCTGAAATGGTAAGGATAAAACTTGGCCAGGGCAACCCCATTATTATTTCAGTAGACTCGCTAATAATACTGATAAAGAAATAGCAGTCGAAATCTATTAGCAAAATTTGATTAAAAGTTGGAGTTGGGGAATTTAATTTGCAAAAAATTTATTTCATATACATTAGCGTGTCGGTATTAGGAGAAGGCACCCTTTAATTTTGGTAGCCATAATATTGTAGCAGATGTTTTGTGCTAAGCAGCCCTATAACTTATCTGAATGTGCACACGGTGCCAATAAATACTAATTTTGAGGGGCAAAGCAAAGCGCACATTAAGAAAATCAATGTTTGGTCGAACCCTTTCAAAACGGCTAATTTTGCTCCAAAATGCATGAGGCGCATAACAAAATCAAAAAGGGCGCCTGAAAATGGTCAAAAAGTTTTCATATGTAAATTTTTGCCTGACTTTGCAATAAACGAATGGCATCCATGCTAAGATAGGACAAAGTGCCTTGCGTATAAATAATAACCAGTAACTTTTTGTCATCCTACGCTCGCTTCGCCGCTAAAATCAAATTCCTAAGAGAAAAACAACCGGTCATTCGCTCATCAAATTGACAAAAAAAAACAAACCGCAGCCTTAAAAATACTAGAGTAGACTTTATCGATGAAAATGATGCATGAAATGAGACTCTGAGACCACTAAAGTCGAGGTTTACGATCAGGGGCGGATTTAGGGGGATCATCCCCCTCAGGGATTCGACTCCTCGGGGATTCGACTCATCAGGGATTCGACCCCCTCATGAACCATATCTGTGATTCATATTTCCACCGAGATGGTCGTAATGCACAATCGAAAACCATCCATGTTTGAAAACCGTCTCTCAATCTCTTTTTGATTCATATACATTCTCCATCGAGGTGGTCAGAAAGCAAAATTGATAAATAATCGAGACGATTGAAACATAGCCAACCGACAGTTGGAAAAGTGAGGACAAATCCTTTTTGTAACTGGTGAGCGTAACTTGATTGCCTTTCAGCAATTAAACTTGAACTGAACTCGCATAAGAATCAAAAGCTATCAAGGAAAATTTAAGTCGACTTTTTTAGGACTTCTCCCAAAAATGGAAAAAAGCAACACGACCTATACAAGTGATATATCATCTCGCTCATAAACATTTCAGCAAGAGGTGCAGGTTAACTCAAAACTTATTCTAGAAATATAAACTGCCCACTTACACCAACGGGCATCTTCAGTACTGAGTTTAAGTCAAGGGTGGCTCACTCTTAGAAAAATTTCAAGAAGGTACACCGTCTGTTCGTCACGCTATCTTAATTTCGGCCGGATAGATTCATGCAACTTCTTAGCCTCCTTCAGCTCCTCTCGCAGCCTGTTCGGCGCCCAATCACCTGTTCGCTTTGATTAATTCACACATGCACACATCTCTTCACACCTCTCAACTAGTTCAATGTTGTTTCAGACGTGTTTGATTGGCTTCAATTAAAAAATTATGGACTGTGTAAAATACACAAGTGGTGCACGACTTAAGTCGCTTAAATAAACAAAATGGCTAGTTTAAAAAAGTAGTCTAATTAGAGTTCTTTTTTCTTACCAAAGAATTTAGAACCAGAATTTGATTTTTTCTTGATTTATACCACTCGTATTGAATATATTAGATCTGTTTCATGTGTGATGGTTTGCAAACAAAGGATGATGTGGGATGACAACTGGATCCCAAAATAATAAATGTGTCTAAGATATACACTATGCCAAAAATAAAAAGAGAATACGCCAATTAGAATGATAATATGTTTGAAGGTTTTTCGGGCAACTCGATTTGAATTCTAGGGATAAACTTTTTACAAAAAAGTTAACTGCGCCTCAAGGGATTGTCTAATGAAGGGGTTCAACAGATCGATTTAGGATACGCGGGATCGAATCTTTGATTCACCACTTGATTTTGAAATCTATCCTATGTAACTTTGGCGCCTCTGAGGAAGATGATTTTTTTTCAAAAACTTCGGTGTTAAGTGAAAAAGGGCGCCGTAACACGGCTTGCGCGGTAGATCCAAATTTCAACCAATCAGAGTTAGAAACATCAGTAGAGATAGGAGCGGATGGGAAGTAAAATAAGTATCAATTTGATGTAGTATATCTTTCAAAAACATATGTTTTACAAAAGCTAAGTGCACAAATGCTCAATTCATCACAAGTGATCGTCATATGTAAGGTTTCCAAACCTAGCGCGCAATACCTCGCATCTAAATCTAGCCTAGTCCTCGATTATGAGGTGTGTTTTTGCAGTTGACTGTTTTTTTCGTACTGTTAGCTGTTTATTTACCTGGTAGCAAGTGCAGGTTACACATGGCATGTATGTTGGTCTGTTGAATATTTCGAGGGTAGGGTGCCACACATCCCCGACTGAGAACTCCTCCGTTCCAAACACACACTTGCCTGAAACACAGCAGCACACACGACAATAAACTAATGAGTCACTAATATCGGCTTATTTTAAAAGTCTCAGATCACCAAACATTGAGTTCTATACCATATTAAACATTTGTTCACACCACCACACATTTGCTTTTAGGTTTCGCAATATTTTTGGAAAAGTGCATTAGGAAAATTTTGTTTTGTGTAACGGGCGCGTTTTGCATAGTAAAATTGACAAAGGAAAACTTTTTTGGTGAAAAAAAATGTAATATAGGCAAAGTTGAGTTTTAAACGAAGTATCTTCTTCATAACTTGATCAATTCGATTATATCTTCAACACTTTTGGAATGGTTGCACATTTTCTGCGAATAGTTTTATTAGGTTTGGGAAAAACTGATATTTGTTTGATATTTGGCACTTACTGGGATCCCGATTTCCAGGCACTGAATTAAGATCACCTTCTCCGTCGTCATGTAGAGGAAAATCGGCCGCACAATTAAGCAAAGCTAACAAGAATATTTGAAAAGCTGAAGCGTAAAAGGTCAACTTAAAGTGACCAACTAAAACGAACATCTTTTTCGAATCGACGATCACTTAACAGCCGATTCTCAAAAATTCGAACAAAAAAGTTCAAAAAATGCAATTTGCTAATATTAAATGTACAATCTAAAAATTAAATTTAACCTTTGTATTTGATTGACGTCGATTGTTTTTATGCTCATCTGCAAAATTGATTCGAAGCAGAATATTAGCAGATAAATGATTGGTTAAAATTTTGTGCTCTCAAATTAAAAAATGCAGATTGTGCTTAAGATAGACAAATTAAATAATGTGATTTGATCAACACAAGCAATACAAGCTGAAATTGAATGGTAAGACTAAATTTTTTGAGGGGACTCTTTTCAAGTTTTCCAAGTTGGTAAGAAAACTCATTTCGATAATGGAACTGCTACGTACCAGGTAGTTAACATAGCATGCTTAAAACGCCAACCACTGGTATGTTTTTTTGCTTACATACCAAAAAAATGAGGGTATAAACGAATTGTAAAATTGCAGGTTCTGTCTTCAGTTTTCGCTAGATGCCAAATTTGATTAACGACAGCACGAAGACGAAATAAGAGATGTAACCAAGGCTCTAATTGGGCCTTAAGAATTGATTATATATTTTTATCTTTGGCTGAGTAAAAATCTTCAGCTAGAGATTTTGATTAGGCTTCAATAAAATTTAGCTGATAATTTACAATACTGGTACGGGATCTGAAATGGTAAGGATAAAACTTGGCCAGGGCAACCCCATTATTATTTCAGTAGACTCGCTAATAATACTGATAAAGAAATAGCAGTCGAAATCTATTAGCAAAATTTGATTAAAAGTTGGAGTTGGGGAATTTAATTTGCAAAAAATTTATTTCATATACATTAGCGTGTCGGTATTAGGAGAAGGCACCCTTTAATTTTGGTAGCCATAATATTGTAGCAGATGTTTTGTGCTAAGCAGCCCTATAACTTATCTGAATGTGCACACGGTGCCAATAAATACTAATTTTGAGGGGCAAAGCAAAGCGCACATTAAGAAAATCAATGTTTGGTCGAACCCTTTCAAAACGGCTAATTTTGCTCCAAAATGCATGAGGCGCATAACAAAATCAAAAAGGGCGCCTGAAAATGGTCAAAAAGTTTTCATATGTAAATTTTTGCCTGACTTTGCAATAAACGAATGGCATCCATGCTAAGATAGGACAAAGTGCCTTGCGTATAAATAATAACCAGTAACTTTTTGTCATCCTACGCTCGCTTCGCCGCTAAAATCAAATTCCTAAGAGAAAAACAACCGGTCATTCGCTCATCAAATTGACAAAAAAAAACAAACCGCAGCCTTAAAAATACTAGAGTAGACTTTATCGATGAAAATGATGCATGAAATGAGACTCTGAGACCACTAAAGTCGAGGTTTACGATCAGGGGCGGATTTAGGGGGATCATCCCCCTCAGGGATTCGACTCCTCGGGGATTCGACTCATCAGGGATTCGACCCCCTCATGAACCATATCTGTGATTCATATTTCCACCGAGATGGTCGTAATGCACAATCGAAAACCATCCATGTTTGAAAACCGTCTCTCAATCTCTTTTTGATTCATATACATTCTCCATCGAGGTGGTCAGAAAGCAAAATTGATAAATAATCGAGACGATTGAAACATAGCCAACCGACAGTTGGAAAAGTGAGGACAAATCCTTTTTGTAACTGGTGAGCGTAACTTGATTGCCTTTCAGCAATTAAACTTGAACTGAACTCGCATAAGAATCAAAAGCTATCAAGGAAAATTTAAGTCGACTTTTTTAGGACTTCTCCCAAAAATGGAAAAAAGCAACACGACCTATACAAGTGATATATCATCTCGCTCATAAACATTTCAGCAAGAGGTGCAGGTTAACTCAAAACTTATTCTAGAAATATAAACTGCCCACTTACACCAACGGGCATCTTCAGTACTGAGTTTAAGTCAAGGGTGGCTCACTCTTAGAAAAATTTCAAGAAGGTACACCGTCTGTTCGTCACGCTATCTTAATTTCGGCCGGATAGATTCATGCAACTTCTTAGTCTACTACCGATCTTAATCTTACTCTCATATCTCCTAGTCTCAATAGATCTAGTGTATACTGGTATTTGCGAGGTTAGATATCAGGAACTGTTCTGGAGAAGAGTAACTGTTTGCTAAGTTATATTAATTCTGTTCTGGCTTAAGCTAAGAATAGTTTCAGCCTAACAAATTATTGTAAGTGTTAGTTATGAATCATGGTTTGTTAGTTCTAAGTATTTTACAGAGATAGTTCATCAAGAATATAATAGGTTAAAATAAATACTTGTTTTGAACTGGTTCCAGTACATAACCAATATTTTCGGGTCTTTTCAGTTAGAGCAATCTCAACCAAAAAATGTAGCGTTTCATTGGTTTTGTTCTTCCAAATCACATTGGGACACTGTTTTTGTGTCATTAAAATAATTAGAAATCAAAAGTTTATTTCCAGGCAACATAAGGTATAACAAAGACGGCGATAAATTACAATAGGTGGTTGATTCAATTTCAATAGCTGGATCGCTTTTTGTTATACTTTACTCACTATGTATAGTTTATATTAAAAGTCACATTTTTTAACAAAAAGAATTGCAAAAACTCAATTTTTGAATAGCATTTCATTTGGCAGGGTAAAGTATTTATAAATACTATCTGATAGCATGTACAACTGATTGAAAATGAAATGACTATATTATGCATTATAGTTCTCAAATTTAAACCATGCACTATACCCCAAAGTGTCACCTATTGTAACATATCACCACAAAGACAACTATGATCAACTATTTTAAATACGATTTGCGTTGCACTAAAAATTAGAAGAAAAATTTTGATGTCGAAAAAAGACAATATGATTTATTTTGTTTGCTTTTAAAGTCATCTGCTAAAAATAATCGTTTTCTGATATTCAATAAGTAAGCAAACTAATTTGTGTTTTATGTGGTCACCAAATTTTTGTTGCTCGTATTGGCAGGGGCGGATTTAGGGGGGGGGGGGGGGGTGCGGACGCTTCCCTCCCTCAGGGATTCGACCCCCTGCCAACCCAAAGGCTCCGCCTTTATAATATTTTGAGATATCCAACTTTGGTGACAGACTCAAAAAATTTTCTAAAGGCGCCTTGGGCGCCAATATATACTTATTTTGAGGGGGAGCGCACGGAAAAAACGCAATTTTTTGGTCAAAATTTTCAAAAAACTGCCCAACTGCCCAAAAACGCCAAAAAACGTCTCTGTAGTGCTTTGGGAGAGCTCGGAAAATAAATTGATTTTGAAAATCTTCCACCCCCCCCCCCCCCCCCCCGAAAAATTTTTAGATCCACCCCTGTGTATTGTTATACATCTGAATAACAATAAAAACTGCCAGGTGTCGTGCATTTAGCACCAAAAAAGAAACATTTCTTTTTTCAAAAATAACTGAAAACTTTTTACATTACTTGTAGAAAGTTTTTCAATTTCATTAACTGGTCTTGAAAAATTGAAAAATTCAGTGTTTCAGAAAAGCTAAATGGAACTTTAGAACCAGTTTTTGTGCAGCTAGGTTACCGATTTTTCACTTTTAGTCGCTCCTATTTGGATTTAAAAGAAAACGTTTTCAACCAGTTTTTCTTAACAGAGAAAACAGTTTAAATTTATTTAAACCGATTAGACTCTAACTGGAATTATTTTAGAAAGATAGATCTTTCGTTGGTCTTGACTTTTATTAGGCGTTCATTTGTGGTAGGAATAATATAAAGCACCAGTTTTTGGTAACTCATGATGTAAACATACTGCGACCCGTTCGGAATTTCATTCGTATCACTGTTTTTCGCTTTATCTATTTTTTTAACGTTTGATATGATATGATTGTGAATTTTTTTGATTGGATATGATATGATTGATTAAATGCCTATCAAAAGTTTTTTTGATTAAATGCTTATCATATTCCTTCATTATTTTGACCGTAAAATCTGACTGCCATCATTCAGACTGCCTTTAGATAGAACGGAATGAAATTGATTTTAAGCTAATCGCTTTTACCAGTACTTTATGGGATTTATTGAGACCTAATAAAAAAAAGTAACAGGACTGCTCGTATCATGGCCAACTCTTGAATGTTTCACATGAAATTTAAGCTATAAGGAGTAAAGTTCTTTTAAAATTTTGCTGAAATTAATGAGAGAAAGTTTTCAATAATTTTTTGAGAGTTTGCAAATTTTGATGGCTCAACAAATTTAGGTCTATGGCTATCAAAGAGAAAACTTGAATTCTGTTTTTTTTCTGCTTTTACAATGGAATCAAGTTTGTACGGATATAATTTCATTTCGAAACGAGACTTCAAATGAGACTATTTCTTTAAAAAAAGTGTGCACTATTTAAAAATCGAGTGCCACCCGCACCAGAGTTATATGGATGAAAATTTATTAAATTGAATTTTGGTGGTCTACTCAGTTAAATTCGAAAATAATCGATTATAATCGATTAGGAATGGATTATAACGATACTTTTTTTCTAATCAAAAAAAGTCGAACGTAATCAATTCTAATTGCGCGTTTCTTCGATTAACATTTTAGATTAACTGTTACCAATCTCAGTTGCTCAATTCGGAATAAATTCTCTTTAATAATTTTTATATTTTTTTTTCACGTTTCTTAAAAAAATTTTCATTTTTTTTTAAATTGTCCGACCTCAAAAAAGACTTGTTGAGATAAAACATGATAATTTGTGTTTATTTAGTTTATTTAGTCTACCCATGACATGCGTATGAGTCATTCGTAAAAATATTATTATTTTTACTCTCTCCAGGGTCCGCGAGTGATCGGATGTTTGACGCGCGAGCGATCGGATGGTAACCCTTCATCCTTTTTCTTCGGAAATCCTCAAACAAAGGAGACATAATCGGTTACGTGGTCTAAATTTGCAACAATTTCGGATTATAATGACAACATTTTAGGCAAGTTTTTTCCATTTTGAACGTTTATTATCCATTGAACCAACGCTTTTTCAAGTTCCTTAAAAAAATTTCAATTTTTTTGAATTGTGCGACATCAAAAAAGACTTGTTGAGAGAAAACATGATAATTTGTGTTTATTTAGTTTATTTAGTCTACCCATGACATGCGTATGAGTCATTCGTAAAAATATTATTATTTTTACTCTCTCCAGGGTCCGCGAGTGATCGGATGTTTGACGCGCGAGCGATCGGATGGTAACCCTTCATCCTTTTTCTTCAGAAATCCTCAAACAAAGGAGACATAATCGATTCGATTACGTGGTCTAAATTTGCAATAATTTTGGATTATAATGACAACATTTTAGACAATATTTTTCCATTTTAAACGTTTATTATCCATTGAACCAACGCTTTTTCACGTTTCTTTAAAAAATTTCGATTTTTTTGAATTGTGCGACTTCAAAAAAGACTTGTTGAGAGAAAACATGATAATTTGTGTTTATTTAGTTTATTTAGTCTACCCATGACATGCGTATGAGTCATTCGTAAAGTTATTATTATTTTTACTCTCTCCAGGGTCCGCGAGTGATCGGATGTTTGACCCGCGAGCGATCGGATGGTAACCCTTCATCCTTTTTCTTCAGAAATCCTCAAACAAAGGAGACATAATCGATTCGATTACGTGGTCTAAATTTGCAACAATTTTGGATTATAATGACAACATTTTAGTTAATATTTTTCCATTTTAAACGTTTATTATCCATTGAACCAACGCTTTTTCACGTTTCTTTAAAAAATTTCAATTTTTTTGAATTGTGCGACTTCAAAAAAGACTTGTTGAGAGAAAACATGATAATTTGTGTTTATTTCGTTTATTTAGTCTACCCATGACATGCGTATGAGTCATTCGTAAAGTTATTATTATTTTTACTCTCTCCAGGGTCCGCGAGTGATCGGATGTTTGACGCGCGAGCGATCGGATGGTAACCCTTCATCCTTTTTCTTCGGAAATCCTCAAACACAGGAGACATAATCGATTACGTGGTCTAAATTTGCAACAATTTCGGATTATAATGACAACATTTTAGACAAGTTTTTTCCATTTTGAACGTTTATTATCCATTGAACCAACGCTTTTTCAAGTTTCTTTAAAAAATTTCAATTTTTTTGAATTGTGCGACATCAAAAAAGACTTGTTGAGAGAAAACATGATAATTTGTGTTTATTTAGTTTATTTAGTCTACCCATGACATGCGTATGAGTCATTCGTAAAGTTATTATTATTTTTACTCTCTCCAGGGTCCGCGAGTGATCGGATGTTTGACCCGCGAGCGATCGGATGGTAACTCTTCATCCTTTTTCTTCAGAAATCCTCAAACAAAGGAGACATAATCGATTCGATTACGTGGTCTAAATTTGCAACAATTTTGGATTATAATGACAACATTTTAGACAATATTTTTCCATTTTAAACGTTTATTATCCATTGAACCAACGCTTTTTCACGTTTCTTAAAAAAGTTTCATTTTTTTGAGTTGTGCGACCTCAAAAAAGACTTGTTGAGAGAAAACATGATAATTTGTGTTTATTTAGTTTATTTAGTCTGCGCATGACATGCGTATGAGTCATTCAAAAAGATATTATTATATTTACTCTCTCCAGGGTCCGCGAGTGGTCGGATGTTTTAACCGCGAGCGATCGGATGGGTACCCTTTACCCGTATTCTCGGAAATACTGATTTGAATTAATTGGTCGGGGCGGGCCGATATCATGGTAAATGGTTGCCTGAAACAAAGGAGACGTAATCGGTTGCGTGGTCTAAATTTGCAACAATAATGGATTATAATGAAATTTTAGACAATATTTTTCCCTTTCGAATGATTATTATCCATGGAACTCCGGTGCGTGCAACAGTAACTTGCAATGTACTACTGGAGTTAAAACAAATGTCTTATATAGGTGGTGCATCAAACGATTTATCAAACAGTGCAATAAACAAATTGATATCAACCAGTATATCAAACTTGATTTGCAAAATTTCATGGTTTGAAACATTAAATCTTTATGAGCTGCATCGGATAGTTATTGAAGAATATAATTAACATAAGATGTAAAAGACCAACAATGAAGTATCGACTACCAGTTTTGTTTACGTGTCTATGTTTACTTAACATTATGTGTGTTTCATTATATGTCAAGTACTTTGGATCACTGAATCAGATGAACAATTTTCAAGTTTTCAGGTGAAGATTTTCTAATCTATTTTTAAGAAATGGTCTATTGGAAATTTTGTGAAAAACACTAGTGAAGACAATCGATTGCAATTGCAGTTTTTACAGTAAACCGGTTATCGTCAAGGCCTGTTTTGGACAATATCATCTCAAAATTGAAAAATCAAGCAATTTTTTTGCACATCAAATGAACTTTGCTATTTTATCCGCGGTCTCAAATCGCCTGTTTTAAATAACTGAATTAAAATTATCAGCCTCCGAAATTACCAAAAATATGAAAATTTTGTTCTGTTGAATCCACTTTACTGATTTTTTTGTCTGGCTGGGCAAGCTTTCTTAAGTGACTTGAAAAGATTTTGAGAATTCCAAAAACTCCCGAATTTCGGCTAACGTTTTCAGGAAATGTTCATTGAAAAGCTTGAATGAGTTTTTGTTCCGACTTTCGACACGAACGTAACGGAATATTTGTGCTCGGGATGGGTTTTTTTTTCTTCAGACAAATTTCGACTTTTTAACTAGCCATTTTTGGCAAAATTTTTTCATATCAATCGAAGGCTATGGTTGTCCTGAGCTTAAATTTGAAGAAAAGATATTTCACCTGTGATCATTTTTTGTAAAGTTATGAGGGTTAAAAGTTGCCATTTTTGGCCATTTTGACCAATTTGGGACAATTAAAGCGCGATATAATTCGAGCTATTAACGCGTAAGCGGAGATTTAATCCGTCTTAAAAATTGTTACAATTTGGTTGAAAGAAGCTTATTAGCCATAATTGATTTGTTACAAGCAACGAAATCTATCCGTTTGTTTTTTATATGGCGTGTGGGGGGATGTTTTTCATTTTATTTTTTTACATTTGTTTTTTTTTTGTTATTAATGCTCCATAAACCTCAAAAGGCAGTCGGAACATTAGGGCTTCGCCCTGATACGAGCAGTCTTGTTGTTCCGACTTCCGATACGAAAGTAACGGAATATTTAAGCTCGGGGTGAGTTTTTTTTTCTTCAGACAAATTTCGACTTTTTAACTAGCCATTTTTGACAGAATTTTTTTGTTTCATTCGAAAGCCATCGTTGTCCTGAGCTTAAATTTGAAAAAATATTTCACCTGTGATTTTTTTCGTAAAGTTATGAGGGTTTAAAGATTGCCATTTTGGCCATTTTGACCAATTTGGGACAATTAACGCGCGATATAATTCGCGCTATTAACGCGTCAGCGTAGATTTAATCCGTCTCAGAAATCGTTCCAAATTAATTGAAAGAAGCTTCTTTGCCATAATTGATTTGTTACAAGGAGCGAAATCTATTGTTTTGTATTTTATATGGCGTGTGGGGTGATGGCTTTTAAGGAAAAATTTTCAAATTTTAGAAAAAAAAGTTTTTCATTTTATTTTGTTTCATTTAATTTTTTATGCTATTTATGCTATTACTGCTCCATAAACGTTAAAAGGCAGTCGGAACTTTCAGGGCTTTGCCCTGATACGAGCAGTCTTGTTTGAGATTTGTGCGCATAAGTTTCAACTTAAGATATAGAAATATTGATTTAAGAGCTTAGAGCACATGACCCGAGAAAAGAGAAAATTTAACATTCATTAATGCGCAATTTTGGCTAAAATTAATTTAAATGGCTTAAAACACCTTTTTTTGTTGAACTAACATACTTGAGAACTGGATCACATCATTAAGAAAATTTACTGCAGATGAAAAATAGCATTTCCAGTCTCGGAAATAAAAAATTAAGTTATATAAACCAAATACTGATACTTTCATAGAGGGTATTTTATAGAGACAGACGTTGATGATTATCCTATCAAAACTTTAGAGATTGAACAAGATTGGATATGAACTCTCCAAAATTAACCATCCAATTTTGAATGGTATAGGGTATAGTAAGTTTTGGAGAGTAAAACTTGATTTTGTAAGTGGCCCTAGATCCAATTAAAAAAGGCGATGTTATCTAAGACAACTTCTGAAAGACGCTCGTAAAACAGACATCTCAATAAAAAACGCTTGTTTTTTAATCAGTCAAGAGAAAACAGCAGAAACTAGAAGCATCAGAGACCAGTTTAATGGCAGAAATATGCCAAATGATTTGATTTTTGTTCGAAAACTGTAGTGTTCATTTTTAAAAACCAACAAGACTGCGCGTATCAGGGCGCAGCCCTGAATGTTCCGACTGCCTTTTAAGGTTTATGGAGCAGCAGTAATAACACAAAAAAATTAAATGAAATAAAACAAATTGATTTTTTTCTTCTAAAATTTGAAAGTTTTTATGAAAATCATCCCCCCACACGCCATAGAAAGTACAAAAAGATAGATTTCGTTCCTTCAAACAAATCAAATATGACAAATAAACTTTGTTCAACCAATTTGAAACGATTTATAAGACGGTTTAAATCTCCGCTTACGCGTTAATAGTGCGAATTATATCGCGCGTTAATTGCCCCAAATTGGTCAAAATGGCCAAATGGGCAATCTTTAAACCCTAATAACTTTACGAAAAAAGATCACAGGTGAAATTTTTTTTCATATTTAAGCTCAAGATATCAATACCTTTTGAATGATATAAAAAAATTCCGTCAAAAAAGGCTTGTTAAAAAGTCGAAATTTGTCTGAAGAAAAAAAAACCCAGCCCGAGCACAAATATTCCGTTACTTTCGTATCGAAAGTCGGAACAAAAAAACAGATTGACGATAGTTTAAAAAAAACACTGAATTGACCGTGATTCGGCATTTATTTTCGAAAAATTTTCAGAGTTTACAGGCATAGTAGCAATTACCCAACTGCAAGTTTTTGACAAAGACAACATTTAGGAGATTAAAAATTGATTTCCTAGATAATTTTTTATATGGCACTTCGCTTGGGTCCTTTTTAAATTTTTCAGAAGAAACTTTTAAAAAATAAATTTAGGCATGAAAAAAAATGCCACTTGAAAATTGCTCCAGTAGTTGGTTATCAAAATCTAGGTAGAAACTTTTTTTAAATGTAGTTTTCTTAGCGTTTTGGCTACTGTAAAAATGGTGTTTACAACTATTTATTCTCTCCTGCAAAAAGTATCTTGCTGTTGGTGAATCGAGTAAAATGTTATCAAAAACACAGGCTTTTGATTTTTTAAAAATGCTGAAGAAGTAGTTAAGATCTGTAATAAAACAAAGGACGACCAATAAATTTTATGTTCAAATTTTAAATTTGCTTAGAGTTTAAATTTTAACACAACGTAGCAAGCTTTAACGATCCAACTGATTGCTTTCGATGTAATAATTAGATTTATGGATTGATTACTCAAAGTCACAGCTGAATTCTGTGAATGGCTGAGTAGTAGACTATTATTTAGAATTGGTTTTAAAATGATTGGTACAATTTAACGGTACGGGTATGTTGTTTGAATACCCTAGTTCTTTTTTTTTCAATAGGCATTTAACGTGATTCTGATAACTTACTTGATGGTCAATAAGGATGCCTTAAATTTTATTTCAATAATCTCCTGTATGATTGATCACCAATGTCGAATAGTCTCCGGATTTTTTACATTATTTCCCACTTTATTAAATTCAGTTTTATCCAATTAGCGTGGATTGAAATAATTCAACAAATTAGTAAAGTTTTTCTCCAAATTTTTTCATTGGCAAATTTTCAGCATTTTTCAGCAGTATGGTAAAATAAGTTTTTTGTTTCGCTTATAACATTAACACATAGGTAAATAAAAATGGATCACAGGACTATACCTACTATACCACAGCAATCACAGAAAATTACGGCCGACAATTTGAGTCTATTCCAGTTACGTTATTTTTATGTTGTCTGTTTGTCAGATAACGCTTTATAAATTTTATGACAGTTGAATCGAAGCCAGTTTTTCTCAATAAAAATTATAATCAATTGAGTAAAAAGCTTTGGATAAATCATGAAGAGCACTCGCAACCACCGATTTATCCTCGACTTTTGCCCTGCTTGATTCTATTAAAAACAAGAAAACATCAGTCGTAGAAAATTGTTTTTGAGATAAAAATTGTTGATTACTCATCAAGTTGTTTTTGTTTTAGCGCTGAATCATTTGTTGTTGAAGTATTGTTTCGAAAGTTTTTCTAAGGCAGGAGTATTAGATATTGGCCTGTAGTTAGTTGCATCTTTCAAATCCTCTTTCATACATAAAACTGCCAATATTGCCAGAAAAATTATTGACAGAAAGTTATGTTACCACCATTATATTAGCACAGGAAAAGTAAGTTAGCACTGCTGGTACACTTTCTTCTAATTAAAAGAAAATGTTAAATTCGATTTATTTAGACATCACATCTGGAAGTCTTTTCAATTAAGACAAAAAAAACAAAAGGCGCTTACAAACAAAGCTTGATAAAAGTCTGGAGAGGTCGACGAGAAGGCACCTTTAAAAAGCTAAATAAGAAAAAAAATCAGCCTTCAAAAAATTGAAATGTTTGCTGTTGCAAATTCGATCTTATGACCATGAGATCTAAAATCCCCTGTCCTCGCATCTGCGTCACGTGCCCTTGACAAAATACTAGCCATAAATAAAGCTGCTACAATGATAATACAATGCTAATTCGATCTAGCAAAAATGGCACCAAATACAAATAGACGCAATTTTGCATGTAATCAGTTAGAATAAAACAAACAGGAGGCATCCACACTATCTTCGCATGTAATAAATTGGAAAGCATAAAGTCAAACAAGACTGCTCGTATCAGGGCGAAGCCCTGAATGTTCCGACTGCTTTTGAAGGTTTATGGAGCAGCAGTAATAACACAAAAAACATATATGAAATAAAATAAAATGAAAATTTTTTTTTCTAAAATTTGAATTTTTTTATGAAAATCATCACCCCACACGCCATATAACGAACAAAAAGATAGTTTTTGTTCCTTGTAACACATCAATTATGGCAAATAAAATTCGTTCAACCAATTTGAAACGATTTATATGACGGTTTAAATCTCCGCTTACGCGTTAATAGCGCGAACTATATCGCGCGTTAACTGTCCCAAATTGGTCAAAATGGCCTGAATATTCGGACTGCCTTTTAAGGTCTATGGAGCAGTAATAGCATGAAAAAATTAAATTAAAAAAAAATGAAAAAAATTTGTAAAAAATTTTGAGATTTTTTGTGAGAATCATCCCCCCACACGCCATAAAAAATACAAAGTGATAAATTTCGCTTCTATTAACAAATCAATTATGGCAAATAAGCTTCCTTCAACCAATTTGGAACGATTTCTAGGACGGATTAAATCTCCGCTTACGCGTTAATTGTTCCAAATACATCGCGCGTTAATTGTCCCAAATTGGCCAAAATGCCAATCTTTAAACCGCCATAACTTTGCGAAAAATGATCACAGGTAAAACATCTTTTCAAATTAAAGCTCAGGACAACAATACCTTTTGAATGATATAAAAAAATTTTGTCAAAAATGGCTAGTTAAAAAGTCGAAATTTGTCTGAAGAAAAAAAACCCACCCCGAGCACAAATATTCCGTTACTTTCGTATCGAAAGTCGGAACAATTATGTAGAATTTAAGAATTTCGAAAAAATTGCTTTTGTATTGAATTGGAAAAATTCTAAAAATTAGTTTTCATTGTACTGTTGTTTGAAACAAGTATTTTTTTTTTCGATTCATACACGAAATAAAAATGCATCAATTGTGTTAACTTTTTTCTAATCAAACTTCAAAGCACACGCTATCATAAATTCGTAAGAGTGCCTCAAAAGTGGCACCAATATTGGCGACTTAGCTTGGAACAAATTAGTCGTAGTTTTACACAACGCTCGCTTAAGCTGGCTAGTGTAAAAAGAGTCAAAAAAACTTTTCTTCTAATGGGAACTAAGATATTTAAAAACAAAATAGTTTTGTTTGATTTTTTATTGAAGAGTTACAAATACTACACAAAAAAGTGGTTGCATGCAAAAATTAGTCTTTGGACATGTACCATCTATTGTAAAATTTCCCCACAAAACATCAGAAGAGTAATAAAAAGCTTCCAAACCCAAATTTTTGTTATGAATTGATCAAACTTGTGCCGTAGATATTACAACCTATAAAGACTATCACGGTAAAAGAAAATTTCAAATGTTTCATTTTCTTCCCAAAAAGCAATAAAAAACGACTTGCGGTGCCAAAAAGGAACAAGACTGCTCGTATCAGGGCGAAGCCCTGAATGTTCCGACTGCCTTTTAAGGTTTATGGACCAGTAATAACATTAAAAAATTCAATTAAATAAAACAAAATCAAAAAAAAATTCTAAAATTTGAAATTTTTTATGAAAATTATCCCCCCACACGCCATACAAAGTACAAAAGGATAAATTTCGCTCCTTGTAACAAACCAATTATGGCAAATAAGCTTCTTTTAACCAATTTGGAACAATTTCTAAGACGGATTAACACTCCGCTTACGCGTTAATAGCGCGAAATATATCGCGCGTTAATTGTCCCAAATTGGCCAAAATGGCAATCTTTAAACCCCCGTAACTTTACGAAAAATGATCACAGGTGAAATATTTTTTCAAATTTAAGCTCAGGACAACAATAACTTTTGAATGATATAAAAAATTCCGTCAAAAATGGCTAGTTAAAAAGTCGAAATTTGTCTGAAGAAAAAAAAACCCACCCCGAGCACAAATATTCCGTTACTTTCGTATCGAAAGTCGGAACAATAAATACGGTTTACAAAACTCACCCCGTGCTTAGATTTTCAGTCGTAAATATGTGGTAATAAATGCTATCCTTTGGTAGCAAATGTGTCGATATCCTATCTGTAAAGGTCTCTCTGCTCGCCTTCAAGAATGGGTCACATCTAACAGTTTCCACTCCATAAATTATACGAGTAGTTCATAAAACAGTCGAAATATTAGACAGCCTCCATATAACTGAGCCAAAAATACTGAGGAACTATGTAACGGGTATGAATTATGTAACATGTAACAATGATGCAACGGGTATGAAAATCAGGCAAGTTTGAAAACAAGTGACGTAGTTTTCGGCTGGTTTATCATACTCAAATGTACTGTTTAGAAATATTATGGCCTCTGTTTTTGGGTCTGCAGAAGATGAAGATTGGGGAGGGGTGAGAAATGTGGTGTTTGTGAAGACGGTGAAAACAGGCAGCACCACTGCCCAGAACATATTCTACCGTAGGGCACTTCATCAAAACACCACTGTCCTGTTCCCAAAGAACAAAACGCAAGTTGATCTATGCACGTTATATTTTGACGATTAAACAGACTTTCAGCAAAAAACAACACTCCAAATCAGATTAACAGACCTTTTAGTTGATCACCTTTTAGCTACTGTCTTAAGTGACCTTCAATTTCAGCAAAAGCGGGTACTTTTTCCAAATGGCCTTTCCCATCAGCCTGAAAAGAGTTGATACCTTTGGAACTTCTGAAAGAGACGACAGGTTCTTAATTGCTCATTTCCGCTTCAACCCCGACACTGTGAACAGGTTGTTCCGAAAAAAGAGATCCGTTTATGTCACCATTCTGCGGTAAGAAAAAAAGGGTTTTTGTTTTAAGTTGAACGTAAAAAATCATAAAACTAAATGAATTTTTCTGATCGGAGCACAGCTACAAAGGCTCATTTGTTATTGGTATCTTTTCAGAGCAAATATTACAAATTCCTATTTGAAGTGTCAATAATATAGGCTTAATTTAGTCTTACGGGGCTCTCTCAGGTGATGTTTTTGTAAAAAGAACTCCTCATTTGTAATTCTGTACGTGTAGTGACTTCACTTTGGAAACAATTTATTAAAATTATGATTAAGACACCATGTCGTTTGGTTTTTTTGTGTGCTTTTCACTATTTTTTTTTAAAAATGTTCACTATAAAAGCTATTTTTTGCAGGTTGATTTTTGATAATTATTTAGCGTTCAGTTTTACATCATTTGCCAAATTTAAAGCAAATTAAACTTTACAATAAGAAATTTCAGAACAATTTAAAAGTTAAGCAAAGTTTTCTCAAAAAATTGTCACTGATTAAAGAAATTTGCAATTACAAAAAAAAAACATTTAAAGTGAGTGATGTGTTTGTAATTATCTCAAGGAGAAATTGATTTTTCCAAAGATTAAAGAAATGTTGACTTCCAAAATACAAACAAAACACATCAATTTGAAGATTTCTCTATTTCAAATTTTTTTTTTTGGGAGTAGCAGTTTTGCGAAAAAATGTTCAACTATTGTTAATCCATTTTTTTCTTGTTTCACACCCTTTTATTTTTTTCATTTTTATACACTAATTTTATTTTTTTAGCCTTCTGTTGGCTATGTTCATTGTTTGAGAAGCAAATGAATTCAGATTGCGCGTTTCAAAAAATCTGTTAAAATTTTTGCTGAAACTTAAAACTGACAAAAATTTTAGCTGCCAAAAAACATCAAGAGTATTCATCTGAGCGGAACTGCTTCGATATAATTTCATTTTCTTTTGATTTTGTAATGTTCTCGCAAGACCAAAAAAAAATGAATGATTTTTCGTTTTGGCTATGTCACAGCACATTAAGCAAAAAAAAGATAGAACTTATTTGGAAATAAAACGATGAAACCTTTTTTATATCGGTTTTGAGATCAATCAAACCACTCTGAAATTGTTTCAATTATAATGATAACTGTTCCAATTTTGATGAAATCAAAATGTTTGTGCTTGACAGAAAGTTTGTGCTAGGAGTTGTTTTTGTTCCGACATCCAAAAAAAAGAATGAAGATTTTATGCTCAGATGGACTGCTTTTTTCAGACAAAAATCGACATTTTTAATAGCTTTTTTGAATGAAAATGGCGCCAAGAGCAAAAACAAGCAGGTTTTTGCTTGTGATCTTCTTTTGTATAGTAAAATTTGAAAAAGGCCAATTGGCTCAGTTGGGACTATTAGTGTTCATTTTAAACTGTACACAGTGTGTGGGCGAAAAATAGAACAAAATTTGATCCCAAAAATTGCATGTTTTTTCATTAAAAAAACTGCATCATTTTTTTGTTCTCTAAAACAAATTATACCTCGGAGCAATCTGAGTTTTCAGGGGGCAATCGGAGCATTCTGGGTCTCTCACTGATACAAGCAATCCTGTTTTAATTTTAAAAGTTTGTGACTGCCCCTTAGGTTTCAAGCAATAAATCATTTCAAACAAGTTTAAAAGATGACAATTTTTCAAACAAAATAAAATTTTATTCCATTTTTTTCAGTTTATTATTTCTTTGCAATTTGCGTGTGTTATGTAATCAGAAAAATACATTGAGCGTCTAGCAACTCACGTACAAACAATTTTAAAAAGCATGCTCAAAACAAAATTGGAAAATTTTCCGAGCGGGATTAAATCGCCCCTAACGCGTTAACTGAACGAAATAAGTTGCGCGCTAACTGTCCTAAATTAGCCGAAAATCAACTTTCCATTATTCAATTAACAATGATGAAAGGCGAAATATCTTTTAAAACTCCTTTCAAAAATGGCAAGTTAAAGTTTTGACGTTTGTTTGAAGAAAACAACAAAATCAAGCAGGAATATCCACACCATCCCTGATTCGAAAATTGTAGAAAAAAAGAAATCAGGAGCTTTAAAATTCAAAAAACAAACAAAAGAAATAAAAAACCATGAACACTATGAAAAATCCACTCTTGCAATTAGAATCTAATAACGTGACAACTGATCCAAACCATTTTGCTGTCATAAAACACTAGCCACCATAGTGCCAGATACAGATACAAAATTAATTTAATCAGTACTTATTCTTGTGAGTTAGATTTGAAAAAATGAACCAGAAGCTTAACACAAACAATCGTTTGTGTCCAGGCGCGGATCTAGGAATTTCTCGACGGTGGGGCGGCCTCGAGAAATTCCTAGATCCGCGCCTGAATCTAGGACCTTTTGACCTTTTTTTAGGTAGAACAAATTTTGTCGACTTATTTTTTTAGGTTTTTAAAAAAGGCCAAAAAGAGGCATTTTTTACACTTTTTGGAAAATGTCGGCCAAAAAATCGCGTTTTTTCGGCGTCCCCCTCCCCCCTCAAAATTAGTATAGACTGGCGCCAAAGGCGCCTTTAGAAAAGTTTTAAGGTCAGTCAGCCAAAAATGGATATCTCAAATAAGTACAAAGAGGGGACTCTTTGGGTCGGCAGGGGGTCGATTTCTTGAGAACGAATGAAAAATAAAATACCTTTCTTTTAAGTTGCTATGGCTTAAGAAGAAAAATGAACAAGACAAAACTTACCTAGACTTGAAGCTGAAATAGTATGGTGCAATTTATTGTGCAAGTTTCGGGATCAAAAAGACACCAGATCTAGTTCTTCCATTTTCGTCTTAACTTAACCTAACAAAAAGCCTATTTGCTTTCATGTTTTATTCGTTTTATCCGGTCAATTTAAACCAACAGTGTATATGCCAAATTTGTTCAAAGGATGTTTTTCCATTAAATTTATTTCTATCTTAGTTTATTCATAATCAGCTTCCGGCAAAAATTAGAAAAAAGTCATAAAACGTGTACTAGCAAAGGTAGCGATGAGGTGTTATGAAAGAATGCAACGTCTTTTCCATTAAGCGCTCAATTTCAATCAGAAAACCAATCATCGATTTATACGAGATGATTTTGCAGATTGATTTTGAAAATAGAAAAAACCCATTTACCATACAACTCACTGAAAGACAATGATTTGATCAGAAAAATTTTGAAACTTATCCCGCGCATTTTCCAATGGCACAGAATCAAACACGCTGCACGTAGTTCAAAAGTTTACTCAGAACAATCTAAGATCGCTTCATCAGGGTGTGAAACTAGTTGGCTATGAGTATACGACCAGTGTTGTCGGTAAGTTACTTCTAATTTGATCTGTTCATGCAGGATAAAACACGGAATCTAAAACATCACACAAAAGTTGAAATGTAATTTGTGCTACGATGGTGAAGTACAAGATGATTCTGTCCAAAGAAAAAAACAGGAAACGGTCAGAAATTAATGGGGGTGTAGAGCTAATGATAACCAAATCAAACCGAAAAGATATCAAAGAGGATTGAGTAGATAATTAGCAGCTGAAAAGCAGGGTTGGTTCTGCGGGAGGATCAGAGTTCAAGGAATTCTAGAGCAAGAACAGCGGTAAAAAGAAAACCTGTGAAATTGATCGCAGACCCTTAAAATGTTTCGATACTCTCACGTATACCTCTGTAATAAACTGAAGATGTCTCTGTTCGCTGTAATTTTTTAATTCAAAATACTCCATTTTTTTGAATATCACTGAATCTTACTTGCACAGCTATAGCACAATGCCAAAAAGAGACTTTCTGAGGTGAAGACGAGTGAATTAGGATATATCCCCAAGGAGGAAATGCATAAAATCTACAAACTGTATAGATTTGTCGGTGAACGTTCAATATATATGACCGGAAAAGGGTCTAAAAAAGTAAATAAAGTAACTGTTTGCGTCGACGTTTTAATTTTCAGATTTTTATCTCCGTTCAAAAATGATCATTGTTTAATTTGTCGTGCGTATGATCATTGCTTTGGTTTTCTGCGGTGAACGTGAGTGAATTATGATATGTCCCCGAGAGGAGAAATCTATGAAAAAACAAGGGCGATCATGGGTGGGCTTACACTGGGTTAAAGCTGCACTTGTGTTCTAAATGGTCAACTGGGATGGAAAATCTCGATAGAAAGCTAATCGCATAAGTTACTTTGGCAGCTGCAAATGAACTGGACAGACAACAGGGGGTTACTTGGATTTGGAACGACACGACTGGATCAGTTTCCTTCAAAAAGCTATCAAAATTGTGCTGATCAGACGAAATTTTTTGGATGGGTGGTAGATGCCAGTCGATGAGACAAAGCGCCAATCTGAGTGGTTTTACCAACGTGTTTGACAGGTTTGGCGTTAGAGGGTTTTACTAGAATGTCGGCCCACTATCGTGAGCAAATAGAAGACTTCCCGGAACCATAGCTGCCCAGGATTTCCAACTTATTGGATTAATGTATGGGGCCTTTCTGAACTCAAAAAATGACCGGCGAAGAATTCAAAAACCTCATGCAAGGAAAAAAAGATCTTAGAAAGTTTTTACAGCAAATTGGAATCTTAGATGATGTGGCAAATGGGAACATGGATGCTCAGACGAGAGATGGGTGCTAGGCAGTCAATCGCTGGTCTAACTGATGTCGAGTTCCAGGAATTGTTCTTATGGCAAAAACTTACGAACTTCTACTAAGTAGTAAGCCGAGTGATGATTCTTTAGACCCTTTAGCTGGTAAGCAAAACAGCTCGGGCAAGAAACAGGAAACGGCTCACATTTTTTAGAAGAACAGAAGAGACACCTGACCAGGCTAAGGCCCAGAACAGAAAAGGTAATGGGCAAACCAGCATTGGACAACAACCAGGGTCCAGTTCGTGGTGAATGCAAACATTTGCTGACCAGAAGATCGATCAACTTGTGTGTGCACAGAACGCTTTTTCTGGCTCAAATTCAAATCAGGACGGATATGATCCTACACCGACATGACTCAAACCAGGTACCCACCAGACAGGTATTTGATGCCAATATCGGTGAAAATCGACCAGGAAGCAACACAAACAGAGGGGTGCGTTATGGTGCGAAAAGCTCAACAACTAACGGCAGCTGTTTCAATTGTAGTCACACGGTTCAGTGCACGGAATTGCCTTAACAAAACATGGAATAATTTAAAGTACGGAGGTCCTTAGCAGTGAGTGCGTGCCAAGGAATTTTTATCCCGGCAGAAATTACAATTCAGTAAAAAAAAAGATTAAACGATCCCCGCTATTAATCAATTTTTTGGAGAAAATGACGATTGCCGAATCAAATTAGACCACATGCAATATGTTACTTCAATTGAGTCCAATATTTGATGACTTGTAGATCACGGTTCCATAGTAAACCACATCAGGAATAAGATCGCACGAACCATGAGGTTGTCCCAGCCATGCGACAAAACTAAGGAGAGCTACAGACATCGGATGGACGCAGGTTGGAAGTCGATAGATGGGTGACTACTAACCTAAAAATAGGATATGGTTGACATCCTGAAATTAGGATTGACGCCGACATCGAGGCACTGGTTGCTCTCAAACTGAACACACAGATGATATTAGGCCTCCGACCGCTAAATGGACATGCATGCTCTCTAGATTCTCACTACGACAACTTGTAAACAAGTACAAAAGAAGAAGCGATAAGTCTCATAAGGTAAACTCATTCAACAAACCGCTTCTACTCATATAACAATTAGCTAAAGGTTAACTAAGCGCAGCAATCAGCAAAACAAGGATGCAGCACAATTGTTCTGTCAACCAACAACTAGTCTGATGAGGTACCAGATGCGGTAGAGAAGCGACTATCTCCTTCTCGAACTGGTAAATTTTGAAAAGAAGGAAGAACTATGGAGAGACAACGATGAGCCCGAGCCGGCAGTTAAACTGACAGGTCATCCAACGAGAAATTTTTTTTCGAAGGCATGACGTTATATCTGAATCGCATTGTGACCGGCTTCGGACAATTGCAACAGATGAACAAGGTGGTTCCCCTTCCATTGAAAAAAACTTGAAAGTGGTTTTCAAAGGATAATTTATCCAGTTTTAGTCTGGGCTTAATTCGGTTAAGGTACCGTGGAACTTTCATTGATAGAGTGCTAAGTCACTCCAATCTTAGGTATTTAGTCTACAGACTTTTGGGGAGTTGGCAGAAGGCAAGCTAGACTCTCGATTAAGGGCGATCTCGGGTGGAAAGAATTTGAGAACGAGAGCTTCCAGTATTTCTTCCCCGTACAGGCATCTGACGACTGTAAGACCACGCATGCCTCTTGGGCAATGCTTTTGCAAGCTCTTCAGCACCTTGTATGTTCATGAGCACTTCGGGCACTGATATACACTGGGGTCATTTGCAGGGTGCATCACTTCCTCTGCAGTCGCCTCTAGTTCTTCCTCATCACTTTCGTTCTCGTGACTTTCGTTCTCGTGACTTTCGTTCTCGTGACTTTTGTTCTACTGTAACTGATTATTCTTCGGCGTTCTAAGTGCACTGCGGGTGGGCCGTCTTAATGTGCGCTTTCAGACACCTGAGTGTCTTGTATTGCTTTTTGCAATCTTTTATTGGGCACTTTAGATCTTTTGGTACATTTACGCTAAAAGGTGCCATGTCGAGTGTATTTAAATCCGACTCATCTAGCGCATATTGATCGTTTCTGAGATGTATCTGCATCTCTTTTCTTTTCGCAGTATTTCTTGTGCAATTTCCAAATTCTTATTCGACTACTTGAGGGCGTGAGCGACAACTCTATGAACTGACTGATCCACTTCCTCATTATACTTTAGAGGTTTTTATTTTTGCAGCCACTTTTTTATCCAGCAGTCTAGCTTTTCGAGGTCCAAATTTATTGCCCTGATCCAGACTTTTCTGTACAACTTGCTTTCTTGGGTGAGTGATGTTACTACTTCTACTTGAAGCCTCTTGAGTGAAATCCACAGGTTTGCCCTTCGTACAGCCATTTCTAATTCAATGCTTTTCAATTGAACTTTATCTGCAATTTGAACGTTAGTACAAGTCCTCTTGCTTTCCAACTTCAGGATCCTTCTCTTGGCCTTGTTCAGAACTGCATGTAGTTTGTCAAAGTCGACTTTTCAATGACTTCAGTGTCAAGCCCGTAGAGTAGTGATGGCTAAATAAAAGTCTTCAATAACCTTAGTTTCGTTCTCATCCTGATTGAGCCACTTACTAGAGCTGGCCTCAATCTCCCATTTGCTATCTTAGCTTTTCTGCAATTGTTCGCTAGTGCTTCGCCAATGTCTCCTCCCGCATTAGCGAGCTGCCCAGGTACACAGAGGATGTCACTTCCATAACGTCTCGCCATTAATGTAGTTATCAATTGATCTTTCTCCATTCACTAAAACCCTCTCGGATTTACTTAGTGATATCCCCATCTCTGCATTTTGGACTTCCTGATTCAGATTATCAGGATTTTCTTGTGCCTCTTCAATTGTGCCGGACATAATCACTAAGTCATCGGAATATGCAAGGTGACCGATCTCTGATCCTCTTTTTTCTTACTTTTCTCGCACACTTTGTCAAAAAGTAGGTTGAAGAGAGTGGGGCCGATTGCGCACCTCGGTCTCACTCCTCTTTCAAGCACGAACTTGTTCTGTTTGTCTAATACACCTTCAGCCTGCTCATGCAGCTGCCCAATATTGGGACTCAGAGGGTTGACAACTTTTCGTTTTCTTAGGGCTGTGAATAGTGCTGTCCTGTCCACCGAATCAAAGGCCTTTACATGATCTATAAAGACCAATATTAGCGTTTTCTTTGTTTCACGTGCCTGTTGGATCTTTCTTCGAAGATTCCAAACCGCCAGCACTGTGCTTCTGCCACTTCTGAACCCGAACTGTAGGTTGTCTAGTGTTCAATCTGTGATTCTCTCGATTCGATTTTCCAGTACTTTACTCAGTTTTTTCCCTTCAAAATCAAGTAGAAAAAAACCGATCAGTAAATTGATGGCTGATCTTTTTTGCCCATTTCTTGAAAAAGCTGCTTTTTTGGCATCTGGGTATGCCTTTGGGACCTCTGCTGTTCCTTCCCAAATCTTTTCGAATGAAATCGCACATCCGTGAGGTTGTCCCAGCCATGTGACAAAACTGAGGAGACCTACAGACATCGGATGGACGCAGGTTGGAAGTCGATGGATGACCTGAAAATAGATTATGGTTGACATCCTTATATTAGGACAGACGCCGACATCGAGGCACTGGTTACTCTCAATCTGAAAACACAGCTGGTATTAGGCCTCCAATCGCTAAAAGGAAATGCAGGCTCTCTAGATTCTCACTACGACAACTTGTAGGCAAGCACAAAAGAAGAATTGATAAGTCTTTTTAGGTAAATTCACTCAACAAACCGCTTCTACTCATATAACAATCAACTAAAGGTTAACTAAGCGCAGCAACCTTCCTAACAATCAGCAAACAAGGATGCAGCACAGCTGTTCTGTCAAGCAACAACTAGTCTGATGAGGTACCAGATGCAGTAGAGAAGCGACTATCTCCTTCTCGAACTGGTAAGTTTTGAAGAGAATGAAGAACTATGGAGAGACAATGATGAGCCCGAGCCGGCAGTTAAACTGACAGGTCATCCAGCGAGAACATTTTTTTGGAAGTCATGACGTGATATCTGAATCGCATTGTAATCGGCTTAGGACAATTGCAACAGATGAACAAGGTGGTGCCCCTCCCATTGAAAAAAAAGTTGAAAGTGGTTTTCAAAGGATAATTTATCCAGTTTTAGTCTGGGCTTAATTCGGTTTGGGTACCGTGGAACTTTCTTTCTTAGCCATGCTATTACTTTGTGGTTTTGTGGCGTTAGTAAGCTGAACTAACCAAGGCAGATTACTAACGCTACAAAACCACAAACTAATAACATGACTAAGAAAGAAAGTCCCACGGTACCCAAACCGAGTTAAGCCCAGATTAAAACTGGATAAACTATTCTTTTGAAAGCCTCTTTCAAATTTTCTTAAAACCAAATAAAACGCAAAAAGTCGAAAAAACAAACCCAAAAAAAATTATTCAACCAAAACAAAACAGAGAAAAAACACTTAATGAAAATGTAACAAAAGGTTGAACGTATATAGAGACTCTGCACAAAGAGACCATAAAAAATTGCCCACTCCCGGCCACACCAACCAGAAGTACGTGCTGAGCATGCTCTCTATAGCCGGCCTAACCCACCGCGCCGCAACCACGCTTTGTGACCTACACTCTATTTTTGCTGAGAGTTGCTCTGGTGTGAGCGACTCTTTAAAAGTAACCAAAATAAAGTAAAAAAGCTTTTGCGATAACAATTATTAATAAATTATAACTAAATTTTAACTAACAAGAAGTAATTATACAAATGCAGTATATGAAGATTTCTTAGAGCCCAAGGAACGAGCAGCAAAGGAGATTACAACTCGACTACATTCCAACTCTGGTATGGCAAACCTATTTGGTTTGCTGCCAAAGTCGCTATCCTCAAAGGATTTCAAGTATGGAATCAACATCGCAGCAAAGGAAACCCATTGAACTAGATCAATGGCTATCTCGATGTTGACTTCACATACCGATCCTAGCCACTTGTCACTTCACACGGGAAAGTCAAACTTCACCCTGCACGTATTCTTGCTCTAAGCTTAGTGAAATCGATACATCATTGCATCGATCAGAATCCTTGACACAATCACCCAAGACTACCCACGATCAATGAGACCCATCTTGAAACACGAATAACACAGTCTTCTTCCATCTACACAAACAATTACATCTCTCCTCTCTCCAAGAAGTCACTGCTCACAACTTCTAAAGAAAACTACATCACCCGTCCTTCACTACAATAAACAATTAAAAACTAAAAACTCTCTAAGCCCCAGATGGGTGGAACCAGATCTAAACTAGTATTTATAAAGCAATTATATTATTGATAAATTACCGCTATAAAATGTTACTAACTAAACAACCATATTCTATCTCTAACATTGACACTTATTTGTAAGTGCTGAAACTACTTGTAGTCTCAGCACCAGAACAATTTGAATAAATCTTTGAATACAGTTGTTCTCCTTCTGGATAAATTCCAAGAACTAACTCGCAAAAACTAGTATACACTAGATCTATTGAGACTAGGAGATATAAGAGTAAGATTAAGATTGGTATTAGACTAAGAAGTTGCACGAATCCATCCGCCCGAAAATAAGATAGCGTGGCGAACAGACGGTGTACCTTATCTGAAATTACTCTATGAGTACAGGCCAAAGGTCATAACTTAATTTGGTCGGCATAAGCGATGAACAAAGAAACGACAAGAGGGCATGCGAAACCCAAACATGGGACTTGTTGTGTGGCCAGTCTGGGAAATTTTCATCCATAGTAATTAATCAATCTCAAACTAAAGGAGGCGGCACCTCTTTTAGCAAATCGAACTAATATAGATAACAAAGTATTTAACATTCGAACTAATAAGTTATTATAAAAGACCAGCTGACAAAATTGAGCAGCCTAGATTTTACATGCGTATAAACGAGAACTTCTTAAGAAAACCAGAACAAATTTTCAACTGCCAGCTTGTGCCCAAGCACTTTCTGAGCATTACGATCATGGGCTGGTACCGCCTCCTTTTTTTCAATTTCCAGGATTTTGTCACACCGTGGCAGCCTGACATTGCTAATCTTCTTACCTTCCTACCGACCGTACTTTACCATGGGAGGAGGATATTTGGGACTACAATTCAGACGCATCGAAGGGAGAGGGCACTAAGTTATCCAGAAAACGAAGTGTGGTCAACAAGTCAACAAGAGACAGTGCACCTAGCCCGTGCCTAGTCAGAGTTAAAAATTGGGTGTGAAGGCGGCTCTAGGCTGAAGTTGAGCGTGAACAGGAAAACGAGGGCAACATTATGTTAAGCAGCGACGAGGAGAGCGCAAATGATAATGGCAATCAGCAAGAAGATGAGGTTAACACTGACGCGCACAATGAGGAGCTTGAACCTAAAAATCAGTCTCGTAGTAAACGCTTGTTGCCCAGAATGCTCGGTAGCCGAAGTCGGGTTTGCTTTCAACCCCAAAGAGAATCGAGCGATTAATATGAGGAGACTAGAAAAAAGTATTAAAACAAGGGACGACCCAAACTTCAGACCAAGTATTCAAGCGAACTTCTCTAAAGCAAATTGTATCTGTTTTGAATCTTGTGTATAGAAAATATCAGTATGAGTAGGTACTTAGATACAATCAAGGCTGTCTAGGTTGGTAAGTGACTAGCAACTTGATCTTTACATGCGAGATAAGACACGACATCTAACAGATTGTACAAAACTTAAATCGGCATTTCTGATAAAATGGTGAATATCTGCTTATTCTGGCACGTGAATGGAAAAAACCAACTGAAATGGTCAGAATTTATGAGGGTATAGATCTAAGGATGATCAATTTATTCAATTAGACAAAATTCCGTAGAGGATAGGAGATATTGACTTACATTGAGTAGTGAATTAAGAGTGAAATAGTAGAATTGGTGCACTAGGAGGATCAGAATTCCAAGATTGCTAGAGCAAGAACAGATATTGCTCTGAAGAGAAAACCTGTAAAGTAGATCTCGGCTCCTTACGATGTGTTGATACTTTCATATATACCTCTGTTTTGAGACACTTCTGTATTCTTCAATTGCTCAATTCAATTTACTCCAACTATTGTGGAGATAGCACTCAACCTTAGTTGCACTGCTATAGCACAGTACTAAAAGAAGATTTATGCGATGAAGATGAGTGAACAGTGTAGTTTGGTGAGCAAAGTTTCAACATAAGTGACCAGAAAAATCTTTATCGATATTTTTTTCAAATTTTATATACTTAAAAATGATTGTTGCTCTGTTTTTTTTTTGGTTTCAGTGACATCCCAGACACGTTTGAGTCGCGCGTGAACTACTTCAACCTCACTATGCACTTCAACCTCACAGTCTCCAACAGAAACTGCTCCAGGTTGGCATAAATGATCAATTATCAGAAATGCATTTTTCCATGGGAGAGACTTTCAAAAAAATTCTATCCTTTTTTGGGTCAACCATTTTGACTGAGAGCTATTTGGAAACTTTTTAAAAATTTTAATCTATAAACTAGCAATTCTTCGAAGTGCGCGCTGTATAGTCAAATTTTCGTGGATACAATGCCGTATTCAAAAAACTATTAGCGAGGGGTCATTTTAATCTCGGTCATAAATCTCGGTCATAATTTAATTGCTGATGGTCAAAAAATGAAAGAGCAATCTCTAGTTTTTAAAAATATCCCGGAGGATAGGTATGAGTTATTGAAAATGGATGAATTACTCAACGGTGCAGGGGCAGATTTAGAGGGGGCGGGGAGCGGACGCCCCCTTCAGGGATTCGACCACCTGCCGGCCCAAAAGTTACTTTGGTACTTTTTAAGAAATCCATTCTTGGCCGACCGACCTAGAGTTTTTTTTGGCGTCTAGGGCGCCAAAATATGCTAACTTTGAGGAGGAGCGCGCGCCAAAAAAACGCGATTTTTTTGTCAAAACTTTCCAAAAAGTACCCAAAAACGGCTTTTTTGACCTGCGCAGAAAATTTGGACAAATTACTGTCTTTTTAATGCTTAAGAAATTTTTTTAAAATCTCCCTCCCCTCGAGAAAATCCTAAATCTGTACCTGCAACGGTGCATTTTGTGCAGAGCGAATAATTTTTTGTTCAAAATGAACCTTCTTAAATTTTCTGAGTCTATGTGTTTGAACAATCGACACACAAATCATATAGTAAAGTGAAAAACTATATTTAAGTTAAGTTAAGCAACCATCTTTTATTCATTTCGTGTAGGAGACAAGCTCTGGAGTTGCTGCGACATTGGCAAAAATTACCCATTAAACAACCGGTGGGTGGCTTATTCTCCAGAATTTGTCTCGGAAATGGTTACTACATGCAGTTCGAACCATCAATGAGTTTCACGGATGTTGTCGTAAAGCGGGACTTCTCAATGCTTCAATCTACTATCGATATGATGGATCGCAATTTGGACGTGGTCCTCATAACAGGTTGTCAATACAAAATGATCCTCACCTCTGATTGGTCAAAAATTTGGTTGATTTTAATTGTAGTTTAACTTGATCAATAAAAAAAGTTTTCTTCTATTTTTCTGGGTCACAGTTTTTAAAAATGTCTCATATGAGTTAAGGGAAGTTAATACCACTTTTTCGTGACACGGCGAACCACTGTTGTTTTACTTTAAAGTCCAACATACAACTACCAAGATTTACGGGCAACATAAAACATCCAAGATTTTTTTGACGGATATTCAAAATTCTTTCGAGAATCCTGCAAAACTTTGCATTTCATAACTTATGAAAAAATGATTTTTGAGATATTTCTGCCCTTGCAATATTTCTGGATATTTAAGAAATATATCTTTTCAGAGCTCTTCGACGAATCTCTGATCGTTCTACAACAGCATTTGAAATGGCCTCTGAAAGACTTAGTTTACTTCAGAAAAATGGAAAGAATGATAGGAGCAAATGTGAGAAATTCATCCAGTTTGACGTTCGAAGAAGAAAAAGAATACCAAAATTTGTCTCGGTCATATTTAACTGCCGATGATCAAATATACAAACATTTCCGACAAAAAATGGAACGGCAAATTACTGAACTGGGATCTGGATTTGTGATTGAGAAAGTAGAAGAGCTGAAAGTGTTGAACCTAAAAACAGCTGCAAAATGTGGTTTCAAGAAAAGTTTTGAGAAGATATCTTACAAACCTAATCATTTATTCAGTAACGTTAATATTTCGAGAGCCAACATTTCTGAAAACTTACTCAACTTCTGCAGAGAGTTTACCTACTCAGATCGCAAATTTGGAAAGTATCTCAAAAAACTTCAAAAACAGCGTGAGAATTCGTGATTAAATGGAAATTTATATTAAGAAAATCATTGTTCCAGCTTCCAAAGAAAAGTGACGGAATAGTCACGCAGGGGCTGAGTTTTTTATTCATAACAATTCAGACTTGATCGACTTAAAAGTTTTTAATGACAAAACTCAAAACCTCATTTAAGGTATCGACTACTCCGGTTCAAATATTTTTCCAATTTGACCGACTTGGATTAATTTGAGCGCAAATTTAAGTTATTCAACGTGTTTGCGAAAAATATTCAACCGCGGTGAAACCCTGAAAAAAATCAGAATTAAAATGAATTGAGATGATCTAATTAATCCTGCTCATTTCATTACAGGACTCAAATTTTAATATATGATATTAGCCAGTGGCGTGCGCAATTTTTTGAGGGCGGGGGTTTGGGCAATTTTAATACATGATATTGGCCAGTCGCGTGCGCAGAAATTTTTAGGGGGATGCGGTTTCTAGGGACTCTCTGAAAAAACTATGAAGACCTTATTTTGACAAAAAAATATTTTGACAAAAATGAATGTCGTAAAGTTAGTTCAGAGAGGGACCCTTTGGAAAAATTCGGCAACTAGAATTGAGGGGGGGGGGGGCACGCTACTGATATTGACTGTAGCGGGCAGAAAAAATCATAGCTCTAACCAAAACTAATTATTCTATGTTAAATAACAGTTAGTTCAAATAATCACGTCTATATAGCTTCTAGAAAAAAAAACTTTTTTCGCAGCGACCGGTGAATACGAAAAAATAATTTAACTGAACGGCAAAAACTTTGTTATTTGCTTAATTTCTCCCGGTGGCACCTATTTATTGAGCGGACTATCGAAAAAGGAACAGATTATTTACGCTTGGAGTGGTTTTCAATTTAGGCCCATTTTTGATCAACGTTTTGCAACGGAATTTCTCAAGTACCATCTGTAACATAGTGATACCCTGAGCTCAAACTAAAAAAGCTATTTCACAGTGACTATTATTTGTGAAGTTATGGCGGTTTGAAAAACCCAATTTGCTCTAATTATGGCTTTCTGGCACTGACCGGTTCAATATCTGCAGCAAAATAAACAGAAAATCAGCTCAAAAATCATTCCAAATTCTATTGAAGCTCGCCAAGTGAGCCAAACAATATGTAATTACGTTAAAAAATAGCGTTAGGTTTTACTTTCTGTATGAGGGAAAAAAACTTCGAAAAAAAACTGTTTCGAGACTTTCGAAAATAACCTGAGACATCTGCAAGGACAGTCGAAGTGTTCAGGGCTCCACCCTGATAAGAGCAGTCTCGATATCTTTCAGTTGACGTTTTTATTTAAAAAAAAAACGGAGCGCACTTTTGCGTAAAAGGTATCTTTGAAATTGCGAAAACAAGTCATTGCAGATAAACTTCTGTACTTTATGCACATTATAACCTTCTGAAAAAATAACTTCTCTTGTAATTTTTCTTAGATATTCGAGATAGGAAGGGAGAATAAAGAAGATCTCAAATATAAACATTCGTATATGATTTTATGAGATTTTTCAGCAAAGAAGCCAAAAGCATTATCAGATGAGACTGCCAGAAAAAAGTTTCACTCAAAAGCTTTTTTTTCTTTCCCTTAAACTGATTTCAGGTCTCAGCCAAAGACTTTTTCCGGAAAATGTGATCTCAATTGCTTTACTTGTATTCCCAAAATACATTTTTGTTCCGACTTTCAATACGAAAGTAACGGAATATTTGTGCTCGGGGTGGGTTTTTTTTCTTCAAACAAATTTCGACTTTTTATCTAGCCATTTTTGACGGAATTTTTTTATATCATTCAAAAGGTATTGTTTTTTTGAGCTCAAATTTGAAAAGATATCTCACCCGTGATCATTTTTCGTAAAGTTATGAGGGTTTAAAGATTGCCATTTTGGCCAATTTGGGACAATTAATGCGCGATATATTTGGCGCTATTAACGCGTAAGCGGAGAGTTAATCCGTCTTAGAAATTGTTTCAAATTGGTTGAAAGAAGCTTATTTGCCATAATTGATTTGTTACAAGAAGCGAAATCTATTCTTTTGTACTTTATATGGCTTGTGGGGGTGGGGGGGGGGGGGGTCAGGTTTTCACGAAAAATTTCAAATTTAAGAAAAAAAATTTTTTTTTCTGTTTTATTTCAATTAATTTTATGTTATTTAAATGTTATTACTGCTCCATAAACCTTAAAAGGCAGTCGGAACATTCAGGGCTTTATTTCATTTCAATTCACGTTATTTCATTTAGTTTTATGTTCATTTAAATGTTATTACTGCTCCATAAACCTTAAAAAGCAGTTGGAACATTCAGGGCTTCACCCTGATACGAGCAGTCTTGTTTTTGCTTAAAATTTAGTTCTGAAGGTGGTCATTCCAAAACGATTTTATGGCAGAAGAGTCAAAATTGCGAGATGTCAACATCACTGATACATGCAGGAGATGAAAATATTTGAGTGTAAAAAAAACAAGACTGCTCGTGTCAGGGCGAAGCCCTGAATGTTCCGACTGCCTTTTAAGATTTATGGAGCAGCAGTAATAACATTAAAAAAATAAAATGAAATAAAACAAAATGAATTTTTTTTTTCTAAAATTTGAATTTTTTTAATGAAAATCATCCCCCCACACGCCATTTAAAGTACAAAAAGATAGATTTTGTTCCTTGTAACAAATCAATTATGGCAAATCAGCTTCGTTCAACCAATTTGGAACGATTTATAAGAAGGATTAAATCTCCGCTTACGCGTTAATAGCGTGAATTATATCGCGCGTTAATTGTCCCAAATTGGTCAAAATGGCCAAAATGGCAATCTTTAAACCCTCATAACTTTACGAAAAATGATCACAGGTGAAATATCTTTTCAAATTTAAGCTCAAGACAACAATACCTTTTGAATGATATAAAAATTGCTAGTTAAAAAGTCGAAATTTGTCTGAAGAAAAAAAAAACCACCCCGAGCACAAATATTCCGTTACTTTCGTTTCGAAAGTCGGAACAACAAGACTACTCGTATCAAGGCGAAGCCCTGAATGTCCCGACAGCCTTTAAAGGTTTATGGAGCAGTAGTAACATTAAAAAATGAATGTAATAGAACAAGATGAAAATTTTCTTCTCTGAAACTTGAACTCTTTTATGAAAATCATCCCCCCACACGCCATAGAAAGTACAAAAGAATAGATTTTGCTGCTAGTAATTTATATGGATTTATTAAGTTGGAGTGCTGAATGTTAGAATGGATTAATGTGAGTGCCGCAAGTTGGATTTTGTTTGAAGTGCAATTAAAAACTTCTTGCAAAGTTAACGTCTTGCTAAAATCATTATGAATCGTTGCCTAAGAAATCGACAAACATCAATTTGTTATTACTAATTTCATCTACTATGATTTTTAAGTAAAAAAACTAACAGGCAAAATTTCAACTATGACCTGTATAGACAACATTTTTGGCGGACGATACTCAAATAACTACAATTTAAACATCGATTATTATAAATTGGGAGACAAAACCTGAATAAAACTGAAAAAAAATGAATTAAAAAAATTCATTTGAAATCAGTCTATTTAATTTGTTCAGTATAAGCATGATTCCTTCTTTTTCTGGGGATATTTATATGAAACTATATGTTTTAAACCGTTTCAAAATGATGCAAATTCATTTTGCTGAAATCTTCATACTAATCCAAAGAACAACTAGATCCCCAATTTAAAAAAAAAATGAAAATTGAATCTTATTCAAAACTTTTATGCTCTTACAAAAACAACAAGACTGCTTGTATCAGGGCGAAGCCCTGAATGTTCCGACTGCCTTTTAAGGTTTATTGAGCAGCAGTAATATATAAAAAAAATTAAAAGAAATAAATTTAAAAGAAAGCAACATTTTTTTTCTAAAATTTGAAATTTTTTATGAAAATCATCCCCCCCACACGCCAAATAAAGTACAAAAGAATAGGTTTCGCTCCTTGTAACAAATAAATTATGGCAAACAAGCTTCGTTCAACCAATTTGGAACGATTTATAAGACGGATTAAATCTCGCTTACGCGTTAAAAGCGCGAATTTTATTGCTCGTTAATTGTCCCAAATTGGTCAAAATGGCAATCTTTAAACCCTCATAACTTTACGAAAAATGATCACAGGTGGAATATCTTTTCAAGTTTAAGCTCAGGGCAACAATACCTTTCGAATGATATAGAAAAATTCCGTCAAAAATGGCTAGTTAAAAAGTCGAAATTTGTCTGAAGAAAAAAAAACCCACCCCGAGCACAAATATTCCGTTACTTTCGTATCGAAAGTCGAACAATAAAGAGCTGAATCACTTGCAAACACCTTTGACTCTTAAATCTTTAGCGATATAGATAAAGCATTCCAGTTGATTCTTGAATAATTTAACATAGCCAGCATGCTATGCTGAACTATAAAATAAAGTTCGAAAATAATTGAGCCACTTAACAACTTAAAAACACTGAGTGATTTTAAAAAAGGGTTCTCGCTGTCTAAGAGGATATGATATTACCCTCAAAAGCTTCAAAAAAGTTTTTAACAACATTCGGATTAAATCGGATTAATTTTTTTCATGATAGTTCACTACAATTTATAGAAATAATAATTTTTGAATCTAATGGCAGGCAAAATGTTACAATTTCGTTTGTTCCAGCATGTTTTGGAGACATTGGAAATTATTATATGGTCTATCGAAGGCTTTTAAGCAAGTCTAAAAATAGTTTGTTTCTTTTCTTTGGTTTCTCTTCGGATAGTTCGTTTCTCTATGTAATTTTTTTGCAAACCTGATACCTGTCAGCCAACCCAAAATAAACAAATTGTCAATAAACCTAATCATGGGTGAGTTTTCATTTTACAAAAAACTCATCGCGTTAAAATGTTTGGATCTCAACAACCCTCCTAATGGTATCTACTAAAGAATTGCGCACATCTAAAAACATACGAAAACTACAGCTTTCTGAGCCCTCTGAAGCGTCAGAAATTTCATTAATTGGAACTACTTAACAAACCTTTTTGTTCCGACTTTCGATACGAAAGTAACGGAATATTTGTGCTCGGGGTGGGTTTTTTTTTCTTCAGACAAATTTTGACTTTTTAACTAGCCATTTTTGACGGAATTTTTTTATATCATTCGAAAGGTATTGTTGTCCTGAGCTCAAATTTGAAAAGATATTTCACATGTGATCATTTTTTGTAAAGTTATGGGGGTTTAAAGATTGCCATTTTGGCCAATTTGGGACAATTAACGCGCGATATATTTGGCGCTATTAACGCGTAAGCGGAGATTTAATCCGTTTTAAAAATCGTTCCAAACTGGTTCAAGGAAGCTTGTATGCCACAATTGAATTGTTAATAGGAACAAAATCTAGCACTTTGTACTTAATATGGCGTGTGTGTGGGGGGGGGGGGGTGGATGTTTTTACACACAAAATCTTAAATTAAAAAAAAATATTTTATTTCAATACATTTAAATTTTTTGTATTATTAGTGCTCCATAAACCTTTAAAGGCTGTCGGGACATTCAGGGCTTCGCCTTGATACGAGTAGTCTTGTTGTTCCGACTTTCGAAACGAAAGTAACGGAATATTTGTGCTCGGGGTGGTTTTTTTTTTTTCTTCAGACAAAATTCGACTTTTTAACTAGCAATTTTTGACGGATTTTTTTTTTATCATTCAAAAGGTATTGTTCTTTTGAGCTCAAATTTGAAAAGATATCTCACCCGTGATCATTTTTCGTAAAGTTATGAGGGTTTTAAGATTGCCCTTCTGGCCATTTTGACCAATTTGGGGCAATTAACGCGCGATATAATTCGCACTATTAACGCGTAAGCGGAGATTTAAACCGTCTTATAAATCGTTTCAAAATTGGTTGAACAAAGTTTATTTGTCATATTTGATTTGTTTTAAGGAACAAAATCTATCTTTTTGTACTTTCTATGGCGTGTGGGGGGATGATTTTTATAAAAACTTGCAAATTTTAGAAGAAAAAAAATTCAATTTATTTTATTTCATTTAATTTTTTAATGTTATTACTGCTCCATAAACCTTAAAAGGCAGTCGGAACATTCAGGGCTTCGCCCTGATACGAGCAGTCTTGTTCTTGATTCGGGGAGTATTTTGTAGATTCAAAAATTATTCTGATAGAGCAAACTGGTTCACATAGTATATTTTTTAATCCGCTGGGAAATCCAAAAACTGAAGTCCGCTCTAGAAACAAAGTACTTTTTATGTTCGGTTGCACTTTTGTAATATGAGAGCATGAATTGCTTTCTTTTTAACAAAAAAAAAACAGAAATGAAATTGAATTGAAATCATAAATCAAACCGCGTGAAACCAATAATTTGAGCGTGACCAAATTTCAACATCAATTCCTGGAAAAAAAAACACAGAACTAAACTGCCTTGATTTCAACCATTGACACTTTAAAACATCAAATGGAGTAGAAAACACGATATTGAAGCACTTTTGAGCTGCAACGAACGTTCGAAAACAAACTCCGGTGCCAAGAAAAATTTTCGTTTTCAAGGCATAGTTACGAGAAATTGGACCGTTTTAAATATCTCTTTATGCTACTCAGGCTTGCTTTAAATTTTACTTTAATTAGAAGCGAAGAAAAAGAATAGATCAAACTTTAACATCATTTTTGCACCGACTTTTGAAGATAGTGACGGAATATCTGTACTCGGGGTGGTTTTTTCCCACCGGGGTGATTTAAGATTTACACCATGATAAGTATGGTTACAAACTGAATTGGGTCATGTTAATTGGACTAATTAAAAATTTTCTACCTGCAAAACATACAAAGAGGTAAAGTTGCACTTCGCAAACACAAGCAAAAATATGACCGATAACGCTACTGGGAAAAACTGAATGAGTAAAACTTTGAGTCTAGAAAATTTCATAAGTGATGCGCGAATTATGAGTCAACATCATTGCTAAATGGTGCATGACAATTATGACGCCTTAGCAGTACCAGTCATTTAGAAAAAAAATATTACCAACTAACATGCCTCAATTTATGGAGCGGACGCATTTTAATTAGTATACGAAAAAGTTCAATAAACATCCGACCCTGCCCCTCTTATTTTGTTGCGGGTCTCCTTTGGAACCTGATCTTAACTATATTTTATGATTGGATAAATTAGATATTTTACCACTGTAAAGTATTTAATGTTAACCAATCATGATCCATCTAACTAACAACCCACTTATTTGTAAGTGCTGAAATTACTTGTAATTTCAGCACCAGAGAGATTTGAATTTAACTTAGGAATTAGTTGTCTCTCCAAGAGAACTTCAGCAGCCGCAACAAACCAGTATACCCTAGATCTACTGAGCCTAGCAGAGACTAGTTAAACACCCTGAGACTAGTAAGTATAAGAGTAAAATTAGGATCGGAATTAGACTAAGAAGTTGCACGAATCTATCCGGCCGAAAATAAGATAGCGTGACGAGCAGACGGTGTACCCTATCCGAAATTACTCTATGAGTTAACCACATCGGTCTTAACTCATCTGGTGCGACCATAAGTCTCGAATAGACCTTAATAGCTTAGATTCAACCAAAAAAATAGATTAGAATTTAGACAAAACATTTTTAAAATGTTATACGACGATAATTTAATCGAAATGTCTCTTCGACTCAATAGATCAGAGCCGATATTCCGAACGATAGCAGAACTACCCGGAATTGCAAGAAGACCTCGAACAAGAGACCACATACGACAAAGTAGAAACTTACCATATAGTTATATGATTGTACGGCAAAAGCCAACACAAACTTTTATATTTAGAATCTTATTAGCAATGAATCTAGATTTTCATTTGCAAACATAAAATTTTGAAGTCAAAACTTCATGATCATTACAGGCGCTAAACAAAATTATTAATATACAATAACGATTGATAAAAAGATCTCAGATCGTTTTCTTAAATTCTGCAGTCTTATATAAAACATGTTTGGAAAATATTTATTGAAAATAAAAACAAAAATTAGTAAAATGGCAATAAATTGTTAGTAGTCATAAAATCATTTGTTGTCCCAGCTTCATCACCTAAACATAACAGCAATCATAAGCTCACTAATATCATTAAAAAACTAAATCTCTTTCTTAAATAAATTTAAACCATTTTAAACTTAAATTCACTTAATTTTAAAATCAGATCATCAAGGCTTATCTTAATTAATTTTCTATTTCACTAAATTTAAAACTTGATCATCAAGGCCAATCCTTGGATCAAAAAGAACAATTTTGTTCTCCCCCACCCACTTAGCAAGTGTCTAACGACCTCAAACGTCGATTCACTATCCAACCCTTCCAAAAACCCTAGACTAATAGAAATTTTTCAAAAAAACTAACCATTCAAATTAGGATAAACAGTGAAGAACTTCGGTTATTCATCCTTCACTTGAACCCTCTTCTTACCAGACCCAGGATAAATCTTAGACTTAGTAAGTTTAAAATAGTATCTAACGAACTACTCGCGTTCTAATTATACCTGAACCTTGTGGATCGATTTACTATTCTCCAACCCTTGAACACAATCACTACCCCTTAGTAAGATTAAGTAAGTTAACACCTTAGCTTATACTAGCCACGAGAAAGTAAAAATCATTCTTCGGAATCGATATACTTTTCTCTCCAACCCTGAACAAAAAGACCCAGATTAGGCTAACCAAAAATTCGTAAGGACTAACAGTTTAAGAAAAGTAGACATCATCTAACAACTTTTTGCATCCCTCATCCTAAACCTTATGTCATTCAAAAATCTAGAAAATAAACAAACAATCGTTTTACACAATTGCGAAATAGATAACAAAAAATACGATCTTGTAATCACACCTCATACACAAACAGTTGGATATATTAGAACAAAACGAATAACAATTAAAAGAAAAATAATAAACAAACAAAGACAAATCACACGAAAAAGATTTTCAAAAAATAGAAACGCATTTTCAGAATCAGAAGCCAGCAATTTAGATGAACTCTATAAATTAAAAGAATCGATTGACAAAAATTGTTCTATCCACGATCAATTATGTTTTTCCGACTCAGAAACAACTTCAAATTCATCAAAAAGAGGAAAAAGAAGAATAAAAAAAACAATATAAACACAAACCAGTACACTTGTATAATTGGAATCAACCAATTAGGCACATCGATAGTTATATATTAACAGTCATTAAACGAAAAAATGAGCCACAGCCACACTCAAAGTGACGAAAGTCCAGATGACGAAGAAGTTTACCCCTTCCTCGTAGATGCACCCAATGATAGAGGGCAGCATATATTTTGCAAGAAATTACTCCTAAATTTGTTTGAACCCGGAATCAGTCCATGCAAAGCAGAATTCCCAGATGTAAAAATCAAAAGACAAATTATTGAACATTTCTGAAAGACATATGTAATTTAACACAACAATACGGAATCTACACCATAGAATTCAGCACACCAAATCCGAATCATCGCAAATATGTAATTCAAACAGACGATATTGAATTAGAATTTTCAAAAGTATTCATAGAATATATTAAAAGCATACAATATCATAATTCACAAAGAGCAAACTCCATATTCACTAACGAAGTTTTTGCAGTAATATATAGTTATATATCTATATCAGAAAAAACAGAAGTTCAAAGTATATCACCAACCGAAACATCCAAACATACAAAAGTACGAAACGAAATTACAATATTTTAAACTTTTCTACATATAATCAAAGAAAATTTCACTAAAGACGATGTTTCACAACACACAAAACATGATTTACAAAAAATTTTGGCATGGTTTATAATAGATTATTTCACACATAATATAGACTTAATTTCACGAGCAAGAAAAAATTTTAGACCTCAAAATCCAAACGATGATACTGCCATCACAGAACAGTCAGATTACGTTTGGGACCCTGAATGGTCTCATCATGCATTTATAAATATCCCACAATCAATCTCAAGTCAAGCAATAAGTACAATATCTTATCAAAGAGATTATGTAAGAGTAGTACCACTGACCATTGATGCAACACCATTGAACTACAATACATTTTTACCTGAAAACCGAAATAATAGTTTAAATTCGACCGTCATACACAATGAAAACCTTAATAGAACTAGAAATCTTACACAACAAGATATTCAAACACCATCACACTTCATAAATGAGGATATCGTCCAAACAACAACAACTACACAACAAATTATTTCACCAATACGTCCAAATTTAACAACACCAAAAAATACAAACACTTCAACGGCACAAGTAACCGTACAATCAACCGTTAAACCTTCGGTTGCTCCAAAATATTCACATATGGATTATCAAACATATAGACCTACGACAATACCGCCAAAAACACGAAGAACGTTCACAAGAAACACTTTTGCAGAACACAATTATAACTACGCACATTCGTCAAAAACAAATTATCCCCCACGAAAACCTGATAATAATCATATAAGTTCTCATCATTGGAATAACCCAATGACAACAGCCAACTCAGTAAATTTTCAAACTAATTCACATCCCCCACAGGATCGCAGTGAAAATTACCCATTTTTTCAACAAAATAAAAATAAAAAGCAAGAACCTCATCATACGGATTACTTATCATCTGATGACGATTATTTACAACCAGATATTATTGCACCGTATACCCAAGAATATCGCGGACAAGGAGCACAAAAACCTTAAACATATAATAGAATTTTTTCTCAAAATCCAACAGAAACACGAAATCAACAACCAATACAAACGCAAAATCCAACTAATACACAATCTTTTCAACCAATTCAACCACAAAATCCAACAATCACACACTCGTACCAACCAACTCAAATGCAAAACGAAATACCACTCCCATATTATCTTCAACAACACGAAATAACAAAGAATCAACTTTCAAATTTTTCACAAATGCCCAAATGCCAAATGCCGCAGAATCACTACAAATGACAATGAATCCATACCTTATGGGTGGATCATCAATAACATCAAATAAACCACTAATGGTTTTCACAGGAACAGATCCTGAATATTCTGTAGAAGATTATTTAAATGCAGTAACAGCAAATTTAATTTTAAATATAGGACCTGAACCAATTAATACACCATTACATCAAAATTGGATACATCGACGCACAGCGTTGATACAAACAACCTTAGATGGCGCAGCCCAAAAAAGGTTTTCAGTATTACCTATAGAAATAAAATCAGATTGGAAAAGATTTACACAAGAATTTTCAAAAATGTTTGACTCCGAAAGAGATAAACAACACCAAAGAGTTTTATGTAATGAAATTCGCAGATTACCAAAAGAAACCATCAAACAATTAGCAGTACGCATCGAAACACTAGTTCGAAAAGCATATTCATTAAATACACATGACTATAAAAACACAAAAATGACAGAAATTTTAATGATGACCTTAACACCTCAATTAAGGAAAATAGCAATAAAAAAGAGAGCATCTCATCCTTCCTCAATCCGAGAGCTAGATTTAGATTTTCGAAAACTAGTAGACAAACTAGAACAAGCGGAAATTACAATGAAACTCGAAGAAACAAAAAATCTAAAACTACAGTATTTTAATCGAATCGAAACAAACACTACGCACATCAGTAACATACAGGAATCAGATACAGATCTAGTTGAAAAAATCACTGAAATACTAAATATTTATAAAAAACACCCAAATTTTAAAGGTAAACCATCTTTCAAAAAATGGTGTAATTATTGCCGACGATACGGACATAGTATCTCTGAATGTAGACAAAAACAACAAGATAACCAGAACAAACCTCAAAAACATAGAGAACCAAACAAATCATTCTATCAATATATGAAGAAAGATCAAAATTTACCAAACAAAAACATATACAGTAACAACAATTCAGGAAAACCACTTCCGAACAACACCAGTTACACAAGGAACCAATCACCATATAACTCAAGTTATAGAGGAAGATCACCAGAACGAAGAAATACACAGAATTATTCACAAAATAATTATAATCGATCAAATAGTCAAAATAACTATTCAAGATCAAATTCCAATGCAACACAATTTGTTTCTAGATCCAGTTCCCAATCAAACCCAAGGAATAAACACTATTCCAATAACCAATCACGAAACTCATCATATAACAGAAACAGAAACTATTCACATAATAGAAATAGAAGTTATTCGAACAATCGAAATCAGAATTACCCGAACAACCGATCAAGGAATAACTCATATAACAGATCAAACTATCACAGATCAAATAATAATTATCAAAACAGATCACGGAATAATTCACAAAATCGAAATTCAAGTTATAATAATCGATATAGAAATTATTCTCAATCACCACATAGAAATAATAACCATTATGATATTTCTAAACATCGACACAGAGATAGTACACCAAAACATCAGAGACAATTTAATCAAGTACAATCAAATGAAGAAACAACATCAGACCCCCCAGGAATTGATGACACAGGAAATAACGAACTACAATTAAATCAAATAAACTGTGAATCATCAGACACAAAAAGTGATACAGAAAATACCATTTCCATCAATATGATAGCAGTCGAAAACGACTACGAACCTATTATATATGAACAACCTTTTACATCACACATATATGAAAATCAGTGGGAACTTCTTCACAATTATTACATTGAACCCATCAATTCTACACAAACTGCACAAAACATAAACGAAATTAACACGGTAAGTAAACCCAACGAAAATGACAAAATAAAAAGCTTAAATACGAATCACATTTACCAAAATATACAAAAAGAACAACCCAAAGAAAAAATTTGGACAATACCATTTCTTTTAGAAAGCCCAAGAAACAAGGAATTTCAACCACCAGACCTTGAAATTGATTTTTTAATTGATTCAGGAGCAGAATCAATCATAATTAACATTCCCACATGGAATGAAATCAAAACATTACACCCAAAATTAACGCCTCTTGCAACCTCTAGTAAACTAGCAACAGCACAAGGATCAACACTAATAAATTATGGAAAAGTTCAATTATTCCTTCTTCCCACAAGAACAATGGAACAAAATCAAAATTCTAAGCAAACGATTTAAACAGATATTTCATATCACGGATATTAAACACAATATCATTGGCATACCATTTATCTCGAAACATATACCAACAATCAACATATTGAATAGTAAAATACTAATCAAAGATAATTATACAAAAACAAAAAATACAGCTCTAACATTTTTTCAAAGAATAAATAAACAACCACCATTCTTTTCAAAATTTTACCCAATTCATAACCAAAAACGGAAACACCTGAAACCACTATCAGGAGATATATATAAATTTTCAATAAAACAAGTTCACCAATATGATAAAAACAAAAATAAACAACAACTCTTTATGTCAGACTTTGAATTCAAACCTATCCATAAGTTTTTCAAAATCACGATCTCATCGATAAAATATTTGAAAAATACGAATTCAGACACCATTTCGTTGCATATATATAACAATACACCATACAAAGTAACATTACCCTTAGGACTTTTAGGATATTGCGAAACAAACGCTACAATATCACCCATACATGAAAAAGCATACCGCGTAAATAATATACTCCAATTATTAGATATTTGTCAATCCACAATTCTTAACGAAGAAATATCCATCAATAATATTATAAGTAATGAAAAAAGAAATACAGACTATTTCACAAAAACCCCATATTTCAAACCTATATTCAACATAACCAACTATACAGAACATCAACAAAAGTTTTTAACAATGTTTAACTTCCAACATTCACAAATAACACAAGACGAATTTGATAAGTTAGCTAAACAGCTAATAAAATATTCATCAGTCTATGCAACATCAAAATTTGATGTTGGAAAAATCAGCTCATCACTACATCTCCCGTTAAAACCTGACGCAGTATTCAAGAAACAAAGAGCTAGTAAAGTACCAATTCATTTACACGACAAAGTAAATGGACTACTTGATATTTTAGAACAATACAAAATTATCTCACCGGTAAACAAAGAAGAACAACCAAAAGGTAACACATTTATTAACCCTGTTATTATCCTAGCAAAAGGAGAATCATTAAAAATAGTTTTAGACGCTAGATATCTCAATTCACTAATAGACGAATCAAAATGCAATTGGCCTATTGAACCAATACAAGTTATTTTAACAAAAATAAACGGAAAATACTTTACAACCGCAGACATGAATAGTGCATATAATCAAATGCCACTAGATGAACAATCACGACGTTTAACACAATTTGTTATTGGAAATCAACAATACGAATTCAACCGCCTATACTATGGAATATCCATAGGACCAGCAGCATTTTCAGCTTTTATGAGCAAAATTTTTAGACCACTAATACTTAAGAAAAACGCAATCACCTATTTAGACGATGTTTTTATGCAATCACAGACAAAAGAAGAAATGTTTACAGTTTTAGAACACTATCATAAAATACTTCAGAACGAAAATCTGAAGGCCGCCCCCGACAAATCTCACTTCTTCTTGACAAGAGTTAAATTTTTAGGACATAACATAGAAAGAAACACAATCACTCCATTATAATCACGCATTGATGCTATTCAAAAACTTCAACCACCAACAAACAAAAAGAAAATCCAAGAATTCCTTGGAATGTTAAACTTCTTAAGCAAGTACGTTTATAAAATGCAATTATATTTAAGACCATTTTATAATATCCTAAGACAACAAAATAATTTTGAATGGAATACTGAACATCAAACACGATTTGAAGAAGTTAAAAAATTTTTAACTGAACAAATTTCAAACACAATTCCAGACCCAAATCAACCATTCTATGCAATGTGCGATGCTTCCAATTTTGGCATCGGCGCAGCATTATTACAATCAAACAACGGTACAAACAAAATGAACCTTATATCAGCAAATTCGCGATTATTCACTCAAGCAGAGCTACGACTCTCAACTCTAATGAGAGAATGTACAGCTATCATTTATACACTTACAGAATATGAATTTCTAATACTTGGATCAAAACATCCAACAGTTCTATTCACAGATCATAAACCAATCATTTTTCTCTTTACACAGAAGTCAAATCCAAATCACCGAGTTTATAGATTTCAATTAATACTAATGAAATTTCCAAACCTACATATAGTTTGGACAGCAGGAAAAAATCTCGCATTACCAGATACATTAAGCCGAAATACACCACCTGAATTACTTACACGAAAAACTACAGTTGAAATACCACAAAATATAAAATTTTACCTTGCAAAAGATGAAACATCACCCCGATTAGAATGCAAATATGCAGTAAAAACTGACATTGAACATTCACAAATAAATAATCTCCAACACTTCCCACTTTACTTAGATTGCCAAGATAACCACTACGAAGTTGATCTACTTGGAACATCAACTTTCAAACCAATTCCATACTCACAATGGATAACAAATAACACCCAACAAAAACGAGTAAAACAACACTCGCATAAAAAAGATTTTTTTCCATTAATTGAAAAAGAAAATTTAACCGATAAAATAAATTTATCAGGACCACAAACGAATGATTCAAAATACACAATAAATCAAGTTTTCAACCTCCATGACCCACATGACACAATTCCTTTATCCAAATTAGAAATTGAAAACATTTTTCTCCCTTCAACAGAAAAAATTACAATTAATACATTGAAACAATATCAAAATCTTGACCCAGTAATTCGACAACTAAAATCATGGCACAAATACAAAACTAAACCCGTAAAGGCAGATACCACAATTTTAGGAAATAAAACACTCCTCCGATATTTTCGAAAATTTAATAGTACAACAATCAATGAAAACACAGACCTTCTAGAATATCAATTAAATGAATCTACAGTTCCCTGTCTCCCTTTAAGTATGATTCTCATAGCTTTTAACATTTCACATACACAAAACATTAAAGGACACTCTGGATCAGAGAAAACATATTCAAATTTTATACAAAATTTCTATTTCCCAAATGCACCAATTTGGATAAAAATACTATGCAATGATTGTATAGTATGTCAGCTAAATAAACCTTACCCAAATCAAAAACAAGTAGCACAAAAACAAGAGTTTAAAGGACACAGTTTATATTTTAACGACCGTATATCATTTGACACAAAAGGACCAATTTCACCATCCTCTGAAGGAAATTCATACATTATGGTAATTGTTGACGCTTTTACACACTATGTAGCACTCAACCCAGTACCACATTGTAACGCTTACTATGCTTACACAACACTTTACGAACACTGGATAGCCAAGTTCGGATTACCCGAAATTCTAGTTACAGACAACGGTACAGAATTCATAAATAATGAAATCATCACACTATGTCATTTATACAACATTAAGCACAAACCACGTACATCTCATGCACCTTGGACTAACGGTTTAGTCGAAGGTATGAACCGTTCACTACAAGAATATCTTAGATGTATCATAAACGGAAATGATACAAGATACACCGAATGGTCAGCAGATGTAAAACTATTTCCCTTAGTATATAATTCACAAATCACGACAACTCTAGGAATGTCACCATATGAAATGGTTTTTAATCAAAAGCCACGTAAACCAATTATGTTTACAGCAAACTCTCATAAAAATGCACAAGGTCATTGTCAACCGAATAAAGACTCAATTTGTTAAAACCTACCTTTACACACACATGATGAAGATCATTTTCATCACCCACAAATCCTAAAATTAGCCTCCGGTACACATACCGAATGGATTTTAAAAAGAGATAAAAAACACAACGAAATTTATCAAAAAGTAACAAAAAAATTGCTACAAAGACAAAACATTAACGAACAAATCAATTCACGTTTTACACCAGCCTCCGATTTAAAAATTGGAACCTTTGTCTTAATACCAAATTTTAATACACAAAAAGGAATTTCTAAAAAATTACAACCCCTTCGTAAAGGACCATACCAAATAATCGCCAAACCCACCGACGTAACATATAAAATCACCGATTCAGACCAAAAAGAAATTGTTCAACATAGAAACAATCTATTGCCTTACTACCCAAAAGAATACGCACTACGCGAACCAACTCAATTATATTCTTTCACAGGTTTAAAAGTTATTCAAAATCACCTACATACGGAAAACGAAATAAATAAACAAAACGACATTCACCTTGAAAAACAAAATAGAAAACAATCTACAACCAAAAACAATACAAAAAAGCTAGATCAAATTATACCTCAAAAAGAAAGGAAAAATAGAAAAATGATAGTAAAAATTATACCCCAAGAACAAGTCGAGAAGTCAAAACATAGAGAGTCATCACGACTTAGAAATCAACCACGTAAAAACTATAAAACATTCATCCCACAATCTAAAATATTAAAGAAAGTTGAATTTCAAAAACAGCTTTAATTTTAAAATAAATAATCTTTGCACCTCTGAAACATTTTGAATTTTCATTTTTCAAAATAACATGCTGACAATCACACAGCAAATTTAGTTCAAAATTAGCCAATAGGATTCATCCAATCCGTCAACTTCTCTAAATCTAACACAAACCAATTAGACGAAGGATATTACACTTCAGGCATATCTATAACTATAATTTTACAACATCCAGGTCAAAAATAAGCAAGCTTCTCAAACTTGACAACTAAAACAAATACCACCATAATATCATAACCCTCCCTTATCTAAAAACGCAAAGATCAACAATATTTTCCCAACCCAGACCTCAAAAACCCCCCAAACAAAAATGTTAAATTAGCCTAAAGTAAAAGAACAACCATATTAAATTAGCCTAAAGTACAAAGACCTCAAAAATACCCCAGATAACTTGACAAATAAAAATAAAGTAAAATAAGACCTCCCGAATACCGTAAAATTAGCCTCCAACACTTTTTCACAAATCTCAACCCACTTGTCAAAAAACCAATAAATAACTCGACCACACTTAAAAATCGCCCCAAACAACAAAAAATGTTCGATCAAGAGCCATTTCTTAAATGCTCTTCTCTCGATCAGTCAACATAATTCTCAACATTTTAATAAACATTTTAACAATATTTAAAATTTTATTCATATTTCTTTTTGATACTTTTGAAACTTTTGTATTAATCTTAATCAATTTTTGTAATATTTTTTAAATTTTCTAATCCCTATTTGAAATATACTTCCAACTTTCCAAAGCCATTGACCATATACACAGGTACGAAAACCCAAAATCTATTTAAATGATACGAACCATTTTTAGTAGAACAGATATTTTTTTACTATTTGTAATTTTCATAATATTTTTAACATCCCTCATATTGACAATATGCAAATGTATAAAGAAAGCAGTCATAACATTCGCATTAGCAACAATCCTTTTAATTCTTTTTCTTGAAGAATACTATAATAAACATAAATTTTTTCACTAAAAGAAATCAATCAAAAACCCTCAAAAATTGCTAACCAACAATCACACAGTCAGTCTTCACCGACAACATCCCAAGAAAACCCGACACCACCTACAACTACCCAAAACCCCCAAACATCTACACGAATTTCTTTCCAGGATAACCCATATACCTTTGAAGAACGACACGCTCGCTTATCTGAACCACTAGAACCAGTTCAGCGACAGGCACCTCTGAGTGAACCAACAAATAACTTATACCCGACACTACCACAGGAATTAAGTAGAATTCGAAATATTAGTCAAAACTAAAATGCAGTTGAAATAAATAGACAAATCATACATCCACGACGAAATAGAAACTTTCAAACCCCCCGAGTTCATTTTGATATACCCCAATCCCCATCACCAAGTACTCCGGAAAACCCAATTGGCATATTACCGGAAACCCCTACACTTCTTTCATAACGTAGCACCTCAACTCTACCCTCAGATTACTTAGGTTCAACACCAACATCTGAACAAATACGTGAAAATCCCTTTAACCCCCCAAACCAAACATCACGACTACCATATTGGACAACGCAATCTTTTACACAAGGTGAACCAAATTTAATAAATGATCCAATAGATATTTCTACAGATACAACAACATCATCATCACTACCAGAAACATTATCACTACCATCAACACCATCAATAAGCCAGTTTTCACCAACGCATTTTCCTTTAAATTTCCCAAATAACCTCGACGCTAGATATCGAGAACAACCATCAACAAATATCCCTTTAAGATTAGACTGGAATACATTCACAGCACCTCCACCATTATTTGGACAACACCCAGAAAGTAACCGACTCCACAACTGGGCACTTAATAGATTACAATATAGACAAGATATCCACGAAGACATTCGTGACCATAACATCCAAATACTCCAACAAAATAGCCTACAATTAAAATTTGAAATCACGGTTAAACTAAACAACATTGCTCAACATCCTTATCCATTAAACCCACCAAATATAACAGCTCAATCGCTACCACCGCCTTTTATAAAAACTGAAGTAATATATAAATACGACAGATATACCAAGAAAACAATTGGTTACATCACATTTTATAACCCGTACTCAGGATTATCATACACATGTATATTCTAAAAACATTGATTTTTCTCCAACTCCTTTTTCTAATAATCTCCGATCAGAACATAAATCCTTCTCCTCGCACAGGACCCCAAGACCTATTAGTAACACATTACGATTGTGAAGAAAATGAACAAAAAACACTACACAAATATGCAATAAACCAAGTATCACAATGCGAAACAGAACCACAAGCTATAGAAACTACAAATGTAATAGCGACACTCTATTTAAAAGCCCGAGCAACAACAATCATAGGAAATAAATTTACAGCAACATTTTCCGAAAAGAAAGTACATTGTTCACAAGTTTCAAACGGAAATAAAAACCGACTTGACCATGAATCATTCTACCAAAGTAATATAGAACGACTTTTGCATCTAAATCCCAATGATTGTAAAAACGAGCTACTCAGACTAAACATCACAAGAAATAAAAACACCGACAGAAAACTAGTAAATTTTCAAGTTTTTTCCGATTCTGTACATCAAGCAGAACTTGAAAGATATCAAGGACATATAAAACTAGATGAAAAATACCCATACAACGGCGCACACGGAAAATTAACATACGACATACACGATAAACACTGAATACCACACATTGGTATAAATAACCCATCAAACTGCAAAGCAGACACAAAAAAGAAAGGATATCAAGAAATAATGTTTTTCGATTGGAAAATACAACTCGAAAAAATACAACTCACACGATATTTATCTGATAACACAAGGATCTATCAAGGAATTCGATTACCTTGCAAAAACGACAATCAAGGTTATTGTGACCCTACAACACGAACACAAGCAACAATTGTTTGGTTTCCCGAAGATACATGTACAACATTTCAAGTAGCAAAAATACACGCTCGAATGATAAAATTTCACGAAAAATATTTCATACAATCAATCCCATATGAACAAGTAAATCCATCACGAAAACAAAGTAATAATTTTCGAAACATCCATAATATAGAAAATAAATTAACCCGTTTTCAAATATATCAAGAAACAGAACTAGCATGCAAATACAGAAATCCACTTCACAAAACACAATATTTTGAAATCTTAGTTGAATACGAAAAAGGTTTTGACATGACCACTGGAAAAGTAAAAATTGACCCTTATGCCACAGGTCAACCTCTAAACGAAGGAACATCATATATACCAGTTAACTTTCAAAAAAATAATGGTCAACCTGGTGGACATCTAAAGCCCCATGACACTCAAAGCACACGTCTACAAGAACTATCACTAATGAATAATTCTTATTTTGGTAATATCCACTACGATATTCACTTAGATATGAAATTAGACTACACAATTAGCCGAATTTTTCAGGAAATGTCACTCTCTGAGTTAGAAACACTTCACCAACTATGCGAATTAGAACAAACACAAATCCTACAATCACTTGCACTAGCAGTATTAAAAATACCCTACGCAGGATATTTACTATCAGGAAATAGATCAAATTTTTTAGACTACGAAGGAAACATTTTATGGTTTTATACTTGTACTAAAAAATTATCACCACTATATGTTTTTGAAGATAAAAGATGCTATAAAAAAATCCCTATCTTTTATAAAAATAAAGTACATTTTGTTGACACACTCTCAAGACGAACATATTTTTGGGATACCGCAGTCCCATGTGGATCAGAAAATAGCCACAATGTAGTACAATTGAATCCTGATGAAGATAAATATTATCTTCTTACTCCATACCCCACATTAATGCAATCACTCAAAAAAATTTCACCCGAAAGCATTAGATCTATTGCTCGAAACCCAAATATAGATTTACAATCAATTGGAATATATTCAAAATCTGATATCCAACATCACATTAAAACACAACAATTCAAGGAATTATTAACACAAATGGACACTATACAAAGACAATCAATTGACCAAAACTTACGCAAACTTGCCGAAACCGCAGGATTTGCAGACATCTATACACAAGATTATAGCGGATATTTTAAAGACATTAAAGATTATATATATCTAAACGGTGAAAAATACAGACCACAAGATTTTTTACCTATAAATATTGTTAGCTTTGTTACACTTAAAAATGAAATTCTCGATTTTCTAGGATGGCCCTACTACATCTTAGAAAAATTGACTATTTTATACGCAATGTTTAACTTTATAGGATTTCTTTTCTCACTACTAAAAGGAATCTATAATACATGCGCTATACACACACAAGTAAATAGACAAGCAAGTGTAGCACGCATACTATTTGCAGTATTTTTTGGAATTTTTTCATCATCAATAAACAAAATCCTTCTAGACGCACAAATAAAAGAATATAACACAAAAATAGCGACAAGACAGAACACGTACGACGAGGAACATAATAATATAGATGTAACGCCTACAGCACCACAGTTGCCACCCCTACCACATAACCATCCATTATCATTAGTCCCACGAAATTTCCGAAACTTAGCAATAACACATAACCCAAATTTTAGACCAAACATATCGCAAAGTCCCATACAACACATAATGACACATCATTCACAAGATGAAAATGCATATGAACAAATTATAGAACAACCCCATACCACCGCTTTTCAGTCTCAAAATAATAATTTTTTTAGCCCACGATGAGCCGACAACTTGGATCCCTACACCGCTCAAATTCCCACCCAACCAACCTCAACACTCCAGTTACAATAATTCCACTTTTTGCTTTCCCACCACCCGATTTTCCAAATAGTAATATAACATCAAGCATGAATTCAGACACTAATTCAGATATTTCAGTTTTATATTCCATTTCACAACTAAATAACCCGAATATAGAAACCCCTGACGAATTTGCAGACTCCGAACCATCTCCATCCAATAATTTTCAAACCAACTCCTCAGTTTTTTCAAAGCCTCCTTTTCGACCAATCTCAACAAATAATCCACTCCCGTCCGTTTCTACTCCCTCTTACGCTTCACAAGTAACCCCAACCTATTCTCCATTTCATTCCGACCGATCATCTAATTCTCCCGATACTCCCCAAATCTCCCAAGAACTTGATAATTATATAACCCTACAACAACAGCTAATACACCCTAACACCCTCACTATAAATCAAATTTCATCCACAGTAGAATCCTCAAATCCACCTACTCCTACACCCTCTTCAGCTTATACTACATCATTAGCACAATCATCCACATCCACCGAATCATCAAATAGCACTAATAGAGCTTACCGCACTTTTAAAAGAAAATTCCCGAACCATCCATTCCCAACCAAACCAGGAACAGCCCGCGAATATATCAACCATCCACATCACACTAACACAAAAGATTTTCTAGCAATCACCTTACCTTCATTCCCACAATATACTTTAAACACACCTAACGACACTAACGACACACGTAGTTTTGTAGATGAACATGTTTTAATGCCTACACTTCATTGGACAACATATTATCATTTTACTAATCTCCTTTGCCTACCATTATCTAATACTCATACCGATATAGAAAGAAATCAAGATATGCTATATCGACTCACCACACCATTAACACACAGACAATTTACTTAAATAGGATATAAAAAATCACTAAAAACATACACTGCACCCCGAGCTAACGAATTTACGATAGAATATTACGATCATAATATCATCCGATCTAACCAAGACCAATTTTTAGATGACGACCGCTTCGCTAACCCACAACTAACAGAAAAGTTTTTCATCAAAACACCATATGTATTTACACTCAATATATTTGATCGAAAATTTGATCACATCATCTCTGAAGCACTAACTGACATGCAAGCTTATGAAAGTTTTAAAGAAAAATTTCAATTATTTTCACTAACCTTTCACTTCCTTGCACCACATGAACGCGATTTGCACTGCTCACACGACATTATGTTACGCACTAAACAAACCCACACATATACGTATTATCGCTTCATACAAAATCATTTTGATCTCCACACTCCATCAAGACAACCACACCACCGTTTTCAGTTTCTTAATTCAAAGTACACTTCGCCATTTTTTCTAAATTTCACATTTTGCATAAAAGACACTAACCTCCACGGCATCCTCCGCAACTATGACCCAATAACACAAATGTATATATTTTGTCCCATCACGAAGACCTTTAATGCAGAAGAATCCAGACCCTTCCTTATCCCACATGAATTTATCCAACCTATAGAAATCCCTATATTAGAATTCATCCATAACACTAAATACAGTCACAAAAAATATAATCTCATTCAAAACACACCTTATGAGTTTGCAGTTGACACCGAAGAACTAAAAACTATTAAAGCACTTCAATTGCTTTGGCCACTGCTTCAAACTAAAAACATCATTCGCATACTAGCAAAATTACTAACAAATTCAGAAATAATACACGACATCTTCCCCCACGGTTTTTTCCCCGACGACTAACAGGTAAGTAAAATTTATACATATTCTTCACTAATAAATTTAAAATAAATACTAACCATTCTTTACTTATGTTTCTTTTAGATTTTTAGTCTTCATACCACGATCATCTGCAAAAAACAAGAAAAACAAAATAGAAACTTGTTAAATTTATTCTAAACTTCATTAATATTCTCCACAAAATAATTTGATAAAATTTATATCAAATGAAGTAAATTAATTTATAAATTGTTTTCCCAAAAGCAGTAAATTTCATAATAATGAAAATTTGTAACTTAACTTTTCCCCAAAACTAGCAGTAAAATTAAAATTCTATGTAGTAAATTGATAAAGTAAAAATGCAGTACTAACCTTTTGATATTTTCTTTCACTCGCACAAGAATTCTATCCAAACTCGCACAGCTCGCCCACAAAGAATTGTTTAAATAATGAATTTTAGTTTCAAGTTTTCACACTCAACAACTCTAACATACAATAACAAGTTTCAAACTTTCCTTTAACCCGGTTGGAAAGGAATTATATACTAAACCAAACTAACCAACGCAGCTTACTAAACACCACAAATCATAAAATAACAGCATGACTAAGAAAAGAAAACCAACGGTACCCAAACCGGATTAACCCAGTTTAAAACTGGATAATTTATTCTTTTGAAGACTATTATAAAGTCTAAGAAAGAAATAATAAAACACAAAAAAGTCGAAAGACAAACCCATAACAAAAACAATTTGATTTTTGAATAAAGGACACAACCAACGGAACATAAGAAAGACCACCATAAGCTCAACATAAAACGTTATCACATAACAGGACCTCTCACAGAAACCGCTTGAAATCATACTCCCACTCCTGGCCTAACCCACCAGAGAGGACGTCCTGAGCATGCTCTATAGCCGGCCTAACCCACCGCGCTACATCCACGCTTTGTGACCACACTCCTATTTTTAATAAGAGGTACTCAAGGGTGAGTAACTCTTCAAAATAACCGAACTAAAACAAAAAGCTTTTGTGAAAACAACTAATCAAAATCATAATTAAAACATTGAACTAATAAAAATTTTATAAAATGTAAAACATACTTTGCAGTATATAGATCAGCATACAACAACAAAGACGAACATCCAAAGACAAAGTGATCCCACTACACTCGAAAAAGAATGGCCAACCACAACCAAAATGCCGTCCACAATCACAACTCAAAAGATTTAGAGTACGACTTGACTTCGCAGAAAAGGATTTCATTGAACTAGACCAATGACCACCTCGATGTTCAAGTATACGTACAGATCTGAGTTACAAGGCATCCCCTCCACGCACAATCTCCACGCCATTCCCAGACGCGGCTGAACACAAAACAAGTTCTCTACATAATACAGAAAAACCCGTCATAGTAAACCATTTTGAAATCAGATTGATTTCGTTGGGAAACACAGTCGTTGTCACAAGAAGATACACGAAGAAACGATGTTCGCCCGATACCAACGTTCATCATCCATCCTTTGAATTACAGAAAGATAATTCTAAAAAACTCTGTAAAACCCGGATGGGTGGAACCTGATCTAAACTATATTTTATGATTGGATAAATTAGATATTTTACCACTGTAAAGTATTTAATATTAACCAATCATGATCCATCTAACTAGCAACCCACTTATTTGTAAGTGCTTAAATTACTTGTAATTTCAGCACCAGAGAGATTTGAATTTAACTTAGGAATTAGTTGTCTCTCCGAGAGAACTTCAGCAGCCGCAACAAACCAGTATACCCTAGATCTATTGAGCCTAGCAGAGACTAGTTAAACACCCTGAGACTAGTAAGTATAAGAGTAAGATTAGGATCGGTATTAGACTAAGAAGTTGCACGAATCTATCCGGCCGAAAATAAGATAGCGTGACGAGCAGACGGTGTACCCTATCCGAAATTACTCTATGAGTTAACCACATCGGTCCTAACTCACCTTTCATACCTCTGCGCTACAGATCCATGATACCTTGAAGCTAAAGTGCTATTTGTAATATAATAGCCTGTGTTAACGCCCTTAGCATTGGCTGTACTTAATAGCCTTCATTGGTTATGGATCAGAATGAACACTAATATCTGCGACTTACGCTGAAAAAAGGAGAGTTCATACTATCCCACAAGCTTTGCTTGTGTAGTTTCTTTGTGCCTAACATTACCGCAGAAAATTCGCCAAGGTTATGCGTTATCAGAGAGCAATTTCTCCAGAGTTCTCTGAATCAGCCCAACATCATGGTCAACTGGGCAATGTTCAAGCCGCCCAACCCGAATTTGATTGGCATATAACACACTTCCGTTGAAAACTACCAACCTCAATCACTGAAGATGGACTCCAGAAAAACTACTTGTCCGAACATAAATATTCAATTATGTTCAACGGCAAGTCGGGACACATGTTTTTGCGATGATCCCTAAACTCCTAAGCTCGAATAAGTGATGCGAGAGAAGAGCATAAATATATTTTGACATGTTTATTCGCTCCTTTGTTCGTTTCTTTTTTTTTTGACACAGCAGGCATACATAACACTGATTGTGCTTGGTGAGGTCTACTGAAAAGAGACATGTTTCCTCCCTCCTCCAGCTGTCGTGTGTTCACGCCTCGTACCACCTGCGCAAAATCAAGAAACATGATTGGAAAAATCCGAATTATTGAACTACCTCCTCATTCGTCAATTTAATATTTCAGACCATTTTAATAAAATATTTCTTAAGCCAGAAAATTATAAGCAAACATTATATGAAACAGAACGTTTACAATTTACTTTGGCTTGGGAGAAACCCGCCTGTCGGTTGGTATCTCCATGAGCATAAATAATCATCTCGTCTACCTTTTTAGTTAGATCATATGGACGGAACCCAAAATCAGGGTGGGTTAAGGGAATGGGACACACGCTTTCCCTCGCCACTCAAACGCTTTCGACATCCTCACCACCCAAAGGATATCATCTTTGATATTCATATTCACCTGGCCGATCCTAAAAACCGTTTCACACAATTTTTCGGACACAAACTCACAAAAAACGCTTTTTTGCTTTTTTCAAACTGACCCGCCCTTAAGAGTATTTCGAAAAATTTGTTAGAAAAATCAATTTGATCGGACCAAAACAAGGCTGACAAAACTTCCGGAACATTTTTGGAAAAATCGCCTCCCTCCCTACCTTTGAGACGCCATTTAGTGACGAGATAAGAAGTAAGATACGAGCAGTCCAGCTCATGACCGCGAAAATGGAACCTAATCTAAACTACATTTTATTATTGGATAAATTAGATATTTTACCAATGATAAATATTTAATATTAACCAATCATATTCCATCTAACTAACAAACTACTTATTTGTAAGTGCTGGATTTACTTGTAATTTCAGCACCAGAGAGATTTGAATTTAACTTAGAAATTATTTACCTCTCCGAGAGAACTTCAGCAGTTGCAATAAGCCAGTATACTCTAGATCTATTGAGACTAGCAGAGACTAGTTAAACACCCTGAGACTAGTAGATATAAGAGTAAGATTAGGATCGGTATTAGACTAAGAAGTTGCACGAATCTATCCGGCCGAAAATAAGATAGCGTGACGAGCAGACGGTGTACCCTATCCGAAATTACTCTATGAGTTAACCACATCGGTTCTAACTCATCTGGTGCGACCATAAGTCTCGAATAAGACCTTAATAGCTTATAACTAACCAAATATAGATTAGAATTTAGACAAAACATTTTAAAAATGTTACACGACAATAATTTAATTGAAATGTCTCAACGACTCAATAGATCAGAGCCGATATTCCGAACAATCCTAGAATTACCCGGTATTGGAAGAAGACCTCGGACAAGAGACGATATACGACTACGTAGAAACTTACCATTTAGTTTTATGGTTGTACGGCAAAAGCCAACACAAACTTTTATATTTAGAATCTTATTAGCAATGAATTTAGATTTTTATTTGCAAACATAAAGTTTTGAAGTAAATCTTCATGATCATGTCAGGCGCTAAACAAAATTATTAATGTACAATAACGGTTGATAAAAAGATCTCAGATCGTTTTCCTAATTTCTGCAGTATTATATAAAACGAGTTTGAAAAATATTTATTGAAAATAAAAATAAAAATTAGAAGCACGGCTTATCCTTGGATATTTTTCTATTTCACTAAAATAAAAACCTGATCATCAAGGCCTATCCTTGGATCAAAAAGAACAATTTTGTTCTCCCCCACCCACTTAGCAAGTGTCTAATGACCTCAAACGTCGATTCACTATCCAACCTTTTCAAAAGACCCAAGACTAATAGAAATTTTTCAATAAAACTAACCATTCAAATTAAGATAAACAGTGAAGAACTCAGGTTATTCATCCTTCACTTGAACCCTCCTCTTACCAGACCCAGGATAGATCTTAAACTTAGTAAGTTTAAAACAGTATCTAACGAACTGCTTGCGTTCTAATTATACCTGAACCTTGTGGATCGATTTACTATTCTCCAATCCTTGAACACAATCACTACCCCTAAGTAAGATTAAGTAAGTTAACACCTTAACTTAGACTAGCCACGAGAAAGTAGAACATCATTCTCCGGAATCGATATACTTTTCTCTCCAACCCTGAACAAAAAGACCCAGGTTAAGCTAACCAAAAAAATCGTAAGGACTAACAGTCTAAGGAAACAGAAATAACTAACAACTTCTTGCATCCCTCATCCTAAAACTTATGTCATTCAAAAATTTAGGAAATAAACAAACAATCGTTTTACACAATTGTGAAATAGATAACAAAAAATACGATCTTGTAATCACACCTCATACACAAACAGTTGGATACATTAGAACAAAACGACAAACAATAAAAAGGAAAATTATAAACAAACAAAGACAAATCACACGAAAAAGATTTTCAAAAAATAGAAACGCATTTTCTGAATCAGAAGTGAACAGTATAGACGAACTATTCAAATTAAAAGAATCAATAGATAAAAATTGTCCCATCCATGATCAATTATATTTTCCCGACTCAGAAACAACTTCAAATTCATCAAAAAGAGGAAAAAGAAGAATAAAAAAGCAGTACAAACACAAACCAGTACACTTGTATAATTGGAATCAACCAATAAGACAAATCGATAATTATATATTAACAGTCATCAAACGAAAAAATGAGCCACACTCGAAGTGACGAAAGTCCAGATGACGAAGCAGTTTTTCCCTTTCTTATAGATTCACTCGATGATAGAGGACAACACGATTTTTGCAAGAACTTACTCGTAAATTTGTTTGAACCAGGAATCAGCCCATGCAACGCAGAATTCCCAGATGTAAAAATCAAAAGACATTTATTGAACATTATTTGAAAGACATATGTAATCTAACACAACAATATGGAATCTACACCATAGAATTCAGCACACCAAATACAGCCCATCGTAAATATGTAATTCAATCAGACGATATTGAATTAGAATTTTCAAAAGTATTCATAGAATATATTAAAAGCATACAATATCATAATTCACAAAGAGCAAACTCCATATTCACTAACGAAGTTTTTGCAGTAATATATAGTTATATATCTATATTAGAAAAAACAGAAGTTCAAAGTATATCACCAACCGAAACATCCAAACATACAAAAGTACGAAATGAAATCACAGTATTTTCAACATTTCTACATATAATTCGCGAAAATTTCACTAAAGAAGATGTTTCACAAAACACTAAACATGGTTTACAAAAGATTTTAGTATGGTTTATAATAGATTATTTCACCCACAATTTAGATTTAATTTCACAAGCAAGAAAAAATTTCAGACCTCAAAATACCAATGACCACGCTGTTCTTTCAGAACAATCAGATTACGTTTGGGACCCTGACTGCTCTCATCCAGTATTTCTAAATATCCCACAAGCTATCTCGAGTCAAGCAATAAGTACAATATCTTTTCACAGAGATTATGTAAAAGTAGTACCATTAACCATTGATGCAACACCATTGAATTATAATACATTTTCACCTGATACACGAAATAACAGTTTAAATTCGACGGTCATACATAATGAAAACCTCAATGGAACCAGAAATCTTACATAACAAGATATTCAAACACCATCACACTTCATAAATGAAGAAATCGTCCAAACAACAGCAACAACTACACAACAGAGTATTTCACCAATACACCCCAATCTGACAACACCAAGGAATACAAATACATAACTAACACAGGTAACATTACAATCAACCGTAACACCTTCGGTTGCTCCAAAATATTCCCATATGGACTATCAAACGTATAGACCAATGACAATACCGTCAAAAACACGAAAACCGTTCACAAGAAACACTTTTGCAGAACACAATTATAATTATGCTCACAAACCAAGAACAAACCAACCTCCCCAAAAAAATACACAAAATTTAAACCACGTATGTTCCCATTATTGGAATCTCCCACAAACATCGACCAATTCAGTAAATTTTCCAGATAATCCACAACCTACACAGGATTATAGTGAAAATTACCCATTCTTTCAACAAAATAAAAATAAACAACATACACCATATAATACAAACTATTTATCATCTGATGAAGATGATTATCACCAACCAGATATTTTTGCACCATATACTAAAGAATATCGAACACAGAGACCGCGACAATCTCAACTATCTCAAAATATGAAAATTTACCCACAAAACCCAACAGATGTACAAAATCCACAATAAATGCATACACAAAACCCATTTAACACACAATCTTTTCAACCAATACAACCACAAAACCCAATGTTATTGCATTCTTATCAACCAACACAAATGCAAAATGAAATACCGCTTCCCTTTTAGCTTCAGCAACATGAAATCACAAAAAATCAACTTTCAAATTTTTCACAAATGCCAAATGCCAAATGCCGCAGAATCACTACAGATGACTATGAATCCATACCTCATGGGTGGATCATCAATAACATCGAATAAACCATTAATGTTATTCACAGGAACAGACCCTGAATATTCTGTAGAAGATTATCTAAATGCAGTAACAGCAAATTTAATTTTAAATATAGGACCCGAACCAATTAATACGCCACTACATCAAAATTGGATACATAGACGCACAGCATTAATACAAACAACCCTAGATGGCGCAGCTCAAAAATGGTTTTCAGTATTACCCATAGAAATAAAATCAGACTGGAAAAGATTCACACAAGAATTTTCAAAAATGTTTGATTCTGAAAGAAAAAAACAACATCAAAGAGTTTTATGCAACGAAATCCGCAGATTACCAAATAAAACAATTAAGCAATTAGCAGTACGAATCGAAACACTAGTTCGAAAAGCATATTCACTTAAAACACATGATTACAAAAACACAAAAATGACAGAAATTTTAATGATGACCTTAACACCTCAATTAAAAAAAATAGCTATAAAAAAGAGAGCATCTCATCCTTCCTCAATAAGAGAACCAGATTTAGATTTTCGAAAATTAGTAGATAAACTAGAACAAGCAGAAGTCACAATGAAACTCGAAGAAACAGAAAATCTAAAACTACAATATGTTAATCGAATTGAAACAAATACTACACATATAAATAACACGCAAGAATCAGACACAGACCTGATTGAAAAAATCATTGAAATACTAAATATCTACGAAAAACATCCAAACTTTAAAGGCAAACCATCCTTCAAAAAATGGTGTAATTATTGCCGACAATACGGACACAGTATTTCCGAATGTAGACAAAAACAACAAGACAATCAGAATAAACCTCAAAAGCACAAAGAACCAAATAAATCGTTCTATCAATACATGAAAAAAGACCAAAATCTACCAAACAAAAAAATATATAGTAATAACAGCTCAGGAAAACCACTTCCGAGCAACTCAAATTACACAAGGAATCAATCACCATATAACTCAAGTTATAGAGGTAGATCACCCGAACGAGGAAATACACGAAATTTCTCACAAAAAAGATATAATCGATCGAATAGCCAAAATAACCAAAATAACTATTCACGATCAAATTCCAATACAACAGAATTTGTTTCTGGATCCAGTTCCCAATCAAACTCAAGGAATAGACACTATTCCAATAATCAATCACGAAACTCATCATACAACAGAAATAGAAACTATTCACATAATAGAAATAGAAGTTATTCAAACAATCGAAATCAGAATTACCCGAACAATCGATCAAGGAATAATTCATATAATAGATCAAACTATCACAGATCAAACGATAATTATCAAAACAGATCACGAAATAATTCAGAAAATCGAAACTCAAGTTACAATAATCGATACAGAAATCATTCCCAGTCACCACATAGAAATAATAACCATTATGATAATTCTAAACATCGACACAGAGATAGTACACCAAAACATCAGAGACAAATTAATCAAGTACAATCAAATGAAGAAACAACATCAGACCCCCCAGGTATTGATGACACAGGAAGTAACGAACTACAATTAAATCATTTAAATTGTGAATAGTCAGATACAGAAATTGATACAGATAATACCATCTCTGTAAATAAGATAACAGTCGAGAACGACTATGAACCTATCATATATGAACAACCTTTTACCTCACATATATATGAAAATCAATTGGAACTCCTTCACAATTACTATATTGGACCCAGTGATACTACACAAATTACACAAGAAGTAAACTAAATTAACACGGTAATTAAAAGTAAGATACGAGCAGTCCAGCTCATGACCGCGAAAATAGATCCTAATCTAAACTACATTTTATTATTGGATAAATTAGATATTTTACCAATGATAAATATTTAATATTAACCAATGATATTCTATCTAACTAACAAACTACTTATTTGTAAGTGCTGAAATTACTTGTAATTTCAGCACCAGAGAGATTTGAATTTAGTTTAGAAATTAGTTACCTCTCCGAGAGAACTTCAGCAGTTGCAATAAGCCAGTATACTCTAGATCTATTGAGCCTAGCAGAGACTAGTTAAGCACCCTGAGACTAGTAGATATGAGAGTAAGATTAGGATCGGTGTTAGACTAAGAAGTTGCACGAATCTATCCGGCCGAAAATAAGATAGCGTGACGAGCAGACGGTGTACCCTATCCGAAATTACTCTATGAGTTAACCACATGGGTTTTAACTCATCTGGTGCAACCATAAGTCTCGAATAAGACCTTAATAGCTTATAACTAACCAAATATAGATTAGAATTTAGACAAAACATTTTTAAAATGTTACACGATAATAATTTAATTAAAATGTCTCAACGACTCAATAGATCAGAGCCGATATTCCGAACAATACTAGAACTACCCGGTATTGGAAGAAGACCTCGGACAAGAGACGATATACGACTACGTAGAAACTTACCATTTAGTTTTATGGTTGTACGGCAAAAGCCAACACAAACTTGTATATTTAGAATCTTATTAGCAATGAATTTAAATTTTTATTTGCAAACATAAAGTTTTGAAGTAAATCTTTATGATCATTTCAGGCGCTAAACAAAATTATTAATGTACAATAACGATTGATAAAAAGATCTCAGATCGTTTTCCTAATTTCTGCAGTATTATAAAAAACAAATTTGAAAAATATTTATTGAAAAAAAAATAAAAATTAGTAGCATGACAATAAATAGTTAGTAATCATAAATCATCCTGTTGTTCGAGCTCTATCACCTAAACATAACAGCAAACATAAGCTCACTAATATCATTAAAAAACTAAATCTTTTTATTAAATAAATTTAAACCATTTCAAACTTAAAAGTTCACTTAATTTTGAAAATCAGATCATCAAGGCTTATCTTTGGATCTTTATAATTTTTCTATTTCACTAAATTAAAAACCTGATCATCAAGGCCTATCCTTGGATCAAAAAGAACAATTTTGTTCTCCCCCACCCACTTAGCAAGTGTCTAATGACCTCAAACGTCGATTCACTATCCAACCTTTTCAAAAGATCCAGGACTAATAGAAATTTTTCAATAAAACTAACAATTCAAATTAAGATAAACAGTGAAGAACTCAGGTTATTCATCCTTCACTTGAACCCTCATCTTACCAGATCCAGGATAGATCTTAAACTTAGTAAGTTTAAAACAGTATCTAACGAACTGCTTGCGTTCTAATTATACCTGAACCTTGTGGATCGATTTACTATTCTCCAATCCTTGAACACAATCACTACCCCTAAGTAAGATTAAGTAAGTTAACACCTTAACTTAGACTAGCCACGAGAAAGTAGAACATCATTCTCCGGAATCGATATACTTTTCTCTCCAACCCTGAACAAAAAGACCCAGGTTAAGCTAACCAAAAAATCGTAAGGACTAACAGTCTAAGGAAACAGAAATAACTAACAACTTCTTGCATCCCTCATCCTAAACTTATGTCATTCAAAAATTTAGGAAATAAACAAACAATCGTTTTACACAATTGTGAAATAGATAACAAAAAATACGATCTTGTAATCACACCTCATACACAAACAGTTGGATACATTAGAACAAAACGACAAACAATAAAAAGGAAAATTATAAACAAACAAAGACAAATCACACGAAAAAGATTTTCAAAAAATAGAAACGCATTTTCTGAATCAGAAGTCAACAGTATAGACGAACCATACAAATTAAAAGAATCAATAGATAAAACTTGTCCCATCCATGATCAATTATATTTTTCCGACTCAGAAACAACTTCAAATTCATCAAAAAGAGGAAAAAGAAGAATAAAAAAGCAGTACAAACACAAACCAGTACACTTGTATAATTGGAATCAACCAATAAGACAAATCGATAATTATATATTAACAGTCATCAAACGAAAAAATGAGCCACACTCAAAGTGACGCAAGTCCAGATGACGAAGCAGTTTTTCCCTTTCTTATAGATTCACTCGATGATAGAGGACAACACGATTTTTGCAAGAACTTACTCGTAAAATTGTTTAAACCAGGAATCAGCCCATGCAACGCAGAAGTCCCAGATGTAAAAATCAAAAGACATTTATTGGACATTATTTGAAAGACATATGTAATCTAACACAACAATATGGAATCTACACCATAGAATTCAGCACACCAAATACAGCCCATCGTAAATATGTAATTCAAACAGACGATATTGAATTAGAATTTTCAAAAGTATTCATAGAATATATTAAAAGCATACAATATCATAATTCACAAAGAGCAAACTCCATATTCACTAACGAAGTTTTTGCAGTAATATATAGTTATATATCTATATCAGAAAAAACAGAAGTTCAAAGTATATCACCAACCGAAACATCCAAAAATACAAAAGTACGAATTGAAATCACAGTATTTTCAACATTTCTACATATAATTCGCAAAAATTTCACAAAAGAAGATGTTTCACAAAACACTAAACATGATTTGCAAAATACCAATGACGACGATGTTCTTTCAGAACAATCAGATTACGTTTGGGACCTTGACTGGTCTCATCCAGTATTTCTAAATATCCCACAAGCTATCTCGAGTCAAGCAATAAGTATAATATCTTTTCACAGAGATTATGTAAAAGTAGTACCATTAACCATTGATGCAACACCATTGAATTATAATACATTTTCACCTGATACACGAAATAACAGTTTAAATTCGACGGTCATACATAATGAAAACCTCAATGGAACCAAAAATCTTACACAACAAGATATTCAAACACCATCACACTTCATAAATGAAGAAATCGTCCAAACAACAGCAACAACTACACAACAGAGTATTTCACCAATACACCCCAATCTGACAACACCAAGGAATACAAATACATCACTAACACAGGTAACCTTACAATCAACCGTAACACCTTCGGTTGCTCCAAAATATTCCCATATGGACTATCAAACGTAAAGACCAATGACAATACCGTCAAAAACACGAAAACCGTTCACAAGAAACACTTTTGCAGAACACAATTATAATTATGCTCACAAACCAAGAACAAACCAACCTCCCCAAAAAAATACACAAAATTTAAACCACGTATGTTCCCATTATTGGAATCTCCCACAAACATCAACCAATTCAGTAAATTTTCCAGATAATCCACAACCTACACAGGATTATAGTGAAAATTACCCATTCTTTCAACAAAATAAAAATAAACAACATACACCATATAATACAAACTATTTATCATCTGATGAAGATGATTATCACCAACCAGATATTTTTGCACCATATACTAAAGAATATCGAACACAGAGACCGCGACAATCTCAACCATCTCAAAATATGAAAATTTACCCACAAAACCCAACAGATGTACAAAATCCACAAAAAATGCATACACAAAACCCATTTAACACACAATCTTTTCAACCAATACAACCACAAAACCCAATTTTAATGCACTCTTATCAACCAACACAAATGCAAAATGAAACACCGCTTCCCTTTTACCTTCAGCAACATGAAATCACAAAAAAAATCATTTTTCAAATTTTTCACAAATGCCAAATGCCGCAGAATCACTACAGATGACTATGAATCCATACCTCATGGGTGGATCATCAATAACATCGAATAAGCCATTAATGGTATTCACAGGAACAGACCCTGAATATTCTGTAGAAGATTATCTAAATGCAGTAACAGCAAATTTAATTTTAAATATAGGACCCGAACCAATTAATACGCCACTACATCAAAATTGGATACATAGACGCACAGCATTATTACAAACAACCCTAGATGGCGCAGCTCAAAAATGGTTTTCAGTATTACCCATAGAAATAAAATCAGACTGGAAAAGATTCACACAAGAATTTTCAAAAATGTTTGATTCTGAAAAAAACACACAACATCAAAGAGTTTTATGCAACGAAATCCGCAGATTACCAAATGAAACAATTAAGCAATTAGCAGTACGAATCGAAACACTAGTTCGAAAAGCATATTCACTTAATACACATGATTACAAAAACACAAAAATGACAGAAATTTTAATGATGACCTTAACACCCCAATTAAGAAAAATAGCTATAAAAAAGAGAGCATCTCATCCTTCCTCAATTCGAGAACCAGATTTAGATTTTCGAAAATTAGTAGATAAACTAGAACAAGCAGAAGTCACAATGAAACTCGAAGAAACAGAAAATCTAAAACTACCATATGTTAATCGAATTGAAACAAATACTACACATATAAATAACAAACAAGAATCAGACACAGACCTGATTGAAAAAATCACTGAAATACTAAATATCTACGAAAAACATCCAAACTTTAAAGGCAAACCATCCTTCAAAAAATGGTGTAATTATTGCCGACAATACGGACACAGTATTTCCGAATGTAGACGAAAACAACAAGACAATCAGAATAAACCTCAAAAGCACAAAAAACCAAATATATCGTTCTATCAATACATGAAAAAAGACCAAAATCTACCAAACAAAAAAAATATATAGTAATAACAGCTCAGGAAAACCACTTCCGAGCAACTCAAATTACACAAGGAATCAATCACCATATAACTCAAGTTATAGAGGTAGATCACCCGAACGAGGAAATACACGAAATTTCTCACAAAAAAGATATAATCGATCGAATAGCCAAAATAACCAAAATAACTATTCACGATCAAATTCCAATACAACAGATTTTGTTTCTGGATCCAGTTCCCAATCAAACTCAAGGAATAGACACTATTCCAATAATCAATCACGAAACTCATCATACAACAGAAATAGAAACTATTCACATAATAGAAATAGAAGTTATTCAAACAATCGAAATCAGAATTACCCGAACAATCGATCAAGGAATAATTCATATAATAGATCAAACTATCACAGATCAAACGATAATTATCAAAACAGATCACGAAATAATTCAGGAAATCGAAACTCAAGTTACAATAATCGATACAGAAATTATTCCCAGTCACCACATAGGAATAATAACCGTTACCCTGATTCTAAACATCGATACAGAAGTAGCACACCAAAACATCAAAGACACATTAATCAAGTGCAGACAAATGAAGAAACAACTTCAGACCCCCCAGGTATTGATGACACAGGAAGTAACGAACTACAATTAAATCATATAAATTGTGAATCGTCAGATACAGAAATTGATACAGATAATACCATCTCTGTAAATATGATAACAGTCGAGAACGACTATGAACCTATCATATATGAACAACCTTTTACCTCACATCTATATGAAAATCAATTGGAACTCCTTCACAATTACTATATTGGACCCAGTGATACTACACAAATTACACAAGAAGTAAACTAAATTAACACGGTAATTAAACCCGATAAAAAAGACGAAACACAATGCTCAAACAAAAAGATATTTGTCAAAATATACAAAAGAACAACCAAGAGAAAAAATTTGGACAATTCCATTTCTCTTAGAAAGCCCAAGAAACAAAGAATTTCAACCACCAGCTCTTGAAATTGATTTTTTAATTGACTCAGGAGCAGAATCAAATATAATTAATATTGTCACATGGAATGAAATCAAAACATTACATCCAAAATTAACACCTCTTGAAACCTCTAGTAAATTAGCAACAGCACAACGATCAACACTAATAAATTATGGAAAAGTTCAATTATTCCTTCTTCCCACAAGAACAATGGAACAAAACAAAATTTTGAACAAACCGTTTAAACAAATATTTCATATTACTGATATTAAACACAATATCATTGGCATACCAATTATATCTAAATATATACCAACAATCAACATCTTAAATAGTAAAATACATATCAAAGATAAGTACACAAAAACAAAAAATACAGCCCTAACATTCTTCCAAAGATTAAACAAACAACCACCATTCTTCTCAAAATTTTACCCCATTTACAATCAACAACGGAAACACCTGAAACCACTATCAGGAATTATATATAATTTTTCAATAAAACAAGTTCACCAGTATAATAAAAGTCAAAATAAATAACAACTTTTTATGTCAGACTTCGAATTTAAACCTATCCACAAATTTTTCAAAATTACGATTTCATCCAGAAAATATTCGAAAAACACGAACTCCGACATCATTTCATTACACGTGTATAGTAATTTACCATATCAAATAATATTACCCATAGGCCTTTTAGGATATTGTGAAACAAATGCTACAATTTCACCTATAAATGAGGTAGCCTACCGCGTTAATAATATTTTCCAATTATTAGATATTTGCCAATCAACAATTCTTGACGAAGAATTATCCATAAATATTATAATAAGTAATGAAAAAAGAAACACAGATTACTTTACAAAAACACCATATTTTAAACCAACATTCAATATAACAAATTACACAAAAGAACAACAAAAATTTTTAACAATGTTTAATTTTGAACATTCACAAATTACACAAATTGAATTTGATAAATTAGCAAAACAACTGTTAAAATATTCAACAGTCTACGCAACATCAAAATTTGTCGTTGGAAAAATTAGTTCATCACTACACCTCCCGTTAAAACCCGACGCAGTTTTCAAGAAACAAAGAGCCAGTAAAGTACCAATTCACTTACATGACAAAGTAAACAGATTACTTGACATCTTAGAACAATACAAAATTACCTCACCAGTACATAAGGAAGAACAACCAAAAGGTAACACTTTTATCAACCCTGTTATCATTCTAGCAAAAAGTGAATCACTAAAAATAGTTTTAGACGCTAGATACCTCAATTCACTAATTGACGAATCAAAATGCAATTGGCCTATTGAACCCATACAAGTTATCTTAACAAAGATAAAAGGTAAATATTTCACAACCGCCGATATGAATAGTTCTTATAATCAAATGCCACTAGATGAACAATCACGACGTTTAACACAATTTGTTATTGGAAATCAACAATATGATTTTAATCGCTTATTCTATGGAATATCCATAGGACCAGCAGCTTTTTCAGCTTTTATGAGTAAAATTTTTAGACCACTAATACTCAAGAAAAATGCAATCACATATTTAGATGATGTTTTTATGCAATCACAAACCAAAGAAGAAGTTTTTACAGTTTTAGAACAATACCATAAGATACTTCAGAACGAAAATCTGAAAGCAGCCCCCGATAAATCACACTTCTTTCTAACACGCGCTAAGATTTTAGGACATAATATTGAACAAAACACTATCACTCCAATAAAATCACGCATTGATGCTATTCAAAAACTTCAGCCACCAACAAATAAAAAGAAATCAAGAATTCCTTGGAATGTTAAATTTCTTAGGTAAATATGTTTATAAAATGCAATTATATTTAGGACCCTTCTATAATATCCTCAGACAACAAAATAATTTTGAATGGACCACTGAACATCAAACACGATTTGAAGAAATTAAAAAACTTTTAACTGAACAAATTTCAAATACAATTCCAGATCCAAATCAACCATTTTATGCAATGTGCGATGCTTCAAATATAGGCATCGGCGCAGCATTGCTACAACCACAGAGTGGAACAAATAAAATGAATCTTATATCAGCAAATTCACGATTATTCACTCAAGCAGAGCTACGACTCTCAACTCTAATGAGAAAATGTACAGCTATAATTTATACACTTACAGAATATGAATTTCTGATACTTGGATCAAAACAACCAAAAGTTCTATTCACAGATCACAAACCAATAATTTTTCTCTTTACACAAAAGTCAAATCCAAATCATAGAGTTTATAGATTTCAACTAATTCTAATGAAATTTCCAAACTTACATATAGTTTGGACAGAAGGAAAAACCTTGCGTTACCAGACATATTAAGTCGAAATACGCCACCTGAATTACTCACAAGAAAAACTACAGTTGAAATACCACAAAACATTAAATTTTATCTTGCAAAAGATGAAACATCCCCCCGACTAGAATGCAAATATGCAGTAAAAACTGATATTGATCAATCACAAATAAATAATCTACAACATTTCCCACTCTACTTAGATTGTCAGATTAATCACTACGAAGTTGACTTACTAGGCACATCAACTTTTAAACCAATTCCATATTCACAATGGATAAAAAATAACACTCAACAAAAAAGAATAAAACAACATTCGCATAAAAAAGACCCTTTTCCATTAATCGAAAAAGAAAATTTAACCGATAAAATAAATTTATCAGGACCGCAAAAAAATGATTCAAAATACACAATGAATCAAGTTTTTGACCTCCATGACCCACTTGACACAATTCGCCTATCAAAACTAGAAATTGACAATATTTTTCTCCCCCCAACAGATAAAATTACACTTGAACTCTTAAAACAATATCAAAATCTCGACCCAGTAATTAGACAATTAAAATCATGGCAGAAATACAAAACTAAGCCCGTAAAAGCAGATACCACAATTTTGGGAAATAATACACTCCTCCGATATTTCCGAAAATTTATTAACACAGCAATTAATAAAAATACAGATCTTTTAGAATACAATTTGAAAGATTCAAAAGTTCCCTGTCCTCCTTTAAGTATGATATTAATAGCTTTTAACATCTCACATACACAAAATACTAAAGGACACTCCGGATCAGAGAAAACATACTCAAACTGTACACAAAATTTTTATTTCCCAAATGCACCTATTTGGATAAAAATATTATGCAATGATTGTATAATATGTCAATTAAACAAACCTTATCCAAATCAAAAACAAATAGCACAAAAACAAGATTTTAATGGACAAAGTTTATATTTTAACCATCGCATTTCATTCGATACAAGAGGACCAATTTCACCATCCTCTGAAGGAAACTCCAACATTAGAGTCATTGTTGATGCATTTACACATTATGTAGCACTCAACCCAGTACCACATTGTAATGCTTATTATGCTTACACGACGCTTTATGAACATTGGATAGCTAAATTCGGATTACCCGAAATCGTAGCTACAGAAAACGGTACAGAATTCATAAATAATGAAATCATCACACTATGCCTTTATATAACATCAAACATAAACCACGTACATCTCATGCACCTTGGACAAACGGTTTAGTCGATGGTATGAACCGTTCACTACAAGAATATCTTCGATGTATCATAAAGGGAAATGATACAAAATACACAGAATGGTCAGCAGATGTAAAATTATTTCCCTTAGCATACAATTCACAAATCACGACAACTTTAGTAATGTCACCATACGAAATGGTTTTTAATCAAAAGCCACGTAAACCAATTATGTTTACAGAAAATTCCCATAAAAATGCACCAGGTTATTGCCAACCAAGCAAAGACTCAATTTGTTATAACCTACCTTTACACACACATGATGAAGATCATTTTCATCATCCACAAATTCTTAAATTAGCCTCCGGCACACACACCGAATGGATTTTAAATAGAGATAAAAACACAATGAAATTGACCAAAAAGTAACAAAGAAATTGTTACAAAGGCAAAATATTAACGACCAAATTAATTCACACTTTACACCTGCCACAGATTAAAAAATTGGAACATTTGTCTTAATACCTAACTTTAATACACAAAAAGGAATCTCTAAAAAATTACAACCCCTTCGAAAAGGACCATACCAAATAATTGCCAAACCCACTGACGTAATGTATAAACTCACAGATTCAAATAAAAGGAAAATGTTCAACATCATAACAATCGATTGCCCTACTACCCAAAAGAATACGCGCTACGCGAATTAACTCAATTATATTCTTTCACAGGTTTAAAAGTTATTCAAAATCATCCACATACAGGAAAAGAAATAGATGAACAAGACAACATTCATCATGAAGATCAAAATCAAAAACTAACCAAATTTGAAAACAATCAAAAAATATCAGACCCAAAAATATCTCAAAAAGAAAGAAAAAACAGGAAAATGATAGAAAAAATTTTACCACAAGAACAAATAGAAAAATCAAAACATAGAGAATCATCACGACTTTGAAATCAACCACGTAAGAACTACAAAACATTCATTCCACAATCTAAAATACTAAAGAAAATTGAATTTCAAAAACAACTTTGATTTTAATTATTAAATTTTGCACCTCTGGATCATTTTGAACTTTTATTTTTCAAAATAACATGCTGACAAACACGCAACAGTTCTAGTTCAGATTGAGCCAATAGGATTCACTTAAATCCGTCACCTTCTATATCTCTTACATCCGTCACCTTCTATATCTCTTAAATCCGTGACCTTTTATATCTCCTACACCAACCTAAAAGAGATTAAACTCCAGGCATATCTATAACTATAACTTTACAACCTCCAGGTCAAAAATAAGCAACTCGCTAAAACTTGACAACTAAAATAAATACCACCATAAATTTACAACCCTCCCCTATCTAATAACGCAAAGATCAACAATATTTTCCCAACTTAGACCTCAAAAACCCTCCAACCAAAAATGGCAAATTAGTCTAAAGTAAAAAAGAACCATATTCATTTGGCCTAAAGTACAAATATCTCAAAAATACCCATGATTACCCGACAAATAAAAATAAAGCAAAAAAGACCTCCCAAACACCATAAAATTAGCCCCCAAAATCTTTTCACAAAACTCAACCCACTTGTCAAAAAATCAATAAATAACTAGACCACACTTGAATCTCGCCTCAAACAACAAAAAATATTCGACAAAGAAATCATTTCTTAAATGCTCTTCTCTCGATCAGTCAATATCTTTAAAAATACAATTTTAAAATCTTTTAATAAACTTTTTCACAATATTCAAACTTTTGTTCATATTTCTATTTGATACCTTTGAAGCTTTTATAATCATTTTAATAATTTTTTGCAACATTTTTTTAATTTTCTACTCCCTATTTGAAATATATCTCCAACTTTCCCAAATCATTGATCATATTCACAGGTACGATAATCCAAAGTCTATTTAAATGATACGAACAATTTTTAGTAGAACAGATAGTTTTTTACTATTTGTAATTTTCATCATATTTTTATCATCCCTAATATTGATAATGTGCAAATGTGTAAAAAAGGCAATAGTCTTATTCGCCTTAGCAACAATCCTTTTATTTCTTTTCATTGAAGAATACTACAATGAACATAAATCTTCCCACTAGAAAAAATTAATCAGAACATTTTCAAAAATTGCTAACCAACAATCACAAAATCAGTCTTCACCGACATCATCCCAAGAAAACCCAACAATACCTACAACTACCCAAAACCCCCAAACATCCACACGACGAATTTCTTTCCAAGATAATCCATACAATTTTGAAGAAAGACACGCTCGCTTATCCGAACCATTAGAACCAGTTCAGCGACAGGCACCCCTAAGTGAACCAACACATAACTTGTACCCCAAATTACCACAAGAATTAAGTAGAATAAAAAACATTAGTCAAAACCAAAATACAGTCGAAATAACTAAACAAATTATACATCAACGACGAAACAGAAGTTTTCAAACCCCTAGAGTTCATTTTGATATACCCCAATCACCAACACCAACTACTTCAGAAATTTCAAGTAGTACATTGCCAGAAACTCCCACACTACTTTCATAACAAAGCACCTCAAATATACCCTCAGATTACTTAGGTTCAACACCAACATCTGAACAAATACGTGAAAATCCCTTTAACCCCCCCCCCCAATCCCACAGCACGACTACCATATTGGGCAACACACTCATATACACAAGGTGAACCAAACTTAGTAAACGATCCAATAGATATTTCTACGGATACAACACTATCATCACTACCAGAAACATTATCACTACCGTCAACACCATCATTAAGTCAAATTTCACCGACGCTTTTCCCTTTAAATTTCCCAAATAACCTCGACGCTAGATATCGAGAACAATCATCAACAAATATCCCTTTACGACTAGACTGGAATACATTCGTAGCACCCCCACCATTATTTGGACAACATCAAGATAGTAACCGATCCCACAGTTGGGCACTCAACAGACTACAATATAGACAAGATATCCACGAAGATATTCGTGAACACAATATTCAAATACTTCAACAAAATAGTCTCCAATTGAAATTCAAAATCACGATCAAACTTAACAATATTGTTCAACATCCCTACCCATTAAATCCACCAAATATAACAGCTCAATTGCTACCACCACCATTTATAACAACTGAAGTAATATATAAATACGATAGATATACCAAAAACACAATTGGTTACATCACATTTTATAACCCATACTCAGGATTATCATACACATGTATATTTGTATATTCTAAAAATATTAACATTTCAACACATATTTTTTCTAATATTTTCCGACCGAAAAACACAAATCCTTCTCCTCGCACAGGACCCCAGGATTTATTAGTAACACACTACGATTGGGAAGAAAACGAACAAAAAACACTACACAAATACGCAATAAATCAGGTATCACAATGCGAAACAGAACCACAAGCTATAGAAACTACAAATGTAATAGCAACATTGTATTCAAAAGCCCGAGCAACAACAGTCACAAGATATAAATTTACAGCAACATTTTCCGAAAAGAAAGTACACTGTTCACAAGTTTCCAATGGAAATAAGAACCGACTTGATCGCGAATCATTCTATCAAAGTAATATAGAACGACTTTCACATCTAAATCCCGATGATTGTAAACACGAACTACTCAGACTAAACATCATAAGAAATAGAAACACAGACAGGAAAATGGTAAATTTCCAAGTCTTTGCCGATTCTGTACACCAAGCACAACTTGAAAGATATCAAGGACATATAAAATAAGACGAAAAATACCCAATACGGCGCACACGGAAGATTAACTTATGACATGCACGATAAACACTGGATACCACACATTGGAATAAATGACCCCTCAAACTGCAAAGCAGACACAAAAAAAAAGGATATCAAGAAATAATGTTTTTCGATTGGAAAATACAACTCGAAAAAGTACAACTCACACGAGATTTATCAGATAACAAAATGATCTATCAAGGAATTAGATTACCTTGCAAGGTTATTGTGACCCTACAACACGGACACAAGCAACAATTGTTTGGTTTCCCGAAGATACATGCACAACATTTCAAGTAGCAAAAATACACGCTCGAATGATAAAATTTCATGAAAAATATTCTATAGAATCAATTCCATACGAACAAGTAAATCCATCCCGAAAACAAAGTAATGATTTTAGAATTATTCATGATATAGAAAATAAATTACACGTTTCCAAATATATCAAGAAACAGAAATTGCATGCAAATACAGAAATCCACTATATAAAACACAATATTCTGAAATACTTGTCGAATACGAAAAAGGTTTCGACATGACCACTGGAAAAATAAAACTTAACCCTTATGCCACAAGTCACCCTCTAAATGAAGGAACATCATACAAACCAGTTAACTTTCAAAAAAGCACAGGTCAACCTGGTGGAAAGCTAAAGCCACATGACAGTAGAAGCACACGTTTACAAGAACTATCACTAATGAATAACACCTATTTCGGTAATATTCATTACGATATTCACTTAGATATGAAGTTAGACTACACAATCAGTCGAATTTTTCAAGAAATGTCACTCTCCGAATTAGAAACACTTCACCAGTTATGCGAATTGGAAAGGACACAAATCCTACAATCACTCGCACTAGCAGTACTAAAAATACCCTACGCAGGATACTTATTGTCAGGAAATAGATCAGATTTTCTAGACTACGAAGGAAATATTTTATGGTTTTATACTTGTACCAAAAAAAGTATCACCACAATATGTTTTTGAAGACAAACGTTGTAATAAAAGAATCCCTATATTCTATAAAGTACATTTTGTCGACACACTTTCAAGACCAACATATTTTTGGAATACCGCAGTCCCTTGTGAATCAGAAACTAGCCACAATGTAGTACAATTGAATCCTGATGAAGATAAAAACTATCTCCTCACACCAACCCTACGTTAATGCAATCACTCAAAAAATTTTCACCCGAAAGCATCAGAGCTATTGCTCGTAATCCAAATATTGATTTACAATCAATTGGAATATATTCTAAATCAGACATCTAACAGCACATTAGAACACAACAATTTCAGGAATTATTAACACAAATGGACACAATACAAAGACAGCCAATTGACCAGAATTTAAGAAAACTTGCCGAAACCGCAGGATTTGCGGATATTTATACACAAGATTATAGCGGATATTTTAAAGACTTTAAAAATTACATATATTTAAACGGTGAAAAATACAGACCACAAGATATTTCACCTATAAATACTTTCAGTTTTGTCACCCCAAAGAACGAAATTCTAGCTTTTCTAGGATGGCCCTATTACATCTTAGAAAAATTAACTATCTTATACGCAATGTTTAACTTTATAGGATTTCTTATCTCACTCTTAAAAGAAATCTATAACACATGCGCTATACACACACAAGTAAACAGACAAGCAAGTGTAGCACACATACTGTTTGCAGGATTTTTTGGAATTTTTACATCATCAATAAAGAAAATACTTCTAGATGCACAAATAAAAGAATATAACACAAAAATATCCACAAGACAAAACACTTACGACGAAGAACACAATAATATAGAGATAACACCTACCGCACCACAGTTGCCACCTCTACCACAAAACCATTCATTATCATTAGTTCCCCGTAAATTCCGAAGTCTAGCAATCACAAATAATCCAAATTCTAGACCAAATATAGCACAAAGCCCCATCCAACATATAATGACACATCATTCACAAAAAAATATTACATACGAAGAAATTATAGAACAACCCCACACCACCACTTTTCAATCTCAAAAAAAATAATTTTTTTAGCCCACGATGAGCCGACAACTTGGATCCCTCCATCGCTCAAATTCCCACCCAGCCAACCTCCAAACTCAAATCCCAATAATCCCACTTTTTGCTTTCCCACCACCCGATTTTCCGATTATTAATATATCATCAAGCACGAATTCTGATACTAATTCAGCTATTTCAGTTTTATACTCCATCTCACAATTTAAAAATTCTAAAGTAGAAACCCCTGACGAATTTGCAGACTCCGAACCATCTCCATCAAATTATACTCAGACCAACTCCTCAGTTTTTTCAAAACCCCCTTTTCAACCAATTCCATCAAATCATTCACTCCCATCCGCTTCCACTCCTTTTTATGCTTCGCAAGTGACCCCAACCTATTCTCCACTTCATTCCGACAGATCATATAATAATTCCCCAGATACCCCCCAAATTTCCCAGGAACTTGATAATTTTATTACCCTACAACAACAGTTAATAAACATTAACACCCTCACAATACATCAACTATCATCCACAATAACATCCTCAAACCCACCTACTCCTACACCCTCCTCAGCTTACACTGCATCATTCACACAATCATCCACATCCACCGAAACACCTAGTAGCACTCACCGAGCTTACCGCACTTTTAAACGAAAATTCCCGAATCACCCATTGCCGACCAAACCCGGAACAGCCTGCGAATATATTAATCACCCGCAACATACAAACAAGAAAAATTTTCTTGCAATCACCTTACCCTCATTTCCACAATATACATTAAACACACTTAACGATACTAATGACACACGCAATTTTGTAGATGAACATGTTTTAATGCCAACACTTCATTGGACAGCTTATTATCATTTTACTAACCCTCTTTGCCTACCACTAACTAATACTCATGACAGCATAGAAAAGACCAAAGACAAGTTATATAGACTCACTACAACACTAACACCTCGACAATTTACTTACGTAGGATATAAAAAATTACTAAAAACATTCACTGCAACCCGAGCTAACGAATTTACAATAGAATATTACGACCTAATCAAGACCAATTTTTAGATGAAGACCACTTCGCTAACCCGCAACTAACAGAAAAATTTTTCATCAAAACATCATATGTATTCACACTTAATATTTTTGATAGAAAGTATGATCACATTATTTCAGAATCACTAGCTGATATTCAAGCATACGAAAGCTTCCATGACAAATTTCAGTTATTTTCACTAACCTTTCACTTTCGTTCACCACATGAACGCGATTTGCACTGTTCCCACGATATTATGTTCCGCACTAAACAAACCCACACATATACATACTATCGTTTTATACAAAATCATTTTGATTTGCATACCCCATCAAGACGACCTCACCATCGTTTTCAGTTTCTCAACTCAAAGTACACGTCACCATTTTTTCTTAATTTTACATATTGCATCAAAGATACTAACCTCCACGGCATCCTCCGCAACTATGACCGAGTTACCCAAATGTATATACTTTGTCCCATCATAAAGACCTTCAATGCCGAAGAATCCAGACCCTTCCTTATCCCGCATGAATTTATCCAGCCTATTGAAGTACCAATATTAGAATTCATTCACAATACTTAAAATAATCATAAAATATATAACCTCATTCAAAACACACCTTACGAGTTTGCAGTAGGCACCGAAGAACTAAAAACCATTAAGGCACTTCAATTGCTTTGGCCACTGCTACAAACTAAAAACATCATACGCATACTAGCCAAATTATTAACAACATCAGATATGATACACGACATCTTTCCCCACGGATTTTTCCCAGAAGATTAAAAGGTAAGTATAATTTAAAATACTCTTCACTAATAAATTAAAATTAGTACTAACCATTTTCTATCAAAGTTTGATTTATATTTCTAATATTCACATCACGATCATCTACAAAACAGAAAAGAAAAATAAAAATACAAACTTGTTAAATTCTCTTAAAATTCGTTAATTTCTTGTACTAAATAATGTAATAAAATTCATAACAAATGTAGTAATTTTATCTATAAATTATTTCCCCATGAAGCAGTAAACTTAATTACGATGAAAATTTATAATTTTAAATTTCTCCCAAACGCAGTAAAATTCAAATTCTATGCAATAAATTGATAAAATGAGAAAACATTACTAACCTTTTCAAATATTTTCATTCACTCGCACAAGATTTCTATCCAAACTCGCACAGCTCGTCCACAAAGAATTGTTTAAATCATGATTTTAAGTTTCAAGCTTTCACACTCAACAACTCTAACACACGATAATAAATTTCAAACTTTCCTTTACCCCGGTTGGAAAGGAATTATATACAAAGCCAAACTAACCAACGCAGCTTACTAAACATCACAAATCATAAAATAACAGCATGACTAAGAAAAGAAAACCAACGGTACCCAAATCGGATTAACCCAGTTTAAAACTGGATAATTTATTCTTTTGAAGACTATTATAAAGTCTAAGAAAGAAATAATAAAACACAAAAAAGTCGCAAGACAAACCCATACCAATAACAGTTTGATTTTTGAAAAAAGGACACAACCAAAGTAAAATAATAAAGACCAACATAAACCCAACATAAAACGTTATCACATAATAGGACCTCTCAAAGAAACAGCATGAAATCATACTCCCATTCCTGGCCTAACCCACCAGAGAGGACGTCCTGAGCATGCTCTATAGCCAGCCTAACCCACCGCGCTACATCCACGCTTTGTGACCACACTTCTTTTTTTAATAAGAGGTACTCAAGGGTGAGTAACTCTTCAAAATAACCAAACTAAAACAAAACGCTTTTGTGAAAACGACTAACTAAAATCATGATTAAAAAATTGAATTAATATAATTTTATAAAATGTAAATCATACTTTGCAGTATATAGATCAATACACAACAACAAAGACGAACATCCAAAGACTAGATGATCCCATCACACTCGAACAAAAGAATGGCTAAGCACAACCGACATGCCGTCCACAATCACAACTCAAAGGATTTAAAGTACAACTTGACTTCGCAGAAAAGGACTTCATTGAACTAGACCAATGACCACCTCGATGTTCAAGTATACGTACAGATCCGAGTTACAAGGCATCCCTTCCACACACGATCTTCACGCCATTCCCAGACGAGGTTGCACACAAAACAAGTTCTCTACATAATACAGAAAAACCCGTCATAGCAAACCATTTTGAAATCGGATTGATTTCATTGGGGATCACAGTCGTTGTCAAAAGACGACGTAACAATTTCATGTCCCTAATTCCAGCGTCCTGGAACGTTCTTCTCCAAGAGGAACCGGACAAGAAAATGATGTTCGCCAAATACCAACGTTCATCATCCATCCGTAAAATATTTAATATTAACCAATCATAATCCATCTAACTAACAACCCACTTATTTGTAAGTGCTGAAATTACTTGTAATTTCAGCACAAGAGAGATTTGAATTTAACTTAGAAATTAGTTGCCTCTCCAAGAGAACTTCAGCAGTTGCAATAAGCCAGTATACTCTAGATCTATTGAGCCTAGCAGAGACTAGTTAAACACCCTGAGACTAGTAGATATAAGAGTAAGATTAGGATCGGTATAAGACTAAGAAGTTGCAGGAATCTATCCGGCCGAAAATAAGATAGCGTGACGAGCAGACGGTGTACCCTATCCGAAATTACTCTATGAGTTAACCACATCGGTTCTAACTAAAAAAGTTGCTATTGCCCTGATAAAGAGAAACATCTACCTTTTGCAAAAAACCTACAAGTTTTCTACCTGTTTTTTTAAGATAAAATGTTGCGTTCCAACAGCCGATAATCAGAAACGAATTTTGTATCTGGATGTGATTTTTTCCGTTCAAAATCAAGTACCATAAACAATAAATAAACATATACACTAGAGCTTCAATCAAAAAAAAACTTTCCTAGAAAAATTAGTTCTTTTTTGCGATCACTTCGTTTGATGTTAAATAAATTACTTCGGAGAAATAAGGAATAAGTTTTAACTTCGTTCATTCGTTCCTCCCCAAAAAAAAAATAATTGCATAAAACAAACAAACAAAAACCTGGCGACCAGCTGTTCTTTGATAACTTGAATAATCGATTCCAACTTTCTATGAGCCCTTTTTTTGTTTTCTTAAAACTGACCTGCAGATGAGTATGGTTTGGGGCCGCCCTTTGCTGCCGTCTCACGTGAACAACTCCTCGATTTCACATCGCCACAGATCTTCACGCCCGTATTTCGACCAACTGCTGGACTACACTTCTGGGACAAAATGCCCACTCTCTCAGTGAGAACTGGACTGCTGTTGCATGTCATTGCAAATTTAACTTTTTCGTGTACAGCTTTCAGAGCGGCAGAGTTGCAATACGGATCTGTAGGGGTGCTAAGCATCGGAGAACTTCTCTTAGAGTTTACGTTGGCTTTAAAACTTGGTTGATGAGTTCCATACAAACCAAGGTTGTCCGAAGCCCTAGAAGGACAAGCACTTGTGCCCACTTTATTTTGATATGAACTTCGATGAGTCGAACCGCTGAAATCCATTTTACCCGTAAAGCCTAAACTGTCAACCATTCTAACCGAAACAGCTCGTTTACCAATTTTTGGCTGATAATCACTTCGACTCTGACTATGTGAGAGCATCAGACCAGTACCTGTGCAAAGATTATCACGATATACAACAGGACCGAAGTTAATAGCACGTTTTGACAAGAAATACTGCTGATTGGTAGAGCTTGATGCATCATCGCAAGTATGACTAGAAGAAAATCCTAGATTGTCTCGCATTTTAATCGGTGCTACTTTACTTGCCACTTTTGGTTGATAGTCGCTTTGAGCTTGACTCATCGTTGACATGCCTCCAGATCCTGTACACAAGTTGTCTCTGATAACTACTGGTGCAACAGCATCGGCGACTTTTGGTGCAAAATCTTGCTGGTTTGTAGTAAAGCGTTCCATTTGGGCAGAACTGAATCCCAAGTTGTCTTGGATTTTCACCGGTGCGACTCGGTCAGCAACTTTTGGCTGATAGTCAGATTGACTTAAGGTGGCGTTGTTCATCGAGTGACTGCTAAAGCCCAAATTGTTAATTATTTTGACCGGCGCTACTCTGTCTGCAACTTTTGGTTGGTAGTCGCTTTGAGCTTGACTCATCGTTGACATGCCTCCAGATCCTGTACACAAGTTGTCTCTGATAACTACTGGTGCAACAGCATCGGCGACTTTTGGTGCAAAATCTTGCTGGTTTGTAGTAAAGCGTTCCATTTGGGCAGAACTGAATCCCAAGTTGTCTTGGATTTTCACCGGTGCGACTCGGTCAGCCACTTTTGGCTGATAGTCAGATTGACTTAAGGTGGCGTTGTTCATCGAGTCACAGCTAAAGCCCAAATTGTCAACTATTTTGACCGGCGCTACTCTGTCTGCAACTTTTGGTTGGTAGTCCCTTTGAGCTTGACTCATCGTTGACATGCCTCCAGATCCTGTACACAAGTTGTCTCTGATAACTACTGGTGCAACAGCATCGGCGATTTTTGGTGCAAAATCTTGCTGGTTTGTAGTAAAGCGTTCCATTTGGGCAGAACTGAATCCCAAGTTGTCTTGGATTTTCACCGGTGCGACTCGGTCAGCCACTTTTGGCTGATAGTCAGATTGACTTAAGGTGGCGTTGTTCATCGAGTCACTGCTAAAGCCCAAATTGTCAACTATTTTGACCGGCGCTACTCTGTCTGCAACTTTTGGTTGGTAGTCGCTTTGAGCTTGACTCATCGTTGACATGCCTCCAGATCCTGTACACAAGTTGTCTCTGATAACTATTGAGGCAACAACATCGGCGACTTTCGGTGCAAAATCTTGCTGGTTTGTAGTAAAGCGTTCCATTTGGGCAGAACTGAATCCCAAGTTGTCTTGGACTTTCACCGGTGCGACTCGGTCAGCCACTTTTGGCTGATAGTCAGATTGACTTAAGGTGGCGTTGTTCATCGAGTCACTGCTAAAGCCCAAATTGTCAACTATTTTGACCGGCGCTACTCTGTCTGCAACTTTTGGTTGGTAGTCGCTTTGAGCTTGACTCATCGTTGACATGCCTCCAGATCCTGTACACAAGTTGTCTCTGATAACTACTGGTGCAACAGCATCGGCAACTTTCGGTGCAAAATCTTGCTGGTTTGTAGTAAAGCGTTCCATTTGGGCAGAACTGAATCCCAAGTTGTCTTGGATTTTCACCGGTGCGACTCGGTCAGCCACTTTTGGCTGATAGTCAGATTGACTTAAGGTGGCGTTGTTCATCGAGTCACTGCTAAAGCCCAAGTTGTCAACTATTTTTACCGGCGGTACTCTGTCTGCAACTTTTGGTTGGTAGTCGCTTTGAGCTTGACTCATCGTTGACATTCCTCCAGATCCTGTACACAAGTTGTCTCTGATAACTACTGGTGCAACAGCATCGGCAACTTTCGGTGCAAAATCTTGCTGGTTTGTAGTAAAGCGTTCCATTTGGGCAGAACTGAATCCCAAGTTGTCTTGGATTTTCACCGGTGCGACTCGGTCAGCCACTTTTGGCTGATAGTCAGATTGTCTTAAGGTGGCTTTGTTCATCGAGTCACTGCTAAAGCCCAAATTGTCAACTATTTTGACCGGCGGTACTCTGTCTGCAACTTTTGGTTGGTAGTCGCTTTGAGCTTGACTCATCGTTGACATGCCTCCAGATCCTGTACACAAGTTGTCTCTGATAACTACTGGTGCAACAGCATCGGCAACTTTCGGTGCAAAATCTTGCTGGTTTGTAGTAAAGCGTTCCATTTGGGCAGAACTGAATCCCAAGTTGTCTTGTATTTTCACCGGTGCGACTCGGTCAGCCACTTTTGGCTGATAATCAGATTGACTTAAGGTGGCGTTGTTCATCGAGTGACTGCTAAAGCCCAAATTGTCAATTATTTTGACCGGCGCTACTCTGTCTGCAACTTTTAGTTGGTAGTCGCTTTGAGCTTGACTCATCGTTGACATGCCTCCAGATCCTGTACACAAGTTGTCTCTGATAACTACTGGTGCAACAGCATCGGCGACTTTCGGTGCAAAATCTTGCTGGTTTGTAGTAAAGCGTTCCATTTGGGCAGAACTGAATCCCAAGTTGTCTTGGATTTTCACCGGTGCGACTCGGTCAGCCACTTTTGGCTGATAGTCAGATTGACTTAAGGTGGCGTTTTTCATCGAGTCACTGCTAAAGCCCAAGTTGTCAACTATTTTTACCGGCGGTACTCTGTCTGCAACTTTTGGTTGGTAGTCGCTTTGAGCTTGACTCATCGTTGACATTCCTCCAGATCCTGTACACAAGTTGTCTCTGATAACTACTGGTGCAACAGCATCGGCAACTTTCGGTGCAAAATCTTGCTGGTTTGTAGTAAAGCGTTCCATTTGGGCAGAACTGAATCCCAAGTTGTCTTGTATTTTCACCGATGCGACTCGGTCAGCCACTTTTGGCTGATAGTCAGATTGACTTAAGGTGGCGTTGTTCATCGAGTGACTGCTAAAGCCCAAATTGTCAATTATTTTGACCGGCGCTACTCTGTCTGCAACTTTTGGTTGGTAGTCGCTTTGAGCTTGACTCATCGTTGACATGCCTCCAGATCCTGTACACAAGTTGTCTCTGATAACTACTGGTGCAACAGCATCGGCGACTTTCGGTGCAAAATCTTGCTGGTTTGTAGTAAAGCGTTCCATTTGGGCAGAATTGAATCCCAAATTGTCTTGGATTTTCACCGGTGCGACTCGGTCAGCCAATTTTGGCTGATAGTCAGATTGACTTAAGGTGGCGTTGTTCATCGAGTCACTGCTAAAGCCCAAATTGTCAACTATTTTGACCGGCGGTACTCTGTCTGCAACTTTTGGTTGGTAGTCGCTTTGAGCTTGACTCATCATTGACATGCCTCCAGATCCTGTACACAAGTTGTCTCTGATAACCACTGGTGCAACAGCATCGGCGACTTTCGGTGCAAAATCTTGCTGGTTTGTAGTAAAGCGTTCCATTTGGGCAGAACTGAATCCCAAGTTGTCTTGGATTTTCACCGGTGCGACTCGGTCAGCCACTTTTGGCTGATAGTCAGATTGACTTAAGCTGGCGTTGTTCATCGAGTCACTGCTAAAGCCCAAATTGTCAACTATTTTGACCGGCGGTACTCTGTCTGCAACTTTTGGTTGGTAGTCGCTTTGAGCTTGACTCATCGTTGACATGCCTCCAGATCCTGTACACAAGTTGTCTCTGATAACCACTGGTGCAACAGCATCGGCGACTTTCGGTGCAAAATCTTGCTGGTTTGTAGTATAGCGTTCCATTTGGGCAGAACTGAATCCCAAGTTGTCTTGGATTTTCACCGGTGCGACTCGGTCAGCCACTTTTGGCTGATAGTCAGATTGACTTAAGGTGGCGTTGTTCATCGAGTCACTGCTAAAACCCAAATTGTCAACTATTTTGACCGGCGCTACTCTGTCTGCAACTTTTGGTTGGTAGTCGCTTTGAGCTTGACTCATCGTTGACATGCCTCCAGATCCTGTACACAAGTTGTCTCTGATAACTACTGGTGCAACAGCATCGGCAACTTTCGGTGCAAAATCTTGCTGGTTTGTAGTAAAGCGTTCCATTTGGGCAGAACTGAATCCCAAGTTGTCTTGGATTTTCACCGGTGCGACTCGGTCAGCCACTTTTGGCTGATAGTCAGATTGACTTAAGGTGGCGTTGTTCATCGAGTCACTGCTAAAGCCCAAGTTGTCAACTATTTTTACCGGCGGTACTCTGTCTGCAACTTTTGGTTGGTAGTCGCTTTGAGCTTGACTCATCGTTGACATGCCTCCAGATCCTGTACACAAGTTGTCTCTGATAACTACTGGTGCAACAGCATCGGCGACTTTCGGTGCAAAATCTTGCTGGTTTGTAGTAAAGCGTTCCATTTGTGCAGAACTGAATCCCAAGTTGTCTTGGATTTTCACCGGTGCGACTCGGTCAGCCACTTTTGGCTGATAGTCAGATTGACTTAAGGTGGCGTTGTTCATCGAGTCACTGCTAAAGCCCAAATTGTCAACTATTTTGACCGGCATTACTCTGTCTGCAACTTTTGGTTGGTAGTCGCTTTGAGCTTGACTCATCGTTGACATGCCTCCAGATCCTGTACACAAGTTGTCTCTGATAACTACTGGTGCAACAGCATCGGCAACTTTCGGTGCAAAATCTTGCTGGTTTGTAGTAAAGCGTTCCATTTGGGCAGAACTGAATCCCAAGTTGTCTTGTATTTTCACCGGTGCGACTCGGTCAGCCACTTTTGGCTGATAGTCAGATTGACTTAAGGTGGCGTTGTTCATCGAGTCACTGCTAAAGCCCAAATTGTCAACTATTTTGACCGGCGCTACTCTGTCTGCAACTTTTGGTTGGTAGTCGCTTTGAGCTTGACTCATCGTTGACATGCCTCCAGATCCTGTACACAAGTTGTCTCTGATAACTACTGGTGCAACAGCATCGGCAACTTTCGGTGCAAAATCTTGCTGGTTTGTAGTAAAGCGTTCCATTTGGGCAGAACTGAATCCCAAGTTGTCTTGGATTTTCACCGGTGCGACTCGGTCAGCCACTTTTGGCTGATAGTCAGATTGACTTAAGGTGGCGTTGTTCATCGAGTCACTGCTAAAGCCCAAGTTGTCAACTATTTTTACCGGCGGTACTCTGTCTGCAACTTTTGGTTGGTAGTCGCTTTGAGCTTGACTCATCGTTGACATGCCTCCAGATCCTGTACACAAGTTGTCTCTGATAACTACTGGTGCAACAGCATCGGCGACTTTCGGTGCAAAATCTTGCTGGTTTGTAGTAAAGCGTTCCATTTGGGCAGAACTGAATCCCAAGTTGTCTTGGATTTTCACAGGTGCGACTCGGTCAGCCACTTTTGGCTGATAGTCAGATTGACTTAAGGTGGCGTTGTTCATCGAGTCACTGCTAAAGCCCAAATTGTCAACTATTTTGACCGGCATTACTCTGTCTGCAACTTTTGGTTGGTAGTCGCTTTGAGCTTGACTCATCGTTGACATGCCTCCAGATCCTGTACACAAGTTGTCTCTGATAACTACTGGTGCAACAGCATCGGCAAATTTCGGTGCAAAATCTTGCTGGTTTGTAGTAAAGCGTTCCATTTGGGCAGAACTGAATCCCAAGTTGTCTTGTATTTTCACCGGTGCGACTCGGTCAGCCACTTTTGGCTGATAGTCAGATTGACTCAAGGTGGCGTTGTTCATCGAGTCACTGCTAAAGCCCAAATTGTCAACTATTTTTACCGGCGGTACTCTGTCTGCAACTTTTGGTTGGTAGTCGCTTTGAGCTTGACTCATCGTTGACATGCCTCCAGATCCTGTACACAAGTTGTCTCTGATAACTACTGGTGCAACAGCATCGGCGACTTTCGGTGCAAAATCTTGCTGGTTTGTAGTAAAGCGTTCCATTTGGGCAGAACTGAATCCCAAATTGTCTTGGATTTTCACCGGTGCGACTCGGTCAGCCAATTTTGGCTGATAGTCAGATTGACTTAAGGTGGCGTTGTTCATCGAGTCACTGCTAAAGCCCAAGTTGTCAACTATTTTTACCGGCGGTACTCTGTCTGCAACTTTTGGTTGGTAGTCGCTTTGAGCTTGACTCATCGTTGACATGCCTCCAGATCCTGTACACAAGTTGTCTCTGATAACTACTGGTGCAACAGCATCGGCGACTTTCGGTGCAAAATCTTGCTGGTTTGTAGTAAAGCGTTCCATTTGGGCAGAACTGAATCCCAAATTGTCTTGTATTTTCACCGGTGCGACTCGGTCAGCCACTTTTGGCTGATAGTCAGATTGACTTAAGGTGGCGTTGTTCATCGAGTCACTGCTAAAGCCCAAATTGTCAACTATTTTGACCGGCGGTACTCTGTCTGCAACTTTTGGTTGGTAGTCGCTTTGAGCTTGACTCATCGTTGACATGCCTCCAGATCCTGTACACAAGTTGTCTCTGATAACTACTGGTGCAACAGCATCGGCGACCTTCGGTGCAAAATCTTGCTGGTTCGTAGTAAAGTGTTCCATTTGGGCAGAACTGAATCCCAAGTTGTCTTGGATTTTCACCGGTGCGACTCGGTCAGCCACTTTTGGCTGATAGTCAGATTGACTTAAAGTGGCGTTGTTCATCGAGTCACTGCTAAAGCCCAAATTGTCAACTACTTTGACCGGCGGTACTCTGTCTGCAACTTTTGGTTGGTAGTCGCTTTGAGCTTGACTCATCGTTGACATGCCTCCAGATCCTGTGCACAAGTTGTCTCTGATAACTACTGGTGCAACAGCATCGGCGACTTTTGGTGCAAAATCTTGCTGGTTTGTAGTAAAGCGTTCCATTTGTGCAGAACTGAATCCCAAATTGTCTTGGATTTTCACCGTTGCGACTCGGTCAGCCACTTTTGGCTGATAGTCAGATTGACTTAAGGTGGCGTTGTTCATCGAGTCACTGCTAAAGCCCAAATTGTCAACTATTTTGACCGGCATTACTCTGTCTGCAACTTTTGGTTGGTAGTCGCTTTGAGCTTGACTCATCGTCGACATGCCTCCAGATCCTGTACACAAGTTGTCTCTGATAACTACTGGTGCAACAGCATCGGCAACTTTCGGTGCAAAATCTTGCTGGTTTGTAGTAAAGCGTTCCATTTGGGCAGAACTGAATCCCAAGTTGTCTTGTATTTTCACCGGTGCGACTCGGTCAGCCACTTTTGGCTGATAGTCAGATTGACTTAAGGTGGCGTTGTTCATCGAGTCACTGCTAAAGCCCAAATTGTCAACTATTTTGACCGGCGCTACTCTGTCTGCAACTTTTGGTTGGTAGTCGCTTTGAGCTTGACTCATCGTTGACATGCCTCCAGATCCTGTACACAAGTTGTCTCTGATAACTACTGGTGCAACAGCATCGGCAACTTTCGTTGCAAAATCTTGCTGGTTTGTAGTAAAGCGTTCCATTTGGGCAGAACTGAATCCCAAGTTGTCTTGGATTTTCACCGGTGCGACTCGGTCAGCCACTTTTGGCTGATAGTCAGATTGACTTAAGGTGGCGTTGTTCATCGAGTCACTGCTAAAGCCCAAGTTGTCAACTATTTTTACCGGCGGTACTCTGTCTGCAACTTTTGGTTGGTAGTCGCTTTGAGCTTGACTCATCGTTGACATGCCTCCAGATCCTGTACACAAGTTGTCTCTGATAACTACTGGTGCAACAGCATCGGCGACTTTCGGTGCAAAATTTTGCTGGTTTGTAGTAAAGCGTTCCATTTGGGCAGAACTGAATCCCAAGTTGTCTTGGATTTTCACCGGTGCGACTCGGTCAGCCACTTTTGGCTGATAGTCAGATTGACTTAAGGTGGCGTTGTTCATCGAGTCACTGCTAAAGCCCAAATTGTCAACTATTTTGACCGGCATTACTCTGTCTGCAACTTTTGGTTGGTAGTCGCTTTGAGCTTGACTCATCGTTGACATGCCTCCAGATCCTGTACACAAGTTGTCTCTGATAACTACTGGTGCAACAGCATCGGCAACTTTCGGTGCAAAATCTTGCTGGTTTGTAGTAAAGCGTTCCATTTGGGCAGAACTGAATCCCAAGTTGTCTTGTATTTTCACCGGTGCGACTCGGTCAGCCAATTTTGGCTGATAGTCAGATTGACTCAAGGTGGCGTTGTTCATCGAGTCACTGCTAAAGCCCAAATTGTCAACTATTTTTACCGGCGGTACTCTGTCTGCAACTTTTGGTTGGTAGTCGCTTTGAGCTTGACTCATCGTTGACATGCCTCCAGATCCTGTACACAAGTTGTCTCTGATAACTACTGGTGCAACAGCATCGGCGACTTTCGGTGCAAAATCTTGCTGGTTTGTAGTAAAGCGTTCCATTTGGGCAGAACTGAATCCCAAATTGTCTTGGATTTTCACCGGTGCGACTCGGTCAGCCACTTTTGGCTGATAGTCAGATTGACATAAGGTGGCGTTGTTCATCGAGTCAGTGCTGAAGCCCAAATTGTCAACTATTTTGACCGGCGCTACTCTGTCTGCAACTTTTGGTTGGTAGTCGCTTTGAGATTGACTCATCGTTGACATGCCTCCAGATCCTGTACACAAGTTATCTCTGATAATTACTGGTGCAACAGCATCGGCGACTTTCGGTGCAAAATCTTGCTGGTTTGTAGTAAAGCGTTCCATTTGGGCAGAACTGAATCCCAAGTTGTCTTGGATTTTCACCGGTGCGACTCGGTCAGCCACTTTTGGCTGATAGTCAGATTGACTTAAGGTGGCGTTGTTCATCGAGTCACTGCTAAAGCCCAAATTGTCAACAATTTTGACCGGCGGTACTCTGTCTGCAACTTTTGGTTGGTAGTCGCTTTGAGCTTGACTCATCGTTGACATGTCTCCAGATCCTGTACACAAGTTGTCCCTGATAACTACTGGTGCAACAGCATCGGCGACTTTCGGTGCAAAATCTTGCTGGTTTGTAGTAAAGCGTTCCATTTGGGCAGAACTGAATCCCAAGTTGTCTTGGATTTTCACCGGTGCGACTCGGTCAGCCACTTTTGGCTGATAGTCAGATTGACTTAAGGTGGCGTTAATCATCGAGTCACTGCTAAAGCCCAAATTGTCAACTATTTTGACCGGCGGTACTCTGTCTGCAACTTTTGGTTGGTAGTCGCTTTGAGCTTGACTCATCGTTGACATGCCTCCAGATCCTGTACACAAGTTGTCTCTGATAACTACTGGTGCAACAGCATCGGCAACTTTCGGTGCAAAATCTTGCTGGTTTGTAGTAAAGCATTCCATTTGGGCAGAACTGAATCCCAAGTTGTCTTGGATTTTAACCGGTGCGACTCTGTCAGCCACTTTTGGCTGATAGTCAGATTGACTTAAGGTGGCGTTGTTCATCGAGTCACTACTAAAGCCCAAGTTGTCAACTATTTTGACCGGCGGTACTCTGTCTGCAACTTTTGGTTGGTAGTCGCTTTGAGCTTGACTCATTGTTGACATGCCTCCAGATCCTGTACACAAGTTGTCTCTGATAACTACTGGTGCAACCGCATCGGCGACTTTCGGTGCAAAATCTTGCTGATTTGTAGTAAAGCGTTCCATTTGGGCAGAACTGAATCCCAAGTTGTCTTGGATTTTCACCGGTGCGACTCGGTCAGCCACTTTCGGCTGATAGTCAGATTGACTTAAGGTGACGTTGTTCATCGAGTCACTGCTAAAGCCCAAATTGTCAACTATTTTGACCGGCGGTACTTTGTCTGCAACTTTTGGTTGGTAGTCGCTTTGAGCTTGACTCATCGTTGACATGCCTCCAGATCCTGTACACAAGTTGTCTCTGATAACCACTGGTGCAACAGCATCGGCGACTTTCGGTGCAAAATCTTGCTGGTTTGTAGTATAGCGTTCCATTTGGGCAGAGCTGAATCCCAAGTTGTCTTGGATTTTCACCGGTGCGACTCGGTCAGCCACTTTCGGCTGATAGTCAGATTGACTTAAGGTGACGTTGTTCATCGAGTCACTGCTAAAGCCCAAATTGTCAACTATTTTGACCGGCGGTACTCTGTCTGCAACTTTTGGTTGGTAGTCGCTTTGAGCTTGACTCATCGTTGACATGCCTCCAGATCCTGTACACAAGTTGTCTCTGATAACCACTGGTGCAACAGCATCGGCGACTTTCGGTGCAAAATCTTGCTGGTTTGTAGTATAGCGTTCCATTTGGGCAGAACTGAATCCCAAGTTGTCTTGGATTTTCACCGGTGCGACTCGGTCAGCCACTTTTGGCTGATAGTCAGATTGACTTAAGGTGGCGTTGTTCATCGAGTCACTGCTAAAGCCCAAATTGTCAACTATTTTGACCGGCGGTACTCTGTCTGCAACTTTTGGTTGGTAGTCGCTTTGAGCTTGACTCATCGTTGACATGCCTCCAGATCCTGTACACAAGTTGTCTCTGATAACTACTGGTGCAACAGCATCGGCGACCTTCGGTGCAAAATCTTGCTGGTTCGTAGTAAAGTGTTCCATTTGGGCAGAACTGAATCCCAAGTTGTCTTGGATTTTCACCGGTGCGACTCGGTCAGCCACTTTTGGCTGATAGTCAGATTGACTTAAAGTGGCGTTGTTCATCGAGTCACTGCTAAAGCCCAAATTGTCAACTACTTTGACCGGCGGTACTCTGTCTGCAACTTTTGGTTGGTAGTCGCTTTGAGCTTGACTCATCGTTGACATGCCTCCAGATCCTGTACACAAGTTGTCTCTGATAACTACTGGTGCAACAGCATCGGCGACTTTTGGTGCAAAATCTTGCTGGTTTGTAGTAAAGCGTTCCATTTGTGCAGAACTGAATCCCAAATTGTCTTGGATTTTCACCGGTGCGACTCGGTCAGCAACTTTTGGCTGATAGTCAGATTGACTTAAGGTGGCGTTGTTCATCGAGTCACTGCTAAAGCCCAAATTGTCAACTATTTTGACCGGCGGTACTCTGTCTGCAACTTTTGGTCGGTAGTCGCTTTGAGCTTGACTCATCGTTGACATGCCTCCAGATCCTGTACACAAGTTGTCTCTGATAACTACTGGTGCAACAGCATCGGCAACTTTCGGTGCAAAATCTTGCTGGTTTGTAGTAAAGCGTTCCATTTGGGCAGAACTGATTCCCAAGTTGTCTTGGATTTTCACCGGTGCGACTCGGTCAGCCACTTTTGGCTGATAGTCAGATTGACTTAAGGTGGCGTTGTTCATCGAGTCACTGCTAAAGCCCAAATTGTCAATTATTTTGACCGGCGGTACTCTGTCTGCAAATTTTGGTTGGTAGTCGCTTTGAGCTTGACTCATCGCTGACATGCCTCCAGATCCTGTACACAAGTTGTCTTTGATAACTACTGGTGCAACAGCATCGGCGACTTTCGGTGCAAAATCTTGCTGGTTTGTAGTATAGCGTTCCATTTGGGCAGAACTGCATCCCAAGTTGTCTTGGATTTTCACCGGGGCGACTCGGTCAGCCACTTTTGGCTGATAGTCAGATTGACTTAAGGTGGCGTTGTTCATCGCGTCACTGCTAAAGCCCAAATTGTCAACTATTTTGACCGGCGGTACTCTGTCTGCAACTTTTGGTTGGTAGTCGCTTTGAGCTTGACTCATCGTTAACATGCCTCCAGATCCTGTACACAAGTTGTCTCTGACAACTACTGGTGCAACAGCATCGGCGACTTTTGGTGCAAAATCTTGCTGGTTTGTAGTATAGCGTTCCATTTGGGCAGAAATGAATCCCAAGTTGTCTTGGATTTTCACCGGTGCGACTCGGTCAGCCAAATTTGTTTGATAGTCAGATTGACTTAAGGTGGTGTTTTTCATCGAGTCACTGCTAAAGCCTAAATTGTCAACTATTTTGACCGGCGGTACTCTGTCTGCAACTTTTGGTTGGTAGTCGCTTTGAGCTTGACTCATCGTTGACATGCCTCCAGATCCTGTACACAAGTTGTCTCTAATAACTACTGGTACATTAGCATCGGCGACTTTCGGTGCAAAATCTTTCTGGTTTGTAGTAAAGCGTTCCTTTTGTGCAGAACTGAATCCCAAGTTGTCTTGATTTTTCACCGGTGCGACTCGGTCAGCCACTTTTGGCTGATAGTCAGATTGACTTAAGGTGGCGTTGTTCATCGCGTCACTGCTAAAGCCCAAATTGTCAACTATTTTGACCGGCGGTACTCTGTCTGCAACTTTTGGTTGGTAGTCGCTTTGAGCTTGACTCATCGTTGACATTCCTCCAGATCCTGTACACAAGTTGTCTCTGATAACTACTGGTGCAACAGCATCGGCGACTTTCGGTGCAAAATCTTGCTTGTTTTTAGTAAAGCGTTCCATTTGGGCAGAACTGATTTCGAAATTATCTTGGATTTTCACCGGTGCGACCCGGTCAGCTACTTTTGGCTGGTAGTTAAATTGACCTAATCTAGCGTCGTTCCCGCTAAACCTCAATTTGTCACTCATGTTGACTGTTGCTACCTTTGATTGATGACCGTTAGGAGACTGAGTCTTCGTTGAAATGGTGTCGATGAGCGGGAAACAAGACCGAGGATGTTTTTTAGCAATAGCTCTGTCATCCTTCAATATTGATTCTGTCTGGCTTGTAGCTGGAGCCTCTCTAGATCTGTGTATCAGTTGGTTGTTCTTTTTTACAGAATCAGTAATTGCTTTTTTCATTTCGTTTTCCGCTTCTCTTTTGTAGTCTAGCTTCTTATTAGGCAGCTGGTTGTTGTTGAGCTGCTTGACCTGGGACATCTCGACCATTATTACAGGAGCTTTTTGTGTCTCAGCTGATGTTTGGTAGAACGAAAATGGCTTAGTTTTTTGGTTTTGCATTGTTTTCGCCTGAAAATTCGAGGCATTTGGGGTTTCACTTTTTGACACTCGATAAGTTGCCTGGTTGAGATGATCTTTTTCCAAATTCTTCGAATTGTCGCCCTGAAAGTTTAGTTTGGTCGCATCTCCAAGTGCAGCCGGGGTCGTTCTTTGAACTTTATGCAGAGGTTCCCCTCTTGAAAATGGAGGAATGAAGTTGTTTGATCTGCTTTTTGATATGCTGATTTTGTCCTGATATGCAACTGTGCTGCGTTTGCACGGCTTGAACATGGTCTGATAGTCTGAGCCGCTCTGTGAGATACCGAGGTTACGTAATGTCTTCATTACATCCTTTTCTATTTCTTTCTCATGGTCTGGGCCAACTTCGTCGCCTGAAACGACCCTTGTCTATCAAGGCAGGTTATCTTGCAACATTTTTCAGGAACTTTGCAAAATTCCATAAAAGACTATGCATATCTTGAGAAGTTTCATGAAAAATTAAAACATTCAATTATGCTTGTCCCAATAACTTGAGTAAAATAAAAAAAACGTCTCTGATGCTGCCAGGTGCAACACGTTTTTCCAGTTGAAAGCCAGATCAATTTGAATAATCTAAGATCAAATTTAGACAATGATAGCCGGTTGCTGAGCAAGTAGCCCGTAATATTTCGACCATATTCGAAAAACTTTTTTTATTTGACAGGCACTGGAAAATAGGCAAATTGGACAACAGTTTTTCAATGAAAAATGACAAAAATAAAACTCAAAAAAATTTCAATTTCTTCATTGTTTTGTTTTGTAGAGTTTTTTAAATTCCCAAATTGGTGGTCAAGAAAACTTTCTCAAACTAATTCTAAGGGAGCAGAACAAAATGTTTAGCGCTTGTAAAAAAAGTTTCAAGGCTTAAAAAAAATAAAACCAGTTTTTCTCGGCATTGGGACAATTATTTAAAAATTTTTAAATTCAATCGAATCAAGGCTGAGAGAGATTTGACATATATGATATATCATTCGACCCAGTCCACTAATTATTTAAAGTACCTGATTTTGCGTGGAAAAAAAACAACCGAAATCAAATTTCCTCCCCATTTTCAAAAGTCAGCACAAAAATGTGCTAAACTGAGACATCAGAGCGCACGAAATTTCAAGCGAACAACCGGTTGACCTCGAGAAGAAAAAAAGATAAAAATTTGAATTGAATTTGTCATGAAATCAATTTTTTTGCGAACTCTGTTTCTGGCCAAAAACTTCCGTTTAAAAAAATCCCAAAAAACGACATTGAAGAAAAAAATTGATTATTAAGAACCCTGAGGTCAACTTGATTAAATAAAATTGAGCCGAAATCTATTTGAACTTTTTCCGATTGACCTTATTTTATTTAATAAATAATTCTAATGATTTTTGATATCAAAATTACGTTTATTTTCAAAAAAATACTTATTTGACGGATTATTAGTCTTAGATGTGGAAAAATCGGATGTTTTAGTGGCAACAGCTGTCAGCTCCACTCCTGATCCGTGAGTAACACAGGGGACAATAAGGTGAGCGAGTTACAAAAAGAAATTGATGGGCTTAAAACGATTTCGGGTGATCTACACTTACGTATTCAAGAGTTGGAAAAAAATCAACCGGACATGCAGGAACAACTGCGTGCTCAGGAAAGATACTCAAAAAAAGATAGTATTATAGTTGTGAATCCTCCTTACGATGCGCGCAATAAAAAGACGTAACAATGGAAACCCTAAAATTTTTCGGAAGCTTTTTGGGTATACCAATCAATTATGAAGAGATGAAAGCTTGCCATGGCCTGCCTGATGATACAAGTGTTTTCCTTCTCTGCGTAATATGTAAATGCAATACCTATGAGGACAAAACGCAAGTCTGGAAAAACAGAACGGCTCTTAGAAAAAAGATCAACCCAACAAACCAAAAACTCATTGTTTTGAATTAAACATTGTCAAAACTGACGCCGAAATCAAGGTAACTGATGTTGGCATGGGGTTGGAAATGGTGACCAACAATTGCATTGTGTCAGCTGCAGTTAGTAGTGAAAATGGAACGTGAAACTACCTAAAAGGAACTAGCTTGGACGATCTCAAAAAATTGTAACCAAATGCGATCAAACAAAAATTGTCGAGGTTAACAACAGCAGCTGAGGTGCAAATTATAGAGTCTCACATGAGGAAAAAACTATATATGAGCAAAAAATTGACTCTTAAACTCCAAAACAGTTACACAAACAAAAACTATTTGATGAGCACTTCATACTTTGGGTTATAATAAAACAAAATAAAAATACATAATGAGTCGATACTAAAGCGCCGTGCAACTCTGCACGGATTAAACTATGATATAATAATTCTACTATTGCTTTTCTTTTTCCCTTTGAACTCTTGACTGGACTTTGTTGGATTCCCCCCCCCCCCCCATTTTTCACAACTTGGTTTGAAAGTTCAACTTTTTGAAAATTTTAGGGTTTCCATTGTTACGTCTTTTTATTGCGCGCATCGTAAAGAGGATTCAATTTATGTCAGAAACAACTTAAGCCAAAAAGATTTCAATGTTTCTTATTTTCAGTCAAAACATATTTCAGATTGAATTCAGACTGTCAGTTCTGTTTGCCCTGCTTGTGATAACGCGAGCGCTTCAGGTTGGTTGTGATAATGTGACCTCTAAGCTTGGAAAGGGGCTAACGGAGTGGTTATTCGAGTGAACTTTTGTGCGCTCTGTGATAGCGCGGATTAAACACAAAAAAACTTTTGTTTTTTTACTTGAACTTAACTTTTACCTGAGTTCGTTTTCAATTTTTTTGTAATACCGCTACAGCGAAGGAGTGCAATTGAAAACACAACAAATTAAAAAACTTCGTTTTTTTCTGAAACAGCAAATTTAAGGATTCTGTTTACACACAAGGACAGCGTTTAACACATAGGGACATAGAAGAAAAAAATTCCAGGCCAACTCAGAGACATTCAGAGAAGTATCTCATGAAAACCAGAGAATTTTTTCGCTAAATATTAGATTGTTACCAAAAAATATATACGACTTTCAAGTTAGCCTAACTCAACTAAACTATTTGCCTAGCGTTATATGTTGCACCGAAACCTGGCTTTCACCAAACCAGAACTTTAATATTCCTAACATTATTGAGTATGAACCCCTCATTGAAAAATCTCGCAAGCGTAGGGGAGGAATAGTATGCTTACATTTAAAATGAGAAATAAATTAGGAAAAAATGAAAAGAACAAGCAAAAACAACATTCAATTAGTAAGCATCGAATTTACCAACGAAAAAAAAACGAAATTAGAACGGTTGTTTATGTTCCTCCTAGCGCGGTAAGAACTCAGATCCTCCTGGTACTACAAAATGTTTCGGATGGTATTTTAGTAGCGCCATCTACACAATTTTTTTTGTTGTGACTTTAACATTAAAATTTTAAGATAAAGCGAAAGAAATTTTGAACTGATAAGCTTACTAAATGGAAACTATTTTTTCCTACAAAAACGAAAACAAGCAACCAGAGAAACTGAAACCATTAAGACGTGTTTAGATCTGTTTTTTTTTCAATGTAAAACAAAGTCAGTAATCATCTGCAAAACATATCTAACTGATCTTCATGGGGTGATTTTAATCGCAACATCAAACATATGCAAAAATGAACCTTTTATTTAATCTGATATAAAACAGAATCATTTTACCAGAAAATATCACTTAGAAAAACCTCGAAGCACTGGGTAGATTAAAAATGATAAATGCAGCATTGAAAAAAAAACAATTTGAGAAATCTTTTTTTAAAAACTGGAAACACAGGAACCAGAAGTAAGTTTGATTCTTAAAGCAAATTGTTTCGTAAGACGCTGAGTCAGAAAAAAGAGCATTTTGTCAAAGCAAATTAATATCGAAATCCAAAAATAACAGCAGAGAATTTTTCCCTCTGTATAAACGATTCGAAACGTGCTATGAAAAATAACGAAAAAGAAGAAAAACCATAAATGTTGATGAGTTAAACAGCTTTTTTGCAAATGTTGGAGAGAAACTGGCCCGGAATCTCAATACTTTAAGAGAATTAAGAAACAGAAAGCAAATTTACTCAAAGTTTTAGCAGACATAATGCAAAGTGAAATGTCAAATATAATCAAATCGCTGAGTTTAGTTTAGAAACATATGGACTTAATTACTATTACTTGAAAAAGGTTTGTCCAGTTTTGCTCTCAATTTTGACAAAATTGTTACAAAAATGTTTGGTAGACAACTTTCTCCGGATAGTTTCAAAAATGATAAAGTTAAACCTCTCTTCAAAAAAAGCAATGATCTAGACAAATCAAATTTCAGGCCAGTTTCTATTTTACCATTTTCCGGTAAAATTTTTGAGCAGGTCATTTATAACAGAATGAACCAATATCTCACCAAGTATCAACTATCACACAATTGCCAGTTTAGATTCAGACAAAAAAGGAAAACAATTGATTCTGTGGTAACTATAATAGACGAAGTGCGTCAAGATTGGAACTGTGAGACCACGAACCCACAGTGCGCATTCATTGACATTAAAAAACTTTTAATACAGTTGAGAAATACCACACTATTTTACTTGAGAAATATGACTGATATGGTTTTCAGGGACCTGTTTTGGAACTTCTGAAATCCTATTTTAGAAACACCAACAACAGTACGTTGCCACTAAAACCAAACAATCTCGAAATAAAAAAGTGAACCTTGGAGTACACAGGGATGCATATTAGGCCCGATTCTTTTTTTAATTCATAAAAATGATATGTCACTAATTGAAAATAGCGAAAACAATCTGATTTTATATGCAAACGAAACTGTCTTTTTAAAAAGCTAGAAACAGTGAGTTAACCAGTAGACAAAGATCTTTAGATAAAGATCAACTACTGAAAGCATACACCGCTAATGGGAAACCTATTTTACAGTACAGGGTATTGGCAAATCTAATTAGACAAATCTAAATTAGAAACAATTGAACTTAAAATCAAACGACTTAAGAAAATTATTTAATTTAAGAGAAGAATGAGAGCATTAAAAAAAAGACAAAAACGAAGAATAAACTTCGTAGAGGAATGATATATCTATGAAAAGTTAAAGTTACTATGTAAGGTTTTGAGAAAAGAGTGCATATCGGCCATATTCCAGGAAACTGTAACTGAGAAAAATGTGAAAACCATTTTGAATAAGAGAGTTTCAGCTAGGCAGATACCTGTGCATTCAAAGAGTAATCGAAAAATTTCGATAAATGTTAGAAATACAAAACTTTTCTACTTTGTTCTAAAATACTACTCAGATTTTGCAACCTGGATTCAACGCTGAAAAAAATATCAATTACAAATCTTCAATCATGACTTTTTGGACCATTTTATTCTAGGAAATTATCAACTGATTAAACTCGTTTTTGATTGAAAATAGTATTTAAAAATAATTTTGCAGTCAAGGGTATGTATACTGCTGAAATTTCCTCTTTTTTGGTCAAATTTTTTTTCACTGAATCATTTTTATTGATTAATTGATTAGTTATCGAATTTACGAACCAACAGAAGTCATAACGGGAACAGAATCGCCTGAAAACGGGCTGCAAAATTCCACGGCGGTCTCGCAATGAGATTTCATTTGCTTGAAAAATTTATAAAAATTTACAGTGAATGAAATCTACCTTCCAAATAATTCATTATATTTTTATACACACAAAACGTGCTGAGAAAGACTCACTACAATCTGAAAACCAAGAAGAAAGACAACAAAAATCATCGTGAAAACGGCTAAAAGACAGTTGGAAAATGTCAATGAATTAGGGAAGCTTTAAAAAGGACTGAAATATTCAGTTTAAAAAAGCAAATCACGTTTAAGCTCTTCGAACTCCAAGATCTTTTGCTATTGGCAACTTTTGGACTAAAGTAATCGATTAGAAAAACAGAGGAGGCAGGTATTTTTCCGCTGGTTAGTTTAAAAATTAAAAACCATTGAAACAAGAAGTCATTGACTTTTTTCGCTTGATTTCCACTTTCTCAATTTGAGAGCGTAAATTGCCTTCCATTTGGCAATTGAATTTGAACTGAAAAATTTGGCGTATTTTATAAAAGCAAAACAATAAAAAGCTGAAATTATAAAGAATCGAAGTTGGTAAATTCCGACCAGTTGACGTAAAAAACATAAATCTCCTGTGTTAAAAATAGCATAGTTTACGAAGCGGTAACCAAACCGAAAGATGCTACGCAAACGCCTGTTGGGCCCAAAAAAGAAAAAAAAACATTTTAAAAAAATTTTTGAAACTCGAATGCGGAGCGAATTTGAAGTTTTGGTCGTGTTATACTATGGGCCAAACATATTTCCTTTAGTCTAATAGGGCACATATTATTTCGGCTCCTCAACGCTCTTAAGTTTAATGTAGTTAAATTGTAATCTACTTTTGAATGCTAGCTGGAATTTATGTCATTTCAACTATATGTCGTTATATACATACCCAAAAAGTTAGTCAAAAAATATCTCACCCAAAATTATACAAAAGCACTATTATACTAAAAACAAAAAATACGTAACAAAAAATCAACAAAACTTTAGAAAATGGCTTCAACTAAAACCAGCAACATAAACATTAACAAACCCTCGTCATTTCAATTAACCTGCATTACCGCTAACACTGAACATTAGAGTGTTTGACTCAGCGACTTTGTTCTATTAGTTTTTACAGAAAAAAAAACGAGTACGCTGTACGCGATTTGAATAATACTAGCTAATAGCAAGTTTAAAATCATCGACTATATTGAAAAGTACATCGCAGAGGAAAAATTATTAAGCTCTTAGCGTCTAATCGCTAGCGCGTCCCTGATTAAGACCAGCATGAAGTTTTTTTTTTAAATTTTTTAGTCGCAATTTTTCTGACTCTATGTTTCCCAACAATAACACAATTTTTCACATTAAAAAATTGTGTTATTTTTGGGAAATATTATGTCAGACTTCAGGGTCTCGTAAACTAACCACGCCCCATGCCGGGTACAATGTCGTATGTCTTGTTCGCACTGGTTGCCGACACGGGCCTTTTGTTCGCGCCACGCCCACTAACTACAAATGTGGTGTCCCCAACTTTGCCCGGCTCATCCACTTCACAATCTCCCCCCAGAGTCATACCACAAACACCTTTTCTCAGATCCTCCCCTGATCTTCCAACTTCACTCGGCTGCATGTTGGCAGACACCGATCTTTTCTGGCCCACCGCCGGGATTGGGGGACGACGACATCTGATGGCAGCTGGCGGAGGCGGGATTGGTTTGAACTTACGTCTGTATACGTTTTCGTCATTACTTGCGCCCAGTTCACGTTCCGGTGCAGTCGACGCCGGTGCCACTTCTGTCTCGCATTTCTCGGTTGAGCAGTTTTTGCTAGTCATGGCTGCAGCGGCACTGTGATTGCTGATTGCTACTGCTAGATATCACTTGCCATACCGTTTTACTAATTGGCACATAATTGTTTCGACCAGGGGCAGATTTAAGGGGGCGGACGCCCCCCCCCCCCCCCCTCAGGGATTCGACCCCTTGCCGACCCAAAGGGTCCCCCCTTTGGTACTTTTTACAAGATCCATTTTTGATCGACCGACCCGAAAACTTTTCTAAAGGCGCCTTAGGCGCCAATATATACTAACTTTGAGTGGAGCGCACGCCAAAAAAACGCAATTTTTTGTTGCAATTTTCTGTCAAAAAACGGCTTTTTGACCTTTTTTTTCATCAAAAATTTGGCGAAAACAGCGTCTTTTTACTGCTGTAGGAGAGCTCAAAAAATCAATTTGGTCGACCTAAAAAAAGTCGTCAAAATTTTCGACAGTTTTTGAAAATCCGCCCATTCAGATTCAAAAAATATATTTCAAGACAGTTTTCTCTCAGTGTTGAGAAAAGCATGTCTGAAGTTTTTGCTATTCAGACTCAGAATTAGTGAAAACTGTTCATATCAACAGTCAACAGTTTCTCTTTTAGAAACATGCAAGCAAGTACGTCTCCGTGAACCAATCGGCTCGAAAAAGTTATTTGATATTTTGATTAAGCTATTCAAGTACTTTTCTAGCTATTCAAGTACTTTTCTGAAACTTTTCTAGGCTAGCTATTCAAGTTATGACTCTTTGAAGTAACTCATGTTGATCCATGAAACAAATCGGATGACAAATGAGCTTAAGATTTTTATTGAAGCCATTCGAGCTATGAAACTTTGAAATACTTCAAGTTGTTTCATAGACCGGATCAGTTCGCAAAAAAAAATCACGTTGTTCGAAAACAAGCATTTGGAATTAAGTATTTTTAAGTATTTTAAGGTTTTTTATAGAGCGGATTGATTACGAAACGTTTAAGTTTTTCTTAAACAAGCTATTCAGATTTTTAAAATCTTACTTTATTACACATCAAGTTATTCCATGAAACGAATCGTATGGCAAAAAAATTGCCATTCAAGCGAGGAAACTTCAAAGTATTTCAAGATATTTCACAGAGCATAACGTTTGCGAAATGTCGAAGTTGTTCTTAAGCAAGCCAGTGAAGCTACAACATTTGGAGTTAGTTCAAGTTATTTTATAGAGCGAATCGATTGCGAAAAAATGAAGTTTTCTTAAGCAAGTTATTCAAGCAATTTAAACATTAGTTTGATAAATTTTAAGTCGTTTTGTGAAGTAAATTGGATGGCAAAATGTTGACGTTGTTCTACTTAAACCATTTCAACCATGAAGCTTTAAAATAATTCATGTTAACTCCTAGCGCAAATCGTTTTGCAAAAACTGTAAGTTTTTTGAGCCACCTATTGAAGCTACGAAAAATTTACATTTATTTCAGACCAAATTTTCTCACAATACCTTTAAGTTTTCCAAGCAAACAAAGAAACTTTGATATATTTCAAGTTATTTCATGAAGTGAGACAGATGGCAAAAATTAAAATTTTTCTATTGAAGCCATTAGGGCAGTAGAACTTTGAAATATATCAAGTTGTTTCATAGACCGAACTAGTTCGCGAAAGGTTCAAGTTAATAACTTGAAATCTTTTAAGTTAATTTATGAAACAAATCGAAGGGCAAAATTTCTTTTTTAATGAAATCATTCAGCGATGAAATTTTGAAATATTTGATGGACAGCATCATTTCGCGAAAAGTTCAAAGTCAAACTGCTCTGAAGCAAGCAATTAGAGCCAAGAACTTGAAGTCTTTCAACTTTTTTTACACAGAGGCAAAGCTGCGCTTCGCAAACACTAGTGAGAACAAAAAAATCAGCTCGGTTTTAAGTGCATTAAAAACAGTAGAAATAAGCTTTTGGAAATAAACCTTCAGACGCCTAATCACAAGCACCAGCCTCAATTAAAGCAGAGAACAGATGCCATGAAATTTCCAATGCTACAGGTCGTGATTATAGCAAACGTGCCACCAACTTATGAACACTTTGCCACCAAATAATGAACAGTTTTATTTGCGAGTTAGGTTAGAAAAACATAAGGTTCACACTAATGCACTAGCTCTCTCAAATTCGGAAATGTAATGAAGCAAATCGTTTGCAAAAATTCTAACTTTTTCTCTAACAAGCTACTTCAGTTTTAAAAAAAATTTTTTAAATGAGTTGTTTAATGGAGCAAATTGGTTCGAAACAAGTCCAAGATAAAACTACTCGGCTATGAAGCTTTAATATAAGGAGTTATTTTATAAGGCGTTTGAGTTGGCGAAAGGTTTAAGTTTTTCATTGAAAACACCCAAACGTTCAAACAATTCAAGACATTTCATAGCCGGAATCGGTTTGCGAAAAGTTGCAGTTTTCCGAGGCAAGCTTTTGAAGCAGTGAAACTTTGAAATATTTCAAGCTGTTTCTTACAGCAGGTCAATTTGCGAAAAGTTAAAATTCAATTCTGAAATATATTTCAGTATATTTCAGTAAATAAGCAGTTTTATCAAGTGAAATTGAAAAAAAGTAGAAATTAGCCACGAATTAGCAAAAACTCGGCCACGTGTAGGATTCGAATCTGCGACCTACTGCATAAAAGATTTTTGAGTCTCATACATTATCGACTCAGCCACGCAAGCTTAACAACCAGCAAACAAAAGGCACGAATAAAGCACGTATATATGCTAAAAACTTGCAAATGCGATTCAGCAAAAATAGAACCAAATACAAATAGACTCAATTTTGCATAAAATAAATTGAAATATAACAAACTGAAGGCATTCACACTAACTTTGCATGCAATAAATTGCAAAGCATAAAACCACATTATGTATAACTTATGCCCGAAAAAAATTGCGAGATATCTTGGGCTAGAAAGTTTCTGAAGTTGAGTTTTCATGATTGTTGTTTTTTGAAACAAATCAGTTTTTTAGGTTCATTTGACTAATTAAAATTGCATTAACTGGGTTAAATTATTACTATCCGAATGTCAAAGTACATGCTATCAAAAAGCTGAAAAGGTGCCCCACCATTTTCGGGATGCCCCAACATAAAGGTGCCGCAACAATATTTGCGACTTAGATTGGAAAAATAGAAGTTCGCAGAAAAACACTCGCTTCGCAAGTGTAAACAAACAAACTCAGACAAACTGTATCGAAAAAAAAAATACATAGAATTTGAAAAATACTTAGAATTTGAACGCAAAATATTTTAAGTAAGCAAAATCTGAAAATAACAGTGGCTTTTCACATAGGTAAATACTCAGACAACAAAGTTTTTCTAAAAACAGCACAAAAATCAGACCACCTTTTCTTTCTGATGCTTTAAACTCGCTCACGAGAAACATTAAGCGTATATTTCGAATTGCATATTTAGAGCCAGAAATAAGCTAACTTGTTGTTCCGACTTTCGATACGAAAGTAACGGAATATTTGTGCTCGGGGTGGGTTTTTTTTTCTTCAGACAAATTTCGACTTTTTAACTAGCCGTTTTTGACGCAATTTTTTTATATCATTCGAAAGCTATTGTTGTCCTGAGCTTGAATTTGAAAAGATATTTTACCTGTGATCATTTTTCGTAAAGTTATGGGGGTTTAAAGATTGCCATTTTGGCCAATTTGGGACAATTAACGCGCGATAAATTTCGCGCTATTAACGCGTAAGCGAGATTTAATCCGTCTTAGAAATCGTTCCAAATTGGTTCAAGGAAGCTTATATGCCATAATTGATTTGTTAATAGGCGCAAAATTTATCGCTTTGTACTTAATATGACGTGTGGGGGGATGTTTTTACATAAAATCTCAAACTTTTTCAAATTTTTTTTTATTACTTTGAAATTTTTCATCTTATTAATGCTCCATAGACCTTTAAAGGCAGTCGGAACTTTCAGGGCTTCGCCCTGATACGAGCAGTCTTGTTGGTTTTTGGAAGCAAAAGACTACTGGGTTATCTTAGGTTTGCTGACATTTGAAACATGAAACTGTGTCTACTGAAATGCCTTGTATGGCTAACACAAAATATTAGTAGATTTTAAATTAAACTTCATTCAATTTAAACATTGTTAATAGACAGTTGGAAAAGAGTGAGTGCCTTATTATCAGTTCTCAAAAATAAAAATGGCCCTTTGCCCTCTTTGAATTTCAAAATGAATTTAGGATTGACAGTTTTTTTATTAATATAACTCCATTTGAGAGAAATGGATAAAGCAGTGAAATTTTTATTCCGCTAGGAAATCTTAAAATTAAATTTCACGAAAATGCAAATAACTTACTTTCAGCAGATGAGTTAAACTTGAACTCAAAAAATGCATATACACCTAAGTGCAACCATACATAAATTAATATGTATGAATGCAAATCTGTAGTAATTAGAGCATTTTCAGACTTTTTCCTGAAAAAAAATATTAAAAAATCGCCAAGAGCTATATAAGAGGTTTGGTTTCACTACGTTCATCGAATCTTGATAAAATAATTTCATTCTTGATTATTGAAGCTAAAAATTCTACGTCTACGGAGTGGTATGAAATTTAAGAACAGCGCTCGTTGACTGCACACCTTGACTACATTTAAACTTCCAATAGGAAAAACAGTCAACAGAGAGTCTTAAACTTCTTAATGAAGTCAAGGAAACAAAAAAACTGGCATTTGACAAAAAGTAGCCTTTCTCAATAAAACTCTTTTGAGTTTCAAGAATATACTAAAATCGACATTTTTCTTAGAACCAACCCTGAAATAAAATTGGATCGATGAGTAATATTATAAACCTCTTTGAAGCTAAACTCAACTTTCCAAACTAAAAGTCATTCAAATAAATCCGCTTTTGTAAGTTATGAGCGTAGACTTTTTCGCAAAAAACCGCACTATCTACAAATGAGATAAATTATTTCATTTAAATTCCCTTGAAACTAAAAAATATCAACGGCTTCTAAAAAGTAGAGTCTGAGCTTCCTTTTAATGATAAGTTTTCCGAAAAAAGTCTTCGTTGTTGACTGATTTTTTTTGGATATTCATATTTTGTCTACATTTTATTGAATGTGTTTTTAGAAAAACAAATCACCAAAGTTCGTTAACAGCTGTTTCGTACTTATTGTATTCTCAAGTGGTTTTTTAATAAATTGTTATTGCACTGTTATATTGAGCGTCTTCACTACATTCGTTGTCATTTGAACCAAAAATAGTCCGTTTTTTTTTGTCACGCAAAAATGTTGGTTTTTTTCAAAGTTATTTGTTGCATTTTGGCTAGCAAAATTTCTCTTTGCGCTTCGCATCATCACAAAAAAAGCTTCGATTTAATTAAACCTTATTGGACACTGTATGATCTTTGAGGCAATTAAAAAAGACCAGCCCTGCGCTATATTTGTATCCCAATCTGGTGTTTTCGGAAAAAGGGGCGGAACTGAGATTTTCTCGAAGAGAGGGGGAGGGGGTCCTTTTTTTCGAGGTTGCCCAAGTTGATTTTTGGAGCGCTCCCAGAACAGTAGAAACACCGTATTTCGACCAAATTTCTGCGCCGCGTGCAATTTTTTGAAAACAAAACAAAAAAGTGTTTTTGGCATTTTTTGAAAAAAAGTTTGTTTAAAAAGTTGCGTTATTTGGGGGCGCGCTCCCACTCCCCTTCAAAATTTGTATATTTTTGGTGCCCGAGGCGCGTTCGCCTTTAGAAAAATTTTAAGGTTGCTCGACAGAAAAAGGATGTCGAAAAATAATACCAAAGGGGGACCCTTTGGTTGGTGAGTTGGTCAAATCCTTAAAAAGAAGCATCCTAATCCCCACACCCCCACCTAAATCCGCCCGTGGTCAGATCACTCATTTAGGTCAGGTCAGAACAACGTGTAAATGGTATTCATTTGGATCCGAAAACCCATTGGGATACGAATTTCTCTCATACATTTCTCTCTTAGGATACGAATTTCTCTCTCCAAAACTTCTACGATAGGGAAGCAGCAAGGAGTTGAATTTAAGCTCTAATTTCATAAGAAGAACAACAAGACTGCTGGTATCAGGGCAAAGCCCTGAATATTCGGACTGCCTTTTAAGGTCTATGGAGCAGTAATAGCATGAAAAAATTAAATTAAAAAAAATGAAAAAAATTTTGTAAAAAATTTTGAGATTTTTTGTGAGAATCATCCCCCCACACGCCATAAAAAACACAAAGTGATACAATTCGCTTCTATTAACAAATCAATTATGACAAATAAGCTTCCTTCAACCAATTTGGAACGATTTCTAGGACGGATTAAATCTCCGCTTACGCGTTAATTGTTCCAAAAACATCGCGCGTTAATTGTCCCAAATTGGCCAAAATGCCAATCTTTAAACCGCCATAACTTTGCGAAAAATGATCACAGGTAAAACATCTTTTCAAATTTAAGCTCAGGACAACAAAACCTTTTGAATGATATTTAAAAAATTACGTCAAAAACGGTTAGTTAAAAAGTCGAAATTTGTCTGAAGAAAAAAAAGCCACCCCGAGCACAAATATTCCGTTACTTTCGTATCGAAAGTCGGAACAATAATTTAGTAATTGTTCCAAGGTCAAGTTGCGAGTGAGATATTCAGATCAGTCTCGAAATTATCTGAAACTTGAACTGAAAGTCGAAAACTTGCAGACTAGTTTCTATCGGCACTGAAATGTTCAGAAACTTTTTTTAGAATACCAAATACGATCAGAAAACGTTAATATGGTAATCCTCTCTGAGCTTTCTTTAAGGTATTTGAAATTAACAAGAATAAAAAACTTAGGCGTAGTTCCTTCCTCTCTACGAGAGTGTCGGAGCAACACATGCTTTGAGATTATTTCGATAAAAAAACACATTAAAAATAGATTCTCATGCCAATTTGGGCAATCTCCCTCTACGAACTACGTTAATTATTTCTTTATTATAATAAGAAAAAAAACTGCAACAAAATGGATTCTTATCAAGTCATAATTACAAAAATTATGGGTTTCCAATAAAATATACCCTTTATTTGCCACTTAAAATAGAAAAAAGAAGGTTCGTAATAATACCATAAGCTGATCGCCGTGTAATGATTCAACTGATTGGTTGAGAAATCGACCATTTCTATCTACTCAGCAGTCTCCTCCTTTCTTGAAAGGGTGGAAGTTGTTAAGTAGAATCAACTCGTCTGATCTTGCTTTCGACACAAGCAGTGAGAAGCTACAGATTTTTTTGCTTTAATATAGGCTATAATAAACTTGTTGTTCCGACTTTGGTAATGAAAGTAACGGTATATTTGTGCTCGGGGTGGGTTTTTTCTTGAGAAAAATTTCCACTTTTTAACTAGCTTTTTTGACGGAATTTTTTAATATCATTCGAGAGCTATTGTTGTCTTGAGCGTAAATTTGAAAAGATATTTTACTTGAGATCAATGTTGGTAAAGTTATGGGGGTTTAAAGATTGCCATTTTGGCCAATTTGGGACAATTAACTTGCGATATAAATCGCGCTATTAACGCAAAAGCGGAGATTTTATCCGTCTTAGAAATCGTTCCAAATTAGCTCAAGGAAGCTCATAAGCCATAATTGAGTTGTTAATAGGATAAAAATCTATCACTCTGTACTTAATATGACGTGTTGGGGACAAAAAATTGAAAATTAAAAAAATTATTTTTGTTTTATTACATATAATTTTTTCATGTTTTTACTGCTCCATAGACCTTAAGAGGCAGTCAGAACTTTCAAGGCTTCGCCCTGATACGAGCAGTCTTGTTTCTATTAGCGATTCTGCGCAGCACTTGTGATAAGAACGATGTGCCAGAGATGCTGCGTATCAAATTCACTTTGAAGAACAGCGACAAATTACAAAATTTTACAAACAAGTTGAGCTACTACAAAAGTAGTTATGCCGATTCAATCAATCTATATGCCTTATTATTTAAGGCACTTGACGAAACGAAACCAGATAAATGCAACAATGGTGAAGAAAGGAAAAAATTGGAGAAATTTAGGAGACGGCGCGTTTTTTTTTGCTTTCTTCTGAATTAAAACGAATGCGAAGATTGAATGAAAAAACAAGAAACTTTCAAAAATTGTAAATTAGGAGAAAAACCTCAAAAAATACAAAAAAAAGAATACATGCGCATAACCAAGCGAATAAAGTTAACCCAAATTTGGGTCAATGGGTAAATTTCCATGTTAATATCTAAAAATTAAAACCTACGAAAAGTCGTTCGTGTTTTTTCACGTCATTTCCGCTGCCGTAATTGGAGAGCGCAAAAAATGCATTTACACCTAAGTGCATTTATCAATGAATAAATGTGTATGATTGCACTTCAGTAGTTATTATAACAATTAGACTTCCTGAAAAAAAAAACCAATCGACAAGACCCATATAAATGGCATAGAACCTATATAAGTTGCATATATTTAGTTTTACAAGTACAATATTTAGCTTTAAAACCGATAAGTGGCATATATTTAGTTTTACAATTTTTTTAAACTCAAGGCTAAAAACCATTTATTTCTTTCAAACTATGCAAAACAAGGCGACTTAAGCCCATGAAACGTAACTCGAAACCATCGATCGAAACAAAACCAAAAAACTTATCCAAAATCAAATTCGATAAATTCCCTCACAAAAAAACCGTCAGTTTAACTCTAGTTTGCAGAAAAACAGGTCCCGGCCGGGTTCGAACCGCAACCCTTTGCGGTCTCAAGCAGTTGGGCTACCTCTACTCCAGATGAAGTTGGGCTTCAAAAAATTTGAGCAGAGATATTCTAAAAATCACCAACATTCTAAACTAATTTGAAAAATTATGTCCTTTTCCCCTCAGAACACGCGCACGCACGCAATTTTTTTTTTCGATTTCACAACGCTGCAAAAAGAGCTCAATAGGCCGATATAGACAAGCCAAAAGTTATTAAGCCGATAAAAAAGTTTTAAAAAAATGAAAATTTAACATATCGAGCTAGTAAAACTACAACCAATGTAAAAAACAAGTTTCGATTCGGCCGGACTTTGAAACTGCTAAAACACTTAGAGCAACTACAGTGAAAATTGTTTGTAGCAAAAAAACGGTTCTTAGATGTTGCAACTAATCCATAAAAAGCATTAGCAGACAAATAGAAGGCCGATTTTTTTTGAACTGGAATAATTACCGTTTGAAAACAAACCCTAGTCAAATTCGATTCCAGGACCATTGCCATCCCAGGCGTATTCGTTACCTCCAGACTATGTGTTCAGGAGACACTAAAAAATTCAAAATAATTATGAACCAAGGTACTACCAGGAGTCCAGATGAGTCCTGTGAACAAAATTATCGCAAAAGCAAAGAAATCAGAAGTCAAACCGAGAAAACGTAAATTTGAGACTGAATAAATTTTAAGAACTTCATATGAAAAAAAAAAACGAAAATAAATCGCGACTTATATTAGAGACTTAACTACGTTCATCGACTCTTACAAAAACAGATATGGTCTCGGATTCGAACGATTGCTCCTTCACGACGTAATCCCGCTCTTTACCACCAAACTACTGGACCGACAGGAGGGACAGTGTTATGCAAATTAACTTGATTAATAAAGCGAGCTATCAAATGATTCAAGTGATTCTGTTAAACTAGTTTTTAACCTGAAAAAAAAAACAAGACTATATTCGAGTTTGATAACGCTTGCTAATCGCAAGCGTAAACATCTATATTTGGCTAATCGGCGGTATAATAATTCTAAAGGCACCTCCTTCGCCATAACTCTAATTTTAAGAGGGGAGCACGCGCTAAAAATACGCACTCTTTCGGCCTGTTTTCAATCCAGCATTTGCTTACAGCGCCGAAGCTTTTGTAGAATTGAAGCCTATTTGTTGTTTTGATAGAGCTCGGAAAAATAAACTGAAAGATCAAAAATGGTCAACAAACTTTTCGGCAATTTCTTAAAATCCGCAATCCCCGTGATTTGAATAACCAGACCAAATAAATTGAAAAAATATATATCAAAAATTTTTCAAATATTACCATATCATTTCTGGTAAAATATGTACAACATGTTTCTACACCACCCATGGTTGTTTAAAAGTGACCCAAAAACGTTCATTTTGAGCATTTTAGTTTTGTTTATCTTGTCCGGGTAATTTAAATCAACTTTAAATCAAAAATAATGGCCAGACAGTCAAATTTCAAGCGGAAAACAAAACCGAGAGGTTTCGATAAATGAAATTTTGGTTTTGTTTCAATTCCGCTATTTTTCAGTCGGTTCACTTTCTATTAACTTCTGCAGCTGCAGCTATAGTATTGGTTGCCTGTAAGCAGATCAGTAGTTCGATTCCTGCACAGATCTTTAGTCCTCAACGCAGCCGGGATCACCCACAATGACAACTTACCTTTTTCAATTAAATATTCTTTTTCAATAAAACTGCAATTCAATTATATTAAATGCAATATCATTCAAATCAAAAAATTATTTCGTTGATTTTCAATTTTGACTTAGCTTTTGACAAAAACAAAAAAACGTTTGCTTTCGCAAAAAAATCCTTAATAACAACCAGCGAGAATTCATTTGAAGGCATAAGTAAGTTGTCGTAATATGTGATATTCCGAGCAAAAATATTCTCCAACTTTGAACCACGCAAACTATTTTACAAATCGAGCCTTGAAAATCCTACTGTATCTTATAATCAATTAAATCTTCCAAGTTTCTTGCTACAATCTTTGGTATTTGTATTTCTATCTTTTGTAGTTTGAAATTGATTTTTTATATGTATATCCACAAAAAAATTTCAGATCCACACCTGTTTTCGGTAACCAAAAACTTCAGATCAAGCTCGAGAAATTGACAATTTTTGGGGGTATATTTTACGTGGTTAGAAGTTCGAAACCTTCAGGTTTTGAATTAAAATTCAACTCTGCTAATGAAGATAAATTAAACTTGATCAATTAATATCAAAACTGAACAATAACTGATTCAACTTTGTTTTTGAAACGAATGCGTTCTAACTCGATTTGGGATTGAAAGTGACAGAAGTCAAACGCATCACTTCTAATATTTAGGATTTAGTCGCATTTACATACGGATGTAGATGTTGCATACAAAAATATAATTGTTCCGACCATTCGAAAAATGTGGAAACTTTGTTTTAATTTTTCATTTTTTTATTGCCACGCAAAATCAGCTACCACAAATAATCGCCGGATTGGATCGAGTTATATATGATATCAAAGCACTTTCAGCCGTCGCGATTTGAACTAACTGAAAAAATTTCTCTCAGAGTTGAGAAAAACCGGTTAAAAATTTAGAAAAAAAATATATAAGTTAGTCGTTGGCAGCGCAAAAATGAGAAATACAGCTAGGAGTATAAAAACGTAACTACAATTTTAAAAATCTTGTTACCAAATGGTACTGATTTCCACAACGAGGCGAAGCTGAGCTTCGCACCAGTTGCGATTCAAATATGAATGACTATAATTAAAACCAAACAGAAAAAATTGAAAAACTTCATAAAATCGTGTTTGTCAATAAAAATTTCAACGAAAGCCCAAAAAAATTTGGAAAAATTGCCTGAATCTTCCGAAACTTTACAAAGGAATAGTGGAAAGAAACGCTATGAAGAAACCAAATTTCCAAAAAAAAAACATTTCTGCGGACTGACAAAAATCTACATAAAACGAAACTTGTCTTTTTGCAAAAAATACAGTTATCGACTAGAAACGAACCCTCGGGCTTTGTCGCACCAAGTATGAGGCTTAGAGAAACTTGGAAAAAGCTGAAACTTCAAACGAAGTCGGGCTACGGGAACTACGCCGACAAAAATAAACAGACGGAAAATAGCCCGAACGAAAAAGCACAAAACCTCTATTTAAAAAAAAAACAGGTACTGACCGGATTCGAACCGCAAGCCTTTGCGATCTCAAGCAGTTGGGATACCTCTACTCCAGTTGCGCTGAACAATTGATTGAACTAAACTTGCAATCAGCAAGCGGTAACAAAGCCGAAAAAATCTGAGCAGAAACCTTTCACAACGAAAAAACTCAAAAAAATTCTGAACTAATGAAAATATTAGGTTCCTTGTCCCCTCAGAACACACGCACGCACGCACGCACACAAAACTGACAAATCAATCGATTCATTCCGAGGATCATTTGTGGTATCTGATTTTGCGTGGATAAAAACTGAAATTGAAACACACCCGAAAAGAAAAATCCTCTCCATTTTCAATGATTGAAAAGAAAAACATTTATGAAAACGTAGATCAGAAAAAATTTAAAGGAGAAAACGGAACAGGTCAGATCTTGTCGGTCTCTCGTTTCTCACAAGCTCTCTCATCTTTGGAACTTGCCGTCAAAATAGACCGCGATGGGGAAAACGCAAACTAAACTTTTTGGACCCGAACTAGACCAGCTAATGAACTTTGTAATAAAAAAATTGATTAAAGACATTGAAATTTGAAAATGTCAAGATCAATCAAAAACCAAAAACATGCTGAAAATTTTCTACCCACTCTGTGATTTGAAAACCAAGCGCCTTTTGTTTTTCTTCTGGAACCTAGTAAAATTAGCTGAGCAATATATGGTGTTTTAATTGATTTCCAAATATAATGTCAAGAAAATCGCGATAATAGTACAATATGCAGCAGATTGAATTGTTTGTTGTTTTTAATTGAAACCAAAACTAATAACTTCAAGTTCATTTGATAAGTGAGGAATTGTTCGAGAAATTATCGAACATTATTTATACTTTGTTTATTGGTAGTAAGGTCGAAGCGATATTTTACAGAAGATTAACTATGTAGGAAAGAGTCGAAGCTGAGCTTCGGATAACTTGCCTTACAAAGAAAGCAAACCATTGCAAGCTACTAAATGGGCAGTGAGATGGAAATAACTCTGTGGAAAAAAAAACTGAAAATACGAAACAAGAAACAAACAAATCAGAGAAAAACATGAAAAACACAATCACTAGCATTAAGCAAGCTTATAGTTTTTTCCGAGCAACTACTAAGCCAAATATACGTGGTTAGACGCCAAATGATCCAAATCAAACGTACCAGAGGAAATGGTTGTCATAAAACTGTTCAACACTTTTTTGGAAAAACGAAAAAAATCAATCTAAAAAAAGACAAAAAAAACACAACAACTAGCATTAAGCAAGTTTTTAGTATTTCCCGAGCGTCCAGTGAGCAAACAACACGTGATTAGATGCCAATTGATCCGAAAACAAAAAACCAAGGGAAATAGTTGTCATAAAAAATCAACAATCAACAAAGTTTGAACTTTTAAGTTTTATACCACCAGCCGACCTGTTTTATTAAAAACACTAATAATCATTTTTAATCTTATATCAATGTAAAACAATTTCACTATATCGACAAAACGAGAGCCAAAAAAACGGAAGTTATCAAATTTTAAAACTCGAAAACTTTTACAGCCTTCCTGAACCACACGCCAAAGCCTTTAAATATCCCCTTCAGTCTACGCAATATAAATTGAATATTTCATTAAAACAAAAGCTGAACCTAATTAACCAAAAAAAAACTGAATAAAATTACTGAAAATCAGAGTTGATAAATGAACTACAGAACAACTTCCAAAAAAACTGTTTGAACAAGAAAACCCAAGCAATGGAAAAACTGCTTGAAGAGCATTTAGATAATATAAAATGCATTATGAAAAAACGGAAAATGAGCCGACAAAAATTAGTGCCCAAAGCCACAAATCCAAAAAAAAATCAACACTTTTTCAATAAAGTATTTGACAAAATAATTACAACCTAAAATGATACAAGACTGCTCGTATCAGGGCAAAGCCCTGAATGTTCCGACTGCCTTTTAAGGTTTATTGAGCAGCAAAAATACATAAAAAAAATTAAATGAAATAAAATAGAATGAAATTTTTTTTTCTAAAATTTGAATTTTTTTAATGAAAATCATCCCCCCACACGCCATATAAAGTACAAAAAGATAGATTTCGTTCCTTGTAACAAATCAATTATGGCAAATAAGCTTCGTTCAACCAATTTGGAACGATTTATAAGACGGATTAAATCTCGCTTACGCGTTAATAGCGCGAATTATATTGCGCGTTAATTATCCCAAATTGGTCAAAATGGCAATCTTTAAACCCTCATAACTTTACGAAAAATAATCACAGGTAAAATATCTTTTCAAATTTAAGCTCAGGACAACAATAACTTTTGAATGATATAAAAAATTCCGTCAAAAATGGCTAGTTAAAAAGTCGAAATTTCTCTGAAGAAAAAAAAAAACCCACCCCGAGCACAAATATTCCGTTACTTTCGTATCGAAAGTCGGAACAATAAGAAAAAGTTTTATTTGAAAGTGAGCGTATTAGCTTGTATAGTAAAAGAAATACATTTAGTCAGCGATATGCGTGCGATGTAAGAAACACGTCTATTTTGTTATTTGATAACGCTTGTTGCTCGCAAGCGTGAAAAAATATCTAAATACTATAGCAGCACATGGCTCCAATGTTATCAGTGGCCAACTTGAATCACTTTTGAATCAAGCACACGTATTGATCATTACATTGTGAAAATTATTCCAGAAAAAGTCAGGGTTTCCAAAAAATATTCAATTGCAGATCATTGGCCAATATTTTTGAATATTCAAAAATCGTGAAAGTTCTTCAACTAGAACTTTAATATTCGAAATGAAAGAATTAGAACATGACTTTCTTGAAAGTGTCTTCTGAGCAGACATGAAAAAAAACTATTGACAGAGGATGTCATAGTGACAATTTGACAAGTTGTAAATGAACTACTGACTTCCACAAAATTACACACTGTTGGGCCAGTTCGTAATCAATTTTAACGCCAAGAAATAAAAACTTTCATTAAAGCCATTTGTGAGAACGAAAAGCTAGAGATTTACATTCAACGGGATAATTTAAGGATATTGGGATATTCAGAGCAAAAACAGCGAGATGCAAGAAGGAACAACATATTCGAAAATTATGATCAAATCGTCACCAAAAATACATAAAAATCGATAATTGAAGCTGCAAAATTTACTTCTTGGGATTTTCATGACATGCTCATTTTCTTCATCGATGCAGACACGCACAGGCCTTAAAAATCAGCCAATGATTGTACAATGCTTGAGAAGCCTAGCCAAATTATACATTTTATGTGGAAAAGCTGCACAAAAAAATGAACGGAGCTTTCAAATTGATGCATTTGAAGGTTATCCAGGTCCACGACCAAAAGTTACGCGATTGTGGAAGTACAATGCCCAGATCCATGGGCTTAAAAGAAAGCAAGAATAATTTCTAGGAAAGTAGGAATAATAAAAGCTGGGCTACTCCTTGAACGATGTACTAATTATTTTCCTCTAAAAAATTTTTCAGCATCAATTCGATTCTTCTGGATCCTAGTAATGCTAGCAAAACAATGTCTGGTGTTTTAAATAATACCCAAAATATGCCAAAAAATGGCTATGTTGGTACAATATGCAGCAGATCGAATTGTCAGTTGTTTTTAAATTAAAGTTAAGTCAAAAACTGAAGAAATTGTTGAGAAATTCTCCATTCATGTTCGTATCTTCTTTATTAGTAGTATTTTCGAAAGCTATATTTTACAGAAGATTAATAACGTAAAATATATCTAAAGACTAAGGCAGCAAATGCCTCGAATGTCATCAGTGGCCAACTCGAATCACGTCTAAATCAAGCTCACGTAATGACCATTACATTGTGAAAATAATTCGGAAAAAAAAAACAAAGTTTGAAAATAACATTCAATTGCCTAATTTTTTTGAATAGTCGATTACTACGTGACAGTTTATCATTTCACATGAAAATATGAGAACAGGTCAGCTCTGAACATGTCAGCTTCGAAAAAACTCAATCTTTTTGATAAAATGATAGAACTAAAAAAATGACACTGGGAACAGTTGTTTAAATTGAAATGTGCGACAAAACAAAAAAAATAGGCAAAACAGGTTAACAGCTGAGAAGAGAAAAAAATAGAAAAAACAGTCTAGGTCAACTAAAAAACAAAACATTTATACCCAGAAGTGTGGTGATGCTGCGCAGGACTTGTGAAAAAAAGATGTGCCAGAGACACTATGTGTTCAGGAGACACTAAAAAATTCAAAATAATTATGAACCAAGGTACTACCAGGAGTCCAGATGAGTCCTGTGAACAAAATTATCGCAAAAGCAAAGAAATCAGAAGTCAAACCGAGAAAACGTAAATTTGAGACTGAATAAATTTTAAGAACTTCATATGAAAAAAAAAACGAAAATAAATCGCGACTTATATTAGAGACTTAACTACGTTCATCGACTCTTACAAAAACAGATATGGTCTCGGATTCGAACGATTGCTCCTTCACGACGTAATCCCGCTCTTTACCACCAAACTACTGGACCGACAGGAGGGACAGTGTTATGCAAATTAACTTGATTAATAAAGCGAGCTATCAAATGATTCAAGTGATTCTGTTAAACTAGTTTTTAACCTGAAAAAAAAAACAAGACTATATTCGAGTTTGATAACGCTTGCTAATCGCAAGCGTAAACATCTATATTTGGCTAATCGGCGGTATAATAATTCTAAAGGCACCTCCTTCGCCATAACTCTAATTTTAAGAGGGGAGCACGCGCTAAAAATACGCACTCTTTCGGCCTGTTTTCAATCCAGCATTTGCTTACAGCGCCGAAGCTTTTGTAGAATTGAAGCCTATTTGTTGTTTTGATAGAGCTCGGAAAAATAAACTGAAAGATCAAAAATGGTCAACAAACTTTTCGGCAATTTCTTAAAATCCGCAATCCCCGTGATTTGAATAACCAGACCAAATAAATTGAAAAAATATATATCAAAAATTTTTCAAATATTACCATATCATTTCTGGTAAAATATGTACAACATGTTTCTACACCACCCATGGTTGTTTAAAAGTGACCCAAAAACGTTCATTTTGAGCATTTTAGTTTTGTTTATCTTGTCCGGGTAATTTAAATCAACTTTAAATCAAAAATAATGGCCAGACAGTCAAATTTCAAGCGGAAAACAAAACCGAGAGGTTTCGATAAATGAAATTTTGGTTTTGTTTCAATTCCGCTATTTTTCAGTCGGTTCACTTTCTATTAACTTCTGCAGCTGCAGCTATAGTATTGGTTGCCTGTAAGCAGATCAGTAGTTCGATTCCTGCACAGATCTTTAGTCCTCAACGCAGCCGGGATCACCCACAATGACAACTTACCTTTTTCAATTAAATATTCTTTTTCAATAAAACTGCAATTCAATTATATTAAATGCAATATCATTCAAATCAAAAAATTATTTCGTTGATTTTCAATTTTGACTTAGCTTTTGACAAAAACAAAAAAACGTTTGCTTTCGCAAAAAAATCCTTAATAACAACCAGCGAGAATTCATTTGAAGGCATAAGTAAGTTGTCGTAATATGTGATATTCCGAGCAAAAATATTCTCCAACTTTGAACCACGCAAACTATTTTACAAATCGAGCCTTGAAAATCCTACTGTATCTTATAATCAATTAAATCTTCCAAGTTTCTTGCTACAATCTTTGGTATTTGTATTTCTATCTTTTGTAGTTTGAAATTGATTTTTTATATGTATATCCACAAAAAAATTTCAGATCCACACCTGTTTTCGGTAACCAAAAACTTCAGATCAAGCTCGAGAAATTGACAATTTTTGGGGGTATATTTTACGTGGTTAGAAGTTCGAAACCTTCAGGTTTTGAATTAAAATTCAACTCTGCTAATGAAGATAAATTAAACTTGATCAATTAATATCAAAACTGAACAATAACTGATTCAACTTTGTTTTTGAAACGAATGCGTTCTAACTCGATTTGGGATTGAAAGTGACAGAAGTCAAACGCATCACTTCTAATATTTAGGATTTAGTCGCATTTACATACGGATGTAGATGTTGCATACAAAAATATAATTGTTCCGACCATTCGAAAAATGTGGAAACTTTGTTTTAATTTTTCATTTTTTTATTGCCACGCAAAATCAGCTACCACAAATAATCGCCGGATTGGATCGAGTTATATATGATATCAAAGCACTTTCAGCCGTCGCGATTTGAACTAACTGAAAAAATTTCTCTCAGAGTTGAGAAAAACCGGTTAAAAATTTAGAAAAAAAATATATAAGTTAGTCGTTGGCAGCGCAAAAATGAGAAATACAGCTAGGAGTATAAAAACGTAACTACAATTTTAAAAAATCTTGTTACCAAATGGTACTGATTTCCACAACGAGGCGAAGCTGAGCTTCGCACCAGTTGCGATTCAAATATGAATGACTATAATTAAAACCAAACAGAAAAAATTGAAAAACTTCATAAAATCGTGTTTGTCAATAAAAATTTCAATGAAAGCCCAAAAAAATTTGGAAAAATTGCCTGAATCTTCCGAAACTTTACAAAGGAATAGTGGAAAGAAACGCTATGAAGAAACCAAATTTCCAAAAAAAAAACATTTCTGCGGACTGACAAAAATCTAAATAAAACGAAACTTGTCTTTTTGCAAAAAATACAGTTATCGACTAGAAACGAACCCTCGGGCTTTGTCGCACCAAGTATGAGGCTTAGAGAAACTTGGAAAAAGCTGAAACTTCAAACGAAGTCGGGGTACGGGAACTACGCCGACAAAAATAAACAGACGGAAAATAGCCCGAACGAAAAAGCACAAAACCTCTATTTAAAAAAAAAACAGGTACTGACCGGATTCGAACCGCAAGCCTTTGCGATCTCAAGCAGTTGGGATACCTCTACTCCAGTTGCGCTGAACAATTGATTGAACTAAACTTGCAATCAGCAAGCGGTAACAAAGCCGAAAAAATCTGAGCAGAAACCTTTCACAACGAAAAAACTCAAAAAAATTCTGAACTAATGAAAATATTAGGTTCCTTGTCCCCTCAGAACACACGCACGCACGCACGCACACAAAACTGACAAATCAATCGATTCATTCCGAGGATCATTTGTGGTATCTGATTTTGCGTGGATAAAAACTGAAATTGAAACACACCCGAAAAGAAAAATCCTCTCCATTTTCAATGATTGAAAAGAAAAACATTTATGAAAACGTAGATCAGAAAAAATTTAAAGGAGAAAACGGAACAGGTCAGATCTTGTCGGTCTCTCGTTTCTCACAAGCTCTCTCATCTTTGGAACTTGCCGTCAAAATAGACCGCGATGGGGAAAACGCAAACTAAACTTTTTGGACCCGAACTAGACCAGCTAATGAACTTTGTAATAAAAAAATTGATTAAAGACATTGAAATTTGAAAATGTCAAGATCAATCAAAAACCAAAAACATGCTGAAAATTTTCTACCCACTCTGTGATTTGAAAACCAAGCGCCTTTTGTTTTTCTTCTGGAACCTAGTAAAATTAGCTGAGCAATATATGGTGTTTTAATTGATTTCCAAATATAATGTCAAGAAAATCGCGATAATAGTACAATATGCAGCAGATTGAATTGTTTGTTGTTTTTAATTGAAACCAAAACTAATAACTTCAAGTTCATTTGATAAGTGAGGAATTGTTCGAGAAATTATCGAACATTATTTATACTTTGTTTATTGGTAGTAAGGTCGAAGCGATATTTTACAGAAGATTAACTATGTAGGAAAGAGTCGAAGCTGAGCTTCGGATAACTTGCCTTACAAAGAAAGCAAACCATTGCAAGCTACTAAATGGGCAGTGAGATGGAAATAACTCTGTGGAAAAAAAACTGAAAATTAAGCAAGCTTATAGTTTTTTCCGAGCAACTACTAAGCCAAATATACGTGGTTAGACGCCAAATGATCCAAATCAAACGTACCAGAGGAAATGGTTGTCATAAAACTGTTCAACACTTTTTTGGAAAAACGAAAAAAATCAATCTAAAAAAAGACAAAAAAAACACAACAACTAGCATTAAGCAAGTTTTTAGTATTTCCCGAGCGTCCAGTGAGCAAACAACACGTGATTAGATGCCAATTGATCCGAAAACAAAAAACCAAGGGAAATAGTTGTCATAAAAAATCAACAATCAACAAAGTTTGAACTTTTAAGTTTTATACCACCAGCCGACCTGTTTTATTAAAAACACTAATAATCATTTTTAATCTTATATCAATGTAAAACAATTTCACTATATCGACAAAACGAGAGCCAAAAAAACGGAAGTTATCAAATTTTAAAACTCGAAAACTTTTACAGCCTTCCTGAACCACACGCCAAAGCCTTTAAATATCCCCTTCAGTCTACGCAATATAAATTGAATATTTCATTAAAACAAAAGCTGAACCTAATTAACCAAAAAAAAACTGAATAAAATTACTGAAAATCAGAGTTGATAAATGAACTACAGAACAACTTCCAAAAAAACTGTTTGAACAAGAAAACCCAAGCAATGGAAAAACTGCTTGAAGAGCATTTAGATAATATAAAATGCATTATGAAAAAACGGAAAATGAGCCGACAAAAATTAGTGCCCAAAGCCACAAATCCAAAAAAAATCAACACTTTTTCAATAAAGTATTTGACAAAATAATTACAACCTAAAATGATACAAGACTGCTCGTATCAGGGCAAAGCCCTGAATGTTTCGACTGCCTTTTAAGGTTTATTGAGCAGCAAAAATACATAAAAAAAATTAAATGAAATAAAATAGAATGAAATTTTTTTTTCTTAAATTTGAATTTTTTTAATGAAAATCATCCCCCCACACGCCATATAAAGTACAAAAAGATAGATTTCGTTCCTTGTAACAAATCAATTATGGCAAATAAGCTTCGTTCAACCAATTTGGAACGATTTATAAGACGGATTAAATCTCGCTTACGCGTTAATAGCGCGAATTATATTGCGCGTTAATTATCCCAAATTGGTCAAAATGGCAATCTTTAAACCCTCATAACTTTACGAAAAATGATCACAGGTAAAATATCTTTTCAAATTTAAGCTCAGGACAACAATAACTTTTGAATGATATAAAAAATTCCGTCAAAAATGGCTAGTTAAAAAGTCGAAATTTCTCTGAAGAAAAAAAAAACCCACCCCGAGCACAAATATTCCGTTACTTTCGTATCGAAAGTCGGAACAATAAGAAATAGTTTTATTTGAAAGTGAGCGTATTAGCTTGTATAGTAAAAGAAATACATTTAGTCAGCGATATGCGTGCGATGTAAGAAACACGTCTATTTTGTTATTTGATAACGCTTGTTGCTCGCAAGCGTGAAAAAATATCTAAATACTATAGCAGCAAATGGCTCCAATGTTATCAGTGGCCAACTTGAATCACTTTTGAATCAAGCACACGTATTGATTATTACATTGTGAAAATTATTCCAGAAAAAGTCAGGGTTTCCAAAAAATATTCAATTGCAGATCATTGGCCAATATTTTTGAATATTCAAAAATCGTGAAAGTTCTTCAACTAGAACTTTAATATTCGAAATGAAAGAATTAGAACATGACTTTCTTGAAAGTGTCTTCTGAGCAGACATGAAAAAAAACTATTGACAGAGGATGTCATAGTGACAATTTGACAAGTTGTAAATGAACTACTGACTTCCACAAAATTACACACTGTTGGGCCAGTTCGTAATCAATTTTAACGCCAAGAAATAAAAACTTTCATTAAAGCCATTTGTGAGAACGAAAAGCTAGAGATTTACATTCAACGGGATAATTTAAGGATATTGGGATATTCAGAGCAAAAACAGCGAGATGCAAGAAGGAACAACATATTCGAAAATTATGATCAAATCGTCACCAAAAATACATAAAAATCGATAATTGAAGCTGCAAAATTTACTTCTTGGGATTTTCATGACATGCTCATTTTCTTCATCGATGCAGACACGCACAGGCCTTAAAAATCAGCCAATGATTGTACAATGCTTGAGAAGCCTAGCCAAATTATACATTTTATGTGGAAAAGCTGCACAAAAAAATGAACGGAGCTTTCAAATTGATGCATTTGAAGGTTATCCAGGTCCACGACCAAAAGTTACGCGATTGTGGAAGTACAATGCCCAGATCCATGGGCTTAAAAGAAAGCAAGAATAATTTCTAGGAAAGTAGGAATAATAAAAGCTGGGCTACTCCTTGAACGATGTACTAATTATTTTCCTCTAAAAAAGTTTTCAGCTTCAATTCGATTCTTCTGGAACCTAGTAATGCTAGCAAAACAATGTCTGGTGTTTTAAATAATACCCAAAATATGCCAAAAAATGGCTATGTTGGTACAATATGCAGCAGATCGAATTGTCAGTTGTTTTTAAATTAAAGTTAAGTCAAAAACTGAAGAAATTGTTGAGAAATTCTCCATTCATGTTCGTATCTTCTTTATTAGTAGTATTTTCGAAAGCTATATTTTACAGAAGATTAATAACGTAAAATATATCTAAAGACTAAGGCAGCAAATGCCTCGAATGTCATCAGTGGCCAACTCGAATCACGTCTAAATCAAGCTCACGTAATGACCATTACATTGTGAAAATAATTCGGAAAAAAAAAACAAAGTTTGAAAATAACATTCAATTGCCTAATTTTTTTGAATAGTCGATTACTACGTGACAGTTTATCATTTCACATGAAAATATTAGAACAGGTCAGCTCTGAACATGTCAGCTTCGAAAAAACTCAATCTTTTTGATAAAATGATAGAACTAAAAAAATGACACTGGGAACAGTTGTTTAAATTGAAATGTGCGACAAAACAAAAAAAATAGGCAAAACAGGTTAACAGCTTAGAAGAGAAAAAAATAGAAAAAACAGTCTAGGTCAACTAAAAAACAAAACATTTATACCCAGAAGTGTGGTGATGCTGCGCAGGACTTGTGAAAAAAAGATGTGCCAGAGACGCTGCGTACCCGCACCGGAGTTCCATGGATAATAATCGATTATAATATAAAACTGTTGTCTAAAAGGTTGCCATTATAGTCCATTATTGTTGCAAACTTAGACCACGAAAAAAATTAGATCGTCATTATAATCGATTAATTTCGACAATCTATTACACAATCCAATAAACTCCATTATATTCAATTATAATCCATTGATTATAACGGATTCTAATCTTTACATTTTTTCTTGCAAAATCATTTGCAAAACTTGCAATGTTTCTGCGTTACTCACGGACTACTCGCAATCTAAACCTACTCAAATTGACCTCCCCTCACTTTGCCACCCATCCGCAATTGCTTCTCCCCCCTCCCCCCTCACAACTGCATTTAAACCAGTCCCCTACGTTTATCTCTAGGCCCACCCCCATGTTTACTAAAAATTATTGCCAAGCCCAACCCCCCCCCCCCCCCAAGTTACAGTGTCCCCGTTTGTTTACTATTGAACGGGGACGGGAAAGGGATTTACTCATTGTGAACAACAGCTGTTTACCCCCATTCTCCATTTTAACCCCCTCAGCCAAGTTTTTGTTCCATCCCCCTCCCCCATTTTGGAGGGGTTGGGTAAACCCTACCCCCAAGCTGAGGATGGGTAAACTGTGGGATGGGGGTCAAACTGGGGAAGGGGGTTGTTAAAAGAGGTGATGGAGTGTAGAAAAAACAGAAAAAAAATTAAATAAATAAGTAAAACCTTATGTGAAAAGTAAAAAAATATGAAATGTGATACGTAGCAACTGCACGAAACAGGAAATGAGATAACTCTGAAAAAAAATTTCAAAATTCTTAACTTCTCAAAAAATACATTATAATCGATTATAATCTCTCATAATGAATTGTAATGATTAAAACATATTCTGATTATAATCCACTTTTAATTGATTATAGTCGATTTTATTTGATTATATTGACATAAAATGCCAGGCTCATAATCCATTTTTGATGGATTATAATCGATTAATTTTGCAATCATTATCCATGGAACTCCAGTGCGGGTATCAACTTGACCTTGAAAAACAGCGACATATTTCAAAGTTCAAGAAACAAGTTGAAAGATTACAAAAGTGAGTATGCGGATTCAGCCGTTCTACAAGCTTTATTATTCAAGGCACTTGACGAAATGAAAGCAGGCAAATGAAACAACGATGAAGAAAGAGAAGACTCGGAGAAATTTAGAAGACGGCGCGTTTTTTGCTTTCTTCGAATACGAAGGTTGAACAAAAAATTTCAAGAATCTTTCAAAAATTGATAATTTAGAAAATTTCAAAATAGTACAAAAAAAGGAATACATTCCTTTGCGCCTAACCAAAATGCACTGAAAAACAAAAATAAACAAAAAATTTTTTGTCACGCGCAAAAAATTACATTTTCAAAAATACGGTTCTATATTTTCATTTTATTACGCTAGCTAATTGCAAGCGTAATAGTAGGTTTTCTGAATGTATTGGAGTCTCGAAACAATTTTGTAAAAACCTGATTGGACTAACATGGAAAAACTGGAAGGTTTCGAAAAATGAGAAATTTGGAGCACTTGGAACAAATGATTACTCGGATGTTGTTAGAAGCTTTAATAACCACTTCGCAAACGGTCGCACAAAAAAAATTACATCGCTAACAAATTTATACCGCAAACCTATCGATTGAGGCACGCTTCACGTGAGGTTCCATAAAACCCCTCAGCGTAATTACTTCAGAATTTAAATAACATATTTGATGTCTAAATTTTGAAAAATGCGAATTTTTAAGTTTTTAATTCTGTAATTTTTGTGCATGTTTCTGGTACGTTGAAAGTAATTTTTATTTTTCAAAAAACAGCACTTCGATTAATCATGCATAAAAGCTCCATAATTCTTATGCGCCGCTAAAAAGCACGCCAATTTGCAAAAAAGTATAGCTCGTTTTTGGTATCATAAGCAGCTTCTTTTTTGCATTTCGTCGAAAACTTTGACGACATTGTAAATTTCACAAAACTTGATAACTTAGAATAAATGTATCCCAAAATTTCGATCGATGAGCACAAAATGAGTTCAAATTAAAATCAAAGAACATTCGGCAAACAAAAAAACTCGGTAAAACAGTTGTCAAAACATATTTCATAATAGTTCAACTGTTTTTTGATCCTTTCTATATCTCCTACAATTATACATTTTGATATTAAAGTAATAAGATGTTTCGAGAGTTGTTGGTTTTCGCTGCGTTCTTCGGAAGTTTATATTCCAAATCTATACCGAACTTAAAATGGAGCTACACAAATGGTGAGTTTATGGCAATCTGACTTTTTGGTGCCGCTACAACGAACTACAGGGCGCAGTCAGTTTTAGCTCCACTTTTAACTTCTAGCAAAGGGGGGTCGTTTTTATACTTCTTTTTACAGAATAAATAATGATCCAAAGAAGTCATTAGAATACATCGCTTTAAATCAACTGTACATAATATAGATTATTATATTGCATTTTCTGCCGATTGAAAAACGTTTTTTTTTAAGGGACAGAAGTTTGGAAGGAAGATTTTAAAGAGAACTGTGCCGGAAAGAAGCAGAGTCCGATAAACATCCTTTCACATGAAACGGAAAATGCGGCGGATGATTTGCCCCCGTTCAAGTTCAGCGACGCGTTCAAAAAGGACATTTCCGATGTGAACTTAACGAACAACGGGCACAGTCTCATGGTTTCATTAGACGGGGTGAATGACCACGATCTGACGATAAGCGAAGGGGGATTGGAGGGGGAGTATAAGTTGTCGATGATTCACTTCCACTTTGGCGAAGGAAACAACTCCGGCTCGGAACATACGATCGATAACATACAGTCTCCAGCCGAGGTAAGTGAAAGATATCTCTAGCCGAGGGATAAATCGAAAGGATTAACAATAAAAGTATGATTATTTAACAGCACTGAAACAATCAAAAACAAACACAAGAAATGGTCGGCACTTAATCAGAAACCAATGAACACGCTTAAATGAGAATTTCATGGAAATTTATAGGAAATGGTGCCTCACCTTCAAGGAGCAACCTAGAAACGTGAAAACACTCTCATCACTAACTTCTCTATTGATCGTGCTAACTTACAAAAGATATACAAACAAAAACATAGCTCTCAAAAAAGTCTACAGTATAGGAAATAGGGCGCCGAAACACCTTCTTAGCAGAAAATTTTTTAATCCCAAAAAATGCAACACATTTCAAAAAAAATTGCCTGAAGCAAGAAAAAAAGCAACACGAGCTCCTTTATGACGTAAGAACGGATGAAACAAAGTTTGCATAGAAATTGCGAAAGAATCCGGTTTTAAGAGCATTGTAGGTCATCCCTGATCTGGGCTTAGTGTTTCGGACCTTCGCACTCTCTTTGATAAGAAGAAGAATTAAAAACTCGATGTTACTTATTTTTTAAACCAGATGAAATAACTGAAAAATAAATCAATAACAAAAAGCTGCGGCTAACAAACCCATAAAAGATGCCCGAAATTTGAATGAAACCAATTTAGATACAAAAAAAAATAAAGATTAAAAGCAACAACAAAAGAAAAAGATCTTGAAATTAAATTTAAAATTTCGAAAAAGGGTAAGGAACAGCCTCTCAACAAGTTGACCATCTATGGAAGATTGGATTGCTCAAATTCAATGACATTAGTTAACCGGTCTTAAGAACATTGTAGACCATACCTGATCTTAGTGCTTCGGACCTTTGCACTCTCTTTGATCAGAAAAAGAATTAAAAACTCGAAGTTACTTATTTTTTAAATCAGATTGATTAACTGAGAAAGTACATCAGTAACAAAGAGCTGCGGCTAACGAACCCATAAAACTTGCCAAGTGCTGTCCGAAATTTGAATGAAATCAGTTTAGATACAAAAAATAAAGACTAACTGCAAGAACAAAAAAAGGTCTTGAAAAAGATTTTAAAAACTCAAAAAAAGGTAGGGAACAGCCTCTCAACAAGGTGAGCATCTATTGAAGATAGATTGCTCAAATTCAATGACATTAGCTTTAATTTATTTGTAAGAAAAGAAGTTACAATGGATAAAAACAATTTTTTTTGCTCAAAAAAAGAGAAAATTTACTAGTCGTAGTCACCTTTAACCGGTTTTGGTACACAAACTTCAACTTGTTCCTTTAGCAGTAACTGCTTCTTTTAACTATACCTTCTCATCTAGAGTCTCCGTAACATAAATTTCACTGAATGGGGTCTTGAGAGTCTGTAGACGCCTAACAACCGATGCGGCATTAACCCGTGCGGCAAATCCAATTGGGGGCTTTCAAACACCAAAAGCAAATTGAAACTGCACAATATTACGCGTCTGAGCTCTTCAATAGGAAAATCATATTGGTTAAAATACAAATCACCAACAAAAAAATTATCAGATCTTCATTGCTTAATGTGAAAACATCGCTAAATTGGTGAGCAATTTTTGAAAATTTGCATGCAAAAAAAAGCAAAATTGCCGAGTGGCAGTAAAATTTGCCTAAGTAAATTGAAAAGCTTCATTCTCCGGGAAATCAGTGACGCTCGTTACATTTTGCCTTTCAGAGTAGTTATTGTCATCAAAACTAAAACCATCCTTCTAGTATTGTACGAGGGCGCATCGCATTTGAAATTCGTTTAGAAATTGTCCTTGAGATTGATCGCCAAACGGAATATAAAATTTCAAATATATGGAGCTCGTGAATAAAATTTTTTTCATCAAAGAATACAATTCGTAAGCTTTCGACGAACGAAATTTAAAAAATTCATATACAAGGAGCTCAAGATTTAAAAAAAATTTTCGTCAAAGAATACACTTCGTAAGTTTACAGAATTTCTTTTAAGGTAAATCAAAGATTATTTCTTGTATCATCAAAAGGGAAAAAGATCTTTTTAAGTAATACATGCGTATAATAGAAAACCGTATTTAATTTCTGGCCAAAATTTAAAGCTATAGTATTTGAGTGAAACAGTTTTAGGAACTTAAGGACGCATTTTCGGAACGATGCCACAGTGTGTTCTCAGCTTAGTTAGAATGAAATCAATAAGCACTTTAAAAAATCACTTGGCATCTAAATAAACACCAAGATGCTTGAATGATGAAAAAGCTTTAAAAGGTAAGTTATTGATATGAAATTGATATTTGGAAGCACTACTTAAAGAAACTCCATTTTGAACTTTTTCATTCATATTCAGCGTCAATATCTTCAACCATTTGCTGACAGCTTCTAAGTACTTATTCAAGTTTTCAACGGAGCAGTTTCAATTCTTTAATAGATGTCGTCTGCAAACAAAAACTTCTCTAAAAGTCCAAAAATTTCGGAAGGTCGTTTATGTGTATTAAGATAAAAGTGGGTCTAAAATAGAATATTGAGGAACGCCACACTTTAAACTCCACCACGATTTCTTTCCTTCAAGTAGCTTAGAAACCAGTTCAAATGATTTCCACTTACGTCATACATTTCTAATTTCAGATTACGGGTGTCGAAAGCTTTTTTAAATCGAGAAAAACTGTTCTCTTGGCCGATTTGCTCAAATCCAAACAACGCTTCTCAATATATCTGCAATTGCATCAGCAGTGCTGTGAATTTTGGAGAACTTAAATTGTTTGATATAAACATGTGAGGTAACTTTCGAATTAGTTTTTACTCTGTTGTACATTTCTCGCTCAAACATCTTGCTCCATGGTACAGTTCGAGATATTCAGCTTTAATTACTGACCTCCTTTTCTGATCCATCCTTATACAAAGGGCAAACCACCGCCTGCGCAAGATATGGAAGTATCTGTTAATCCTTTAACTTCATTTAAAAACCTATATTTTTGCCTTGAGCCACCATTACATTTGTTGAAATTTCCAAAGTAATAAAATTTCTTGCAATTCATAACTTAGTTTCATTATTACTTTGGGCAATTTCAAGGCCTAATCTTGCCCCTGGTGCATTTTCGTTTTTAATAACAGGTTTTTTTAAGCTTGTAACGTTTTGCAACTTGACTTATAATATGAGAAGCTAAGCATTGACTTTTAGATTTTCGTGCTGTTGCTTTGGATGTTTTCTGTAACACTATCGTATGTCGACTGGAATCCTTGAAATAGATCATCATTTGCTTCTGTTAGGTCTAGTGTTGCATATTCCTTTAATTTATGCATCAAAGCAACATTAAAGCCATCTATCTGCAACTGAGATTCAAAGAACATGGTATCACGAGTTCTTTTTGACAATGTAACGCTGGTGGTTGTAGGATATAGCTCGACAACAATTGGGTAATGACCAGCAAAAAGACTGATCTTAAGCGTTTAGGCGAGTTTAACATCAACATGCTTTATTATTATATGGTCTAAAAGAGTGTCTCAGATACTTACTATCATGGATAGTTGATTGAAGATTGGGTTGAATCTAATACTTTCGATAGCATTAATGTATTTTGATGAGAGATTATTGTTCCGACTTTCGATACGAAAGTAACGGAATATTTGTGCTCGGGTGGGTTTTTTTTTCTTCAGACAAATTTCGACTTTTTAACTAGCCAATTTTGACGGAATTTTTTATATCATTCAAAAGCTATTGTTGTCCTGAGTCTAAATTTGAAAAGATATTTCACCTGTGACTATTTTTCGTAAAGTTATGGGGGTTTAAAGATTGCCATTTTGGCCAATTTGGAACAAATAACGCGCGATATATTTCGCGCTATTAACGCGTAAGCGGAGATTTAATCCGCCTTAGAAATCGTTCCAAATTGTTTCAAGAAAGCTTATATGCCATAATTGGTATAATAATAGGAGCGAAATCTATTTTTTTGTACTTTATATGGCGTGTGGGGGGGGGATGATTTTCATAAAAATTTTCAAATTTAAAAAAAAAACTTCATTTTATTTTATTATATTTAATTTTTTTTTTATTACTGCTCATGAAACCTCAAAAGGCAGTCGGAACATCCAGGGCTTCGCCCTGATACGAGCAGTCTTGTTTGTTTTGAGAACATAACGTTAAAATTACCGCTTATTATAGCTCGATGCTTTTTGGTGCTAATATTTTATAACACCTCATCGAAGTCTTCTACAAAAGCAAATTTTATCCGTATTTTTATCCATAATATCAATTGAATATTTTTATCATTTATACATGTTTATTTAGATTCATTTCGTATGCACGAGCGACTCGTTCGAAAAAGGCGAAATGGGCAAATTGGCAGTACTTAGTTTTCTCGTTAAGGTGAGTATATGCTTTCTACTCAGGACATTCGATGGAAACACCATAATGAAGTAGCAAAGATTATTTTTATAGTCATTAGCAATCCATGTCTTTTTCTGAAAACAAGAGCAGAAATTGTTACAAACTAAGATACAAACAATATCGGTCACTTTTTAAAATTTTTTTATTAACAGTCACCATTCACTTTAGTTTGACGCCGAAAACACACGAGTCAGCGAAGGGGTGAAAACCATAGCGTCTAAGGCGCATTTGGTCAAGAAAAGTGGTGAGTTTTGTTTAACTTTGAACTCATATCTGAATAAAAGAATTATTATTTCGAACAAATGGCATCTACAAAATGGCTCCAATAATAAGCAAAAAAGCGAATTTGTTCACAACACTTACCCTGAAAACATTCATATAGGAGTTTGCATTAACTGTCGCGACTTTTTAAACAGAACGCGAAAAACTATCAGTTCCCTTTGGAGCAGAGCTGTCAACGCAGAAGCGAATCTGCATTTTGCAATCACAAGCAAAAACAGCAAAAAGGAGCTTTGAAATGCAAGAAAATACAAAAATAAGCAAACAACCTTTGAAAAAAAAGAAAACAAATTGCCAACTATGGGCTAATCTTATCTAATGAAATATTTGGAACCCAAAAGGCGCCCTCTTTAGCAGACGAGAAATTCAATATTTTACAGCACATCTCTGTATTTGATACAGGTGAGAAGACGGAACTTCCTGCATTTTCTCTGTCATCTATCATACCCCTGGATAATTCACACTTCATGGAAAGATACTACAGATACCAGGGGTCCTTAACCACGCCCAAGTGCGACGAAATAGTAGTGTGGACCATATTCATACACCCACTCTACATTTCATACGAAGAGGTGAACAAAGAAAAGTTTTCATATTTTTATCACAGGCGTTAGAGCCCCAAAACTAAGAAAATTGGCTCTGGAATTGGAATTAATTTTTTGCAACAAAAACAGCAGCAACCCAATGAAGCGAAGTTTTCTATAGTTAGGATTAGTTCACGACTACTATTGATTGTACATAAACCAGCCGGAGTATAAACCATAGCTACCATATAAGCCATCCGAAAAGGCGTATTTGTTATATAATAGTTATGTAAAAAATATGTTACAGTTACGAAAGTCACACAAATTTCATTCTTGTGACGTAACTTCTCGTCTGGCTTGCATACTATGAGCATTTTTGGCTGTTTCATACTTCGGATGATTTATTTACACTCAGTAAACTATGCTGCTCCTATCGACGAAAACCACATTTTCTATGTACCAGCGTAAGAATCTTCAACCTTAATCTTAACTTTCGTGTTGCAGTATGAGAAACTACAAGTTGGGCTGACTGAAGACGGCGATAAACTTGTGAACAACTTCCGCCAGGTGCAGCCTCTGAACGGGCGAAAAGTTCTGCGATCTGTTTCACATGTTCACCGGAGATGAAAAATTGCTTCAGAAGATATACAGAGTCAAAAGGGCGAAAACACTAAATGAAAAAAATCTGGTCTCTTTATAGTTCACAGAATATGGAGCACTCTGAATCAACTGAATTTATCAGAACTATCTTTTGTGATTGACTATTTTGAAAAATCAGAAACTTGACTTTTTGTTGAAAAGAACACAAGAACTGCTTTCGAGAACAAAGAAAAAACATCGAAACCAAGATTTTTTTCTTTTTTTTGAATTTCTGGAAATCAACGCCTTTACATCTTCATATCATTAGAACTCAGTTTTGAGAAACTTATAAACATGTTTCAAATTCTCTGCCCTTTTGTTTTAAAAACAGCTGTTTTTAGGTGACGAAAAAATTCAAATTTCACAAAGAGGCGATTCGGAGCTTAGCACCACTTGCGATACAACAGAAACAAAAAATTTACAAAAAAAATGAAAATTGTAAAAAAAAAATTGATTGTTGATGTGTTGATAAAAGAAAGAAACCAAAGGGCCCAGCTAAAGCTGGAGGTACCTGTTTGATCTTTAATGAATTTGTTATACTGATGCAGGATGCGGTGGAAAAAATCAAAATAGCAAAAATTGGACTTTGCCCAAAACCTTGGTTGTTTTTCTACTAATAAAAGCGAGAAGTGAAAATTCTTGAGAAAATTGGAATTTTCGCAAAGAGATCACTTTTTCTAACAAAAAAGGCGTCGCAACCTAAGAAATGGCAGACTAGTTTTATACAGAGCCGAAAAATTTCCGAAAACGGTCAAAGTTTCAAAATTTATGCCGTTAGGCTTTCAAAAACCTGTTGTTTTGATTAAACCATTGATATCAGATTTTGCAGGATAGATATCGAGAAAAATAAAAAAATCGAAAATCCTAGCTTTTTGTGTGAAATATTTTGCGCGTTGTCAATTTTGCAGGAGAGTTTCCCACAACTCGTTCTATCCATTAAAATCAAAATCTCTGATGTAGGACGGTCGTTTGGAGAAAACGAAAAAAAAACCTTGAGACATGGGTAAATTTTTTGAAGGCGGTAGACAGTGGGGTAAAGTACTAAGAGACTGTGGCATTCTGCATGGACACAAAAGAGTCGGCGGTCTTTTCACTGGTACCCTTTTTGAAAATCGTTTACTTTCAGTTATAAGAAAAAGTAAAATTTGTGCAAAAAGGATTCAAAAAAATTCCGACGCAAACCAAATAAATTATATTAAAAAAAAACCCAACCCCATCCATTTTCATAGTACCTGTTTGTTTCAAAGATGGATACTAGCCAAACAAGTCAAAAGGGTCTTTGATTTTCAAGTTAGCAGCGGAACAAAACTTTTGAAGAGGAAACAAAGCCGACAATCTTTGAGCAGAAACCAGTTGAGCAAAAAAAATATATTTAAAATTAAAAAAAAATTTTATGTCCCCACTCAAACTACAATGAACAACACTTGCATTTGCATCTACAGTGAATTACGCTGAAAGCACAAGAAGAAAACTCCCCCAACAACTTAGCAGACAACAGTTCACCAGACAAACGAAAGTCCAACTTTTCAATTTTTACCAAAAAAAAACTTTCTATTGCTACAACACACTAAAAAAAAAACGAAGTCCAGCCGTAACTCAAACCTAAGCCCACAGAATGAAGACCCGAAGGCGTTACCTTTAGATAGTTTGAATATGTTATGTTTCAAAGACAAAGCAAATCAAAAAAGAGTGGAATATTTGTTTACGGGCTTTGGTTCATGGGCTTTGATTCATAATCTCACAAAATTAGAATTTTATTGTAATTTTTCCTTTTGAATTTCAAAAACCGATTTGGAACAGTTCTAATTGTGTTTTTTTACTTTACGTATACACATTGTTATAAGATGGTCCGTTTTAAAAGGTGATACTGCCACAAGAGTATCATTAGACAGAGATTTGGCTGTGATTCGGTAACCCATGAGGGATCTGTTGGGAGTATAATTACATGTTGCAAAGGTTTTAAACACGGAAAAATTTTATCTGAATTCGAATCTCGATGGAATGATGGAGTTTAGCTTCTGGTTAGTTCAAATGATTCATGTTCAAATCTCCTAATATAGTCAAATCTATGGCTTCTGAAGCTATAAATTCAATGCCTTTCAATGTGTCATCAATGATTAATCGTTTTACCTGCTTGTGTGGCATTTCTAAAAAAACTCACGGATCTAAGCAAATGTACTTCATCATAGAAGAGTGATTGGTATTTGACCGTCTGAGCAATTTCATCGTAAATTTGTACAATTTAAAACTCCTTTCTTTTAAAATAGTTGATAACAACGTTGTCAAACTCAGTTATTGATCTGCCGCTTATTGAATCAGATGCGGCATTAACAGGCGGAATTTGACATATGTTAAGATTTCCAGGTCTAAATTTGTGCTCGTTTCATGGTTGCACAAAAAACTTCAGAGAGCTCATCAACTGATTCATGGAGCTCTCTCGTCAGAAGTTAGTGCCATCCTGGAAAATGATTGATTTGATCCTGGAAACCGATTTAGAACAAATTTAATTGTGTTTTTTTACTTTACGTATGCACATTGTTATAAGATGGTCGTTTTAAAAGGTGATAATGCCACAAAAATTTCATTATACAGATATTTGGCTGTGATTAAGTAATCCATGAGGGATCTGTTATGTGCATAATCACATGTTGAAAAGGTTTTAACCACGGAAATATTTTATCTAAATTCGAATCTGGATGGAATGATGGAGTTTAGCTTCTGGTTAATTCAAATGATTCAAGTTCAAATCTCCTAATATAATTAAACCTATAGCTTCTGAAGCTATAAATTCAATGCCTTTCAATGTGTCATCAATGATTAATCGTTTTACCTGCTTGTGAGGATTTATGCAAGAAAGGTTACATGCCTTTTTGATTGCTTTCAGATATGATTGAACTAAATTCTACCCAGATACCTTCGAAGTGTGACGGAAATTTTAAGACATGACGGAAGTGAGTAAGAAATTTTAATCTTCCCGGATCTTGCAATTTTTTTGGGATGAAAATTGCAACCCCTTCTGAAGTTTGACCAGAGCCTTTTTGTTTTCGTCACAGCTGAAAAAAGTATGAATTCATTCGCAGAATGAGTAGGTGAGACGATCACATGCTTCATCCAGCCAAGTTTCAGGGAGACTTATCACAGTATTTGAGTCAATACTTTCCGAGAGGGAACATTTTTCAGCATGTTTAGTTTCAAGCTTATGCATATACGAGTCACAAATTTGAAGTACTCATGGTGTTGTTTCGTAATACTTTTCAGGTTCTCGCCAGATGACAGGGCCTGGGTTTACTTGTGACCTTGCAATCTTAAAAAGTGATATTCAAACTGCACTATGGATTAAGCTGTGTACCCACCTTTGAGTTTAGATATTGGTTTGAACGGCGACACATAAGCTCGGTTGCTTGAAAAAAGTGATTTAGTCCAATGTTAATAATTCGGGCAAGAATTAAAAGATTATTAAAAGTAGAACAACTAAACATTATGCACAAACAAATGAACTCGAAATTCTTTGGGCGCGTTACTGCTATATCGATCATTAGTATGGATAACACGTGTTGCGCATGTCATAATTATGGCAGTTAATGTTTAAATAACTAAATGTTTGGTTATTCGTAAAAATTGAACTATCAATCCCGCTGTGTCTATAGTTCGGTAATCTCTCTGGGTGCTCGGGGCCCCCTCCCTATTAGATTTGAGATTTGAGCAAGGTTTTACGCGGTTCCTCTGAGTGTGCTTTGGGCCCCTAGAAGTAGAAGGAGTTTGTGACAAGATGTGAGGGTATAGGTTTTAGGGCGGTATTACCTTTTCCAGTATGGCATTTCTCAAACAACTCACGGATCTAAGCAAATGTACTTCATCATAGAAGAGTGATTGGTATTTGTCCGTCTGAGCAATTTCATCGTAAATTTGTACAATTTAAAACTCCTTTCTCTTATAACTCTCTTAAAACTCCTTTCTCTTAACTGAGTTGTCAAACTCAGTTATTGATCTGCCGATTATTGAATCAGGTCCGGCATTAACAGGCGGAACTTGACAGATGTTAAGAGCTCCCGACCCAAATTTTTGCGCGATTTCATGGTTGCGCAAAAAACTTCAGACAGCTCATCAATTGATTTATGGAGTTTTCTCGTCAGAGAGTTAGTGCCATCCTGGAAAATGATTGATTTGAGCTCAACATCGTGTAATTTTAGTGAAAATTTTTTTCTTCTTGCAAAAGCACCATGATAAGTATGAATTGTCACGTCTTTTGGGAGATGCTTTGTCAAATTCAGCTAAAAAAAACTTGAACCAATAATCAAATTTTTTATATCTGTCGGAATATACTTAGCTGCAGCATCAAAAGGAGCTCTGACTCTTTCTGTGTCAAGATTTGTAATCGGGCCAACATTATTTGGTGATATCGTTAGGATATTTACAAGAATGTATGTCTTAAGATAGTTATCTTTTCTCCCGAAGTTAGTTTTGAGAAGGTATCGGGTATCAAGATGCATTGGTGTCGACATTGTGCTGAATCCAGAATTGTGCCAAAAATGATTCAGTGTTGCCATAAATAGCGCAATGATGATGTAGTAATCAGTGCGCAGTGAATTCAATTAATGTTTCATTTCACTCAGAGTCAGTTTAGGGCTACATGGCGAGACTAAACGAACTAAATTAACATCTGGTTCAAGGGAAAGAGCGTACCGAAAATGAACGCACATGATCTCAACTAAAAACCTTCATCTAAATCACATTATGTAACCAAATAACAAACCCGTTCAATGCAGCAAAGAACTTACATCAGCATCAGTTAGTAGAATCAAATGACATCACATTTATAAACTCAAAAATTATACAACAGGACTCAAATGAGCCTTAACAACTCACAACGGAAGTATTCAGTTCTGCAAAGATGTTTTTAGTCAGCAAAGTTTACTTTATATGTCAACGAGGTCCAATTGCATATCAGGTCTGAAGTTTTTCCAATTTTTATTGTCTCAAACACTTTGCCTCCGTAAAAAATTAAGTATTACAAAAATGCCAGATGACTTTTCATATTTAAACCATTTCATCTGCTGTTCGATTGGCTTTAAAAAATTTTCCCAACAATTTTTCTGTGTCGAAAAAAATTGGTCTACACAATTCGTTTTAAAGCTACTCGGAGCGAGCAGAGCAACTACTGGATTTTTGAATGTCCTTTACTTCAATAGTTGTGATCAGAACATTTTTTCTACTTGCAGAACAATCGAACTATTTTTCTTTCCACTTGTCCAATTAGTATATTTCCCCACCCGTTTATAGAACTAAAGGCAAAATCGCAAAAGCCACGAAAAAAAATCACAAATGAATAATTATAATTGCCTAACTTAAGTTCATTTTTTTGATATTCAAAAAACGTTTGTACAAAAATACGGCGTGGGCTCGCAGTAACTGTTCATAAAGAAAACGGGAAAAGGCGCCTCAAAATTATTTGCGCGGGGCGGATTTGCGATTAACAAATCACCATTTGCTTCTTTGCTCTCTTGCGCTTTGAAAGCATGAGCTACTTGAAACAAATTTAAAACATAAATTTATTTTCAGGGCTTCGCTCTGCTACCATCATACGCAGCTAATTAATAACACCTGTATATATTTTTAGATGTACTTTATCTCGCGGCGAACACCATTTTTCGCCTTTTTCGCTGCCTGGGGATTTTTACACTTGAAGTTTACCAATTTGGTCGATCAATAGTACAAGTTATTCCATTCCTGCAAAAAAACTTCAGTAAAATGGCAATGGTATTACATATATATGCGCCGGCACCACAGAACAAATACCAATATCCACACACAGATATTAACAGCATGTCAAAAGGTATAAATTTGCACCAAGCGCAGTATACATAATAGCACCATAACACGTGCGGTCAACCACTATATAGTTTTGCAAGCAAAGAACAAGTGACTGCATTGTAATTCCTTTTCTTTACTCCATTTTGCTCAACGAGAAAGACTTCAGAAATGTCTTTTGCATTGAACAAAATTATTAATATTCATTGAATTAACTTCGAATTCATTCATTCGAATGAGACTTGTTCACAGCAAACATTGAAAAGGATTATTCAAATCTAGCTATTCTTTTTGCAAATCAAATTTTTTCTTCAAGGACAGTTGAAAATGGCAGTCACTGAAGAAACATTTTCGATACTTCTTTCATCGCTTTGTATCGTCACGTTGACGATTTTTTGCGCATTCCTGCGTGTTTTCAAACGACGTTTCTTACCTTCTCAATTTCAGATCTTCGTGGAAGAGTTAGTTTGCACGTTCCAGATAGTAGCTGGAGTTAAAGAGGGCGACATAGTTTTGGACACAGGCGGAACTTGGGCCTATTTTGTGTTTATTTTTGTCCTTTTTGCGAGTTTTGGTTTATCTTTCGAAGGAAATGGAGCAACTTGCGGTTTATGGGAACAACTATTCTTCGGTCAAATATCTATTGTGAAATGCCTGATAGCGTGTATCTTGCAACTAATCGGTGGATTCATCGGACTTGTCTACATCAAATCCTTCTGGAAAATGATCGGTCTTGGTTCTTACCATCTCAAAATGTACAAGCACTCAACCGAAGATATTTGCGAATCTGCTATGAACTCAACACTATACGAAGGTATGGTTGCCGAGTTTACAGCTACGATTTTGTTCAGCATTTACTCAAACTCACTTCGAAATTTGTCACTGATTTCAACTGGGAAACGAAGAGCCTATTTTGACGCCTTTGTGACGTCATTCATAGTGATAGTTGGAATGGATTACACTGGCATGATGTTCAATCCTGCATTGGCTACTGCTTTGACCTTTAACTGTAAAGGCCACTCAGTTTCAGAACACATTTTGGTCTACTGGTTTGCACCATTTTTAGCCACTGTTGTTTCATGCATTTACTTCAACTATCAGAAGAAACAAACAAAGGAAAAGAAGGCGGAAAAGAAGGATTAAACTTTAAAAAAAGGATTAAAATTTCAATTAAAACAAATTTCAAAAAACAACCTTATCTATCCACTCGTGCCAGAAATTCTGCATGTTAAACATCTTCACTGCAAAAAAGTGCAATTATTTACAAGATAGTGACTTATAACCATTCTGTGAAGAAATATCTAAGATGCAGCAAGCTGAGAAGTGCGATTTGAAGTAAAAAAAAAGTATAACAATAAGATATGCAGCCTGTTGCGGTGCATGTAACAAAAAGTTACGATCACAGCTATGTGAGAAGCTGACATATATTCCAGATTTTTAAACACCCAGTTATTCTAACAGTAACTAGGAACATTCATTACGAAGCCCACCCCTCCCCCCCCACCACCCCCCGCCCTCAGGAATTTGACTCTCCGTCCATAGAGCCCCTTTGTTACTATTCAAGACATCCATTTTCGGCCAATCGACCAACACGATCTACCTTTTTAGAAAGGCTCCAATGTATACTATTTTTGAGAGAGACGGAAGTTGGTTATCACATTAAAATTAACTGCCATGTAACGCATCTCCGGTGCTTCAAACATACAAGCGTGTAACACACCTCCGGTGCTTCAAACAGATTAGTAATCATGAAAGCTGCTTGTACATAAAAAATGGAGAAAAAAACGGCGAAAAGAATGTAAGTAAAAAATAGACGGGGAAATCCAAAAACGCTTTTAATTTCATGAACGATAAAAATAATTGTGACGAGAAGGTTCAAATCTCCATAACTACAGAGTTTCAGATCTTTGTAAACGAAACCCTAAAACAACCGACAGCATACAACTGCACTTTTCATACTAAAAAATTGAAACAATTAATTGTAAAATTATCAAACTCATAAATGGAATTCATAATCCATCGTAACTAATTTTAAAATATCAGACTCTGTTTTTTCTTTTTATTAAAAGTAAGTTCTGTGAAAAAATTTGAGCAAATATATGAGGATGAGAGGCCACATATGCATCTGCTGGTAGTAACCTGACATCGCCCCACCGAAGCGTCGACAATTTCACAATTTGAAAAGCTTTTATTTGAAAATAAATATTTTTGAAATACTTCAAAAGAAGATAGAAACGTCATAATTAAAAAAAAAAGACGTTGAGCATTCTTAACTGGAGTCCAGACAAACAGCCTGAAATTACCTTGCAATCACCTCGCCATAGTGTTGAGTAATTCGAACTTGGAAATTATTTTAGATCTTAAACTTTTAAAATATTATGAAGGATAAAAACGGCATGTCTCGGAAACTAAGATTATCTGAGCAATCAAACTTTGAAGCAAGATCTGCAACCTCTGAGAGTACCAAGAGATCAACCCACAGCAGGAAATATTCAGAAAAAAAATATTGAAATACAGTCATGTCTCGGAAACCAAATACATTTCAGCAGTCACCTTTGGAGGCAAGATTTTCATCTTTTGAGAGTATCTCGAAAGCACCTGACTACAGTGTTGGCTACTTCAAATTAAGTGGAAACTTTTTAAATCTAACTTTTCTGAAAGTTTCTGAAAAAATCATAAAAAATGTCATATCTCGGAATATAGAAAGATTTGAGCAGTCATATTTCGATGCAAGATTTGGAATCTCCGAGAAAACTTTAACAGCTCCCAACTTCAGGGTTGAGAATTTCAAATTCTGCCAAGTGTTCATATAAATTCTTTAAAACTTTTTTTTTAAATCAAAAATGAAGTCATATCTCCGAAACTAAGAGGATTTGAGCAGTCCCATTTGGATGCAAGATTTGCAACGACTGAGAGTACTCTGGCAGCACCCCATACTATAGAGTTGGCAAGTTCAATTTTTGTTAAGTTTTGATATCTAAGTTAATTGAATTTTAAAAAAAAAAACGTCATAACTCTGAAACTAAAAGGATTTGAGCAGTCAATTTTTGAGAAAAGATTTGTAACCCCTAAGAGTACCTTGATAACACCCAACTACAGGGTTGAGAATTTCAATTTACGTGGAATCTTTTATATCTTAGTTTTCAGAAAGTTTTCAAAAAAGTCACAAGAATCGTCAGATCTCGTAAACTAAAAAAGATTTGGGTGTTCATATTTGGACTAATTTGCAAACAATAGGGTAAAACTGACAGCATCCCACTTTTGGATTTTATAGTTCAGACTTGACAAAAACGCTGAATTCAAGCTGGAAAAATGAAAAAAAATATAACCATTGCAATAAACGATATAGCTTAACCGTGCAAAACTCTTTCGTTGAACTTGCGAAAAAAATACCTTGAAAAAGCTTAAACATGGAGAGATAGTAAAGCCCTCACTTAAATACTTCATATATTAAATTACGTGAACACTGCTTATATATAAACAAAACGAAAAATGACAGGAATACAACCTTAACAATAAACGGGAGCATCCAACAACGCTTAGGATTTTAAAAATCGAAGGATGAAAAAATTTTATTTTACCGGTTCCTTTCAAACTAAAATGATCAATTCTCCAAACCTACTGCGTTTTAAATCTCAGTATTTCAAACTCAAACATAACCCTAAAACGGTACACAGCATACGACTGCACTTTCTACAATTAAGATTTCATTGGCGCAAAATCACTAAACTCTTGAGACTCACTCTTGTGTAAGTTAGTTTTTATTCATTTCATTAGCCTTTACTTAAATGAATTGCTGCCGGCAAAAAATATATGCAGCGTAATTATTTTACAACCACCCAGCGTAATTTTTTTGAAACAGACATTTTTTCTTAATTAATGAAAATTTTTGAAATCTAAAAACCGACAATTTAGAAAACTCAAACAATTTGACCAAAAATATGCGAATGGAAACGAAACCAAAGATAAGGACTTATAACCATTCTGTGAAGAAATATCTAAGATGCAGCAAGCTGAAAAGTGCGATTTGAAGCAAAAAAAAAAGTATAACAATAACATATACAGCCTGTTGCGGTGCATGTAACAAAAAGTTACGATCACAGCTATGTGAGAAGCTGACATATATTCCAGATTTTAAACACCAAGTTATTCTGACAGTAACTAGGAACCTTCATTACGAAGCTCACCCACTCCCCCGCCAAAAAACGGCGAAAAGAATGAAAGTAAAAAATAGACGGGGAAATCCAAAAACGCAAAGTTTTCAAAAAAGTCACAAGAATCGTCAGATCTCGTAAACTAAAAAAGATTTGGGTGTTCATATTTGGACTAATTTGCAAACGATAGGGTAAAACTGACAGCATCCCACTTTTGGATTTTATAGTTCAGACTTGACAAAAACGCTGAATTCAAGCTGGAAAAATGAAAAAAATATAACCATTGCAATAAACGATATAGCTTAACCGTGCAAAAACTCTTTCGTTGAACTTGCGAAAATAATACGGTGAAAAAGCTTAAACATGGAGATATAGTAAAGCCCTCACTTAAATACTTCATATATTAAATTACGTGAACACTGCTTATATATAAACAAAACGAAAAATGACAGGAATACAACCTTAACAATAAACGGGAGCATCCAACAACGCTTAGGATTTTAAAAATCGAAGGATGAAAAAATTTTATTTTACCGGTTCCTTTCAAACTAAAATGATCAATTCTCCAAACCTACTGCGTTTTAAATCTCAGTATTTCAAACTCAAACATAACCCTAAAACGGTACACAGCATACGACTGCACTTTCTACAATTAAGATTTCATTGGCGCAAAATCACTAAACTCTTGAGACTCACTCTTGTGTAAGTTAGTTTTTATTCATTTCATTAGCCTTTACTTAAATGAATTGCTGCCGGCAAAAAATATATGCAGCGTAATTATTTTACAACCACCCAGCGTAATTTTTTTGAAACAGACATTTTTTCTTAATTAATGAAAATTTTTGAAATCTAAAAACCGACAATTTAGAAAACTCAAACAATTTGACCAAAAATATGCGAATGGAAACGAAACCGCTGGTAGTAACCTGACTTTTCCCTAGCAACGTGTTGACAATTTTCAACTATTTTTTTAATCCTTGATACTTTTTGAAACAAAAAAAAACGTCAAATTTACAAAAAAAATCCTTTGAGCAGTCATCTTTAGAAGCCAGATAGTAATTTCTTGAGAGTACTTAGAACTTTTTGGAGCAACCCACCATACTGTTGAGAGATTCAAGCATTGTTAATTTTTTCAATAAGGTTTTTTTGAAAAGTTTTGAAAAAAATCATAAACAATTGACATCTCGGAAACTAAGACGATTTCAAACTAAGAAGTAGTCAAAATTGGAGGAAACTATTTTAACCTCTGCGAGTAAGATGATTTGCGAGTCAAACTTAAAGGAAAGAACTGGAACCTCTGAGAAAACCCCGAAATAACCCCTTTAAAATGTTGGAATTTAAGATTTCGTTTAAGTTTTTAAATCAGGTTTTTTGATTTTTTTTCAGAATATTTAAAAAAAAAATGTTCATTTCGTGAAATCTGAAATGATTTTAGCAGTCAAATTTGGAGGGAAAAATGGCAACCACTGAGATTTTACCGGGCAGCACCCAGTTAGAGGGTTGCAAAATTCCAATTGCAAAAGAACTATATTTCAGCTTTGGAAACATTTGAACATATCAAAAAAGCCTCATATCTCGGAAACTAAGAACATGTGAGTATCCAAATTTAGAAGCAATTAACCTTGAGACTACCATACCAGCACCCAGCTTCAGCGGTGAGAATTTGAAACTGCAACTTTGGAAATCAAAGCTTTCTGTAAAATATGAAAACAAAAATAATAAAAACTTCACAACTCAGAAAGTAAAAAAAAAAGAATGGTCGCTCTTGGACGCAACATTTCCACTCCTGAGAACATTCTCAAATTACCACACAAACTTTTTTCTGATTTTCAAAATCTAATTTCTGAAAACTTTGGTAAAAATCAAAAAAACCGTCGAATCTCGAAAACTACAAGAATTTGCGCGGACATATTTGGAGGCAACATTTGTAACCCATGAGATTACCCTTCAAACTTAGTGTTGTTTTTTTGTATCTTATTTCTTTGAAATTTTTTTTAAAAGCATAAGAAGCGTCAAATCTCGGGAAAAAAGCGTTTGGGCAGTCGCATTTAGCTCAAGATTTGCATTTGGTGAGAGTACCATAGCAGCAGCCAAATGAAGGGTTGGAAATTTCAAATAAAGGGTTGGAAAAACGTCATAACTGCAAGACTACAAAAATTTGAGCTGTCAAATTTAGAGGCATCATTCGCAACCCCTGAAAGTACGCTGACAGCAATCAAATACATGTTTCAGAATTTCGTTTTCTTCATTTTTTTAAATCGAAGTTTTCTGAAGATTCAAAAAAAAACAGAAAAACGTCATATCTCGAAAAGTAAAAAGAATAGAGCAGTCAAACTTGGAGGCAACCTTCGTAACACCAGAGAAAATCCTTACATTACGCAGCTACAGGGATGGGAATTTCATGGTTTTCTTTTTTCAAATCTAACTTTTCTGAAAACTGAAAAAAGAATCATAAAAAATGCCAGTTCCCGATAACAACAAGAATTTGAGAATTCATATTTTGAGGCAAGTTTCGGAACCCCTGAATGTACCCTGACAGCTCCTAATTCCAGGGTTGGGAATTTCAAAATTTGTGAAAACTTGAGTCAGGTTTAAGTTTTCAGTAAATTTTTTATAAAGTCACTAAAAGCGTCGTATCGTGCAAACCAAAATGATTTGGGTATTCATAATTCGAAAACTCTAGCGAATTTGGTTAGCTGTTTTCAAACTTGGTTCAATAAACACTGAACTGAAACTGGAAAATCGAAAAAAAAACTTCTGTAACTTTGCAGAATTCGATATAGCTTAAACGGGTAGTCTTTAGTTAAACATGCAAAAAAATGTGTTAAAAAAGCTTAAGCATGGCGAAATAGTCAACCCCGCATTTAAACATATGATAGATAGATAGACAGATAGATTGTAGAAAGGCATATGCTAAGATACGAGAAAACTCCACTCATTGATTCATGTCATTACGACTCAACAGAATAAAAATGTTTACACAGGGGCGAAGCGGAGTTTCGCATCAATTGCGATTCAACGCAAGCGTGGATGCATAGTGAAAAAGATAACAAGGCCCAGCCGGGTTTGAATCCAAGAGCATTCATTTGTAGGAAAATGCGTACGGGAAAAGACTATTTCCCGATTATAAGAGTTCCTGGCTCTCGCAGGTGAAATCAATCACAGGAGTATCAACAGCAATTGCAACTAAAAAGAAAAACACTTACAGCGCAATAAAAATGTGAGAATTTAGCCGAAAGCACAAACGCAGATGAACGAAAGTTCGACGATTAAAAATTCTCGGAAAAAATTTCACTTTCATACTAAAAAAAAGGTCCGGCCGGAACTCGAACCTCAGATATTGAGGTGCAAAAGCAAATAGAAAAGATCCTTGAAGTTTTCAAAAAAGGCAATTCAATTTCTTACAGACCTGTAGGGATAAATGACGGTAAAAAATCTAGTTCCCGATTACAAAACACTTCCTCTGGCAAGTTGAAAAACATAGCCAAAAGACAATAAGAAAAAAATTCGGAAAATTCATGAATGCAAGGAAACAAAAAAAACTTTAAAAAAAAAAAATATATATATATATATATGTAAATTGATCGATAAATATTGACAAATACGGCCTTAAGATTCTTTGATTTTCAAAAAAAAAATATGATCGACTTTTAGTTTGTTGAAATTCGCCCAATTTGAGAAAATTGGATCAAATGGTAAGTTTTGTATTCCAGTTTTGAAATCTGCAAATTAAAATCTACTTTTGAAATTGGAAGTCGATCACTTGAACAAGCAAAAACAGCAAAACAGATCTGCACAAATAGTCAGAATATTACGACCACAATTAGCACGGAATATAACGACACCAGAAAAATTAGTTTAGAATACTTTGAAAATTGGAATAATTCACCGCCGCGCAAAATAAATTGGACTAACGCATTGAGGTAGAAGAATAGAACCGCTCATGCTTGAATTTTAAAAAAATATATATTGAATATCTTTTGCCATTCAAGCTCAGGGGCTTCGAAGTCTTCAAGAGGGTATCAAAAATAATCGTCAAAAATATTATTTCGCCAAAAATGAGTGCGTCAGCATCGGAAAAAACAACGAACTGACCGAATAGCACTACGCTCGCAAACGACACTGTTTCGATGAGAATACATCCTGATAAAAACTTTCATACAAAATTAAGAATTTCAAAAAAATAATTATTACATTCACAATTTTTGAATTAAAATCTTTGAAATCCCGCAGGATCGAGGCCGAAAGAAAAATATTAAAATGTTGAAGAGAGCCATTAAAAAGTTACAAAACAACAAAATTTGAGTTTATCCAACATGATTTGAATAGAGTAGATAAGATATTTACTCAGCAAAAAAAAAAGCTCAAAATATGTCTATTGGTTGACGAAAAAAGGGAGTAGACCAAATAACTGACGAGATGTTTCAGTGATTTTGTTCAGCAAGCTGCTTATAACAAAATGTACATATGGAGATTTGAAAATCCTTGTCAACCGCAAGCGTAATAGCGAAGCGCCTAATCATTGTATTGGGTTAAGAAGGCTCATTTAGATTAATTGACCCGGTATTTTTTAAATAGCTTTTGACCAAATATAAACTGACTCATGTTTACATGAATTTTTGAAAGAAGTTAACAATGTTCATTCTTTATAGAAAGCTTTAAAAAGCGAGCTCAGTTAGTTCAGCTTATGTCTAAACACCCAATATACAGTTTGGATGGATACAATTGCCATGGTAATAGCAAAACGTTAGCTCTCAATTGCATTTGTCTGATGTGTTCCGGAAAAAGCGGGCGACTCAAATTTCTGTACTGGAGCATATAGTTCCTGATTTAAAACATGTTCTCTCAAATGCAACATTTATTGCCACAAAGTATAACTTTATTGTTCCGACTTTCGAAGAAAACGGAATATTTATGCTCGGTGTGGTTTTTTTCAGTCAATTTTCGCCGATCGAAATAATAGTTTTCGACAAAAAAATTGTTTACCCCATTGAAGATCTCGACTTCTTGAGTTCAAATATAAAAAGATATTTCACCTCCGATTATTTTTTGCAAAGTTCTGGGAGTTTGAACATAGCCAATTTGTCCATGCTCTGGTCTAAATTCTATGCGCTTTGAAGATTTAAGTCAAAACTTAGAAAACTTAACGCGAATTTTTTATGCGTGGCGGAATTATCCCGCACAACAAAACCGTTTCAAATTGAATTGAGGCTAGCTTATTGGTCGTATTAATTTCTTACGGCTCAAAATTTTACACTTTGATTTAGTCCAAATTTTAAATGTTTTCAATATTTTCTTTTCCTAAAAACTATTCGATATGAATTAAGGGACAGTCGGAATATTCAGGGCTTTGCCCTGATATACGAGCAGTCTTGCTTATTGCTATATGACCCGACAAAGAAGTCAATTTGCGAAAAGTTAATTGATTCTAATATCAACTGATTACTATACAAACAAATTTTACTTACTTTTCTAATATATTTCATCCGGCAATTAGTGAGAGTTTAATAATTATTCAGAAGGAGAGTTTTGATCTTTTAATTATTCTAGTAAGGTGAATTTGACGTTGTAATTTGAGTGTACATATTCGGTCCACCACTGGCGGAGCTCGGGCGTCAACACGAGATCATTCAGTTGTAGGTCTGTCATCTCACTTCCGCAATGTGACAGAATGAACTCTATCAGCGCCTGACTGTCAATCGTCCATTTCTTGCTGATCGAAATGTGAAATTTCCTCAAACGAGGCAGCAACTTCTCAATGCAGTCCGTGAAATCTTTCGTCGATTCCTGTGGTTCAGCCGTGCTTAGATAGTGCAAGCAAAGATACTCGAGGTAGTAGCTCTTCTCGAAAAGTTCTTTCAACTCGCTACATGGCAAGCCGTATTTGATATTCGAAATGATTAGTTCCGATAGGCGTTCAGGGAACTCGGGATAAGTGCCTTCTACACTTGTGACCATCATTATTTGCGAATTTCGAATAATCAGACGCTCAAGCAGACTGAGGTGTCTGACATAAGGGAAGTACACAATTTGGAGGCCACTTTCAAGTTGCAGGAACTTAATGTTCTTGAAACAGGGGTACCCTAGAAATGTATTCCACACTTTTGAAATTTTATCAACTCGGCTATCCTGGTGTCTATGTGAGCCCAAACTGCTTAAGCGACTTCCTATGTTCTCTCTAATCTTCAGATCTCGAAAGTTTTCCAGTTTGGTGATTCCAAGGCACGTTAAGGGATCTAGGCGCATGATCTTTTCCAACAGCGGGTGATCTATCTCCAAAGCTGTCACGTTGCCTAAAATTGAAGACACGTCTGATTCGCTCATCCAGTTTTCTATATGAGATCCAATTTCTAGAAGAATCAGTTGAGATAGAGCCAACGGTTTTGGGCTCTCGTCCTGCGCATACAGACACAAGGCTTCAATCAAATTAGAAATTCTGATATGGTTTAAATCGATCTGGTTCTTCAGCAGTGTTATTATATCCTCAACCTTGTAATTCTCGCCACTAACTGTGAGTGACTCGAGTTGAAACTTCGCATGGGCTATTTTCAGAAGTCCTTCTGAAGTTATATTTTGTTGTTCATCCTGCAAATTGAGCTGCTTTAATGCCGGGCAATTGTTTGAAAGAATCTGGATATGTTCATCTGTGACTCTACCAAAAGATAGATTTAGCTTCTGGATGTTTCGGCAGAAAAATGTGATCACGTTGATGTCTTTCACGCTGAGTCCCCACCTACTAAGGTTAAGTTCAGTCAGCGAACTTGTACACCTAGTAGCAAGAGCATCTGTAATAAAGGCATGAGGCACATTGTGTCTGTGAACTCTCAGTTTGTTCAAGTCCAGTTTTGTAGTTGAGGTTGTGATTAACATACAGATTTCGTTGGCCGTCAGCAGGTTTGGTCCTATTCCATCCAAATGGCAGTACTCGTCTAAGATTCTGTCGATGAATTTGCATGGCACTGGGTCGAAGAGGTCGTACTCGTTTTTGTACAGTTCGCCAAATAAAGACCTGGCTCTAACAATCTCTTTGACTACGATCTCTTTCAAGGAGGGGAAAGGACGCACGGCAGGGGGCATGTTAACCTGAAAACTAATAAAAGTGAGAGTTCAAAGCTGCTGCAGATTAAACCGCCTTTCGTCTTTCGCTGAGACTACAAAATTATATTTTAAGACTCAGCAATTAGAAAAAACAAACAGACAGCTGAAAAATTATCAATCAGGTCGAAAAAAAACTAAAAAACGACAAAGAGAAGCTCTAAAATGTTTAAGAAAACAGTGAAACACAGAGGCGAAGCGGAGCTTTGCACCACTTTGCGATATTCGGGAAAAACATATATTTAAAAAAAAACAAAGAAGTCGAATCTATTCGGAACGACCGAAAATGAATAAAGCTAATTTTGAAAAAAAAACATGCCAAGACAAAAAAATTTAGCATCGGAAGAAAACTCACCAAGGTAAAAAAACCAAAAGTACCTAAGCAGAAACCGTTTCATACGAAAACAAAACATTAAAACTAACTAGCGCGTCAATCGCACCTCCGGTGCTACAAAACCAAGTCTTCAGAAAACAGACAAACCAAAATTCTAGGATTTAAGCAGTCATTCTTGGACTCCAGATTTGCAACCCCTGAATGTACCCGGACAGTAACCCACTAAAGTTTGAGAAATTGAAGTTCGGAGTGTTTTTTTATCTAGTTTTTTTATATCTAATTTTTTTGAAAAAAAAACATGAAAAAATCATAAAAAACGCCAATTCTCGAAAACCAAAAGGATTTGAGCATTCATACCGGGACTCTAGATTTGCCACCACTGTTTTTACCCAGACAGCACCCCACTATAGGGTTGAGAAATTGATGTTCGCTTAATTTTTTTTATATCTAAGATTTTTGAAAAAAAATGAACAAATCACAAAAAACGCAATTTCTCGAAAACCAAAAGAATTTCAGCAGTCTCACTTGGACGCCAGTTTTGCAAATACTTAATATACCCTGACAGCACCCCACTATAGGGTTGAGAACTTCAAGCTCGGTTAGTTTTTTGTATCCAATTTTTTTTAAATCTAAACTTTTCTAAAAAAAAACATGAAAAAATCATAAAAAACGCCATATCTCGAAAACCAAAAAGATTTGAGCAGTAATAGTTGGACTCCAGATTTGCAACTTCTGAATATACCCTGATAGCATCCCACTGTAGGGTTGAAAAATTGAAGTTAGGTTATTTTTTTTATATGTTTTTTGATTGAAAAATGAAAAAAATCATAGAAAACGCAATTTCTCGACAACCAAAAAGATTTGAGCAGTCATAGTTGGACTCCACATTTGCAACTTCTGAATGTACACTGACAGCCCCCCCCCCACTATATGGTTGAGAAATTGAAGTTTGGTTAATTTTTTTTATATCTGAGGTTTTTGAGGAAAAAAATGAAAAAATCACAAAAAAACGCAATTTCTCGAAAACCAAAAGAACTTGAGCAGTCACATTTGGACGCCAGATTTGCAACTGCTGAATATACCCTGACAGCACACCAATATAGGGTTGAGAAATTCAAGTACAGTTAGTTTTTTGTATCTAATTTTTTCTATATCTAAATTTTTTTGAAAAAAAAAATAAAAAATCATAAAAAACGCAATTTTTCGAAAACCAAAAAGATTTGAGCAGTCATATATGGACGCCAGATTTGCAAACCCTGAATGTACCCTGATAGCACCCCACTATAGAGTTGAGAAATTCAAGTTCGCTTGGGTTTTTTCTTTCTAGGTTTTTTGAAAAAAAAATAAAAAAAACCATAAAATCGCCATATCTCGAACAATATAAGGATTTGGGCAGTCATACTTGAACTCCAGATTTGCAACCCCTAAACGTACTTAACAGCACCCCACTATATAGGAATGTATAGAACGTATGTATATAAAAAATTTTCAAATCTTGCAACTTTTTGGCCTTTTAACAGACCAACAGGCTTAAACATTTCTTAAGCATTTTAACCTACGGTATAGCTTAAACGTGCCAAAAAAAATTTCGTTAAATATGCAAAAACTAATACATTGAAAAAAATTAAACATGCAAAAATAGGGACTTCTTAAACACGTCAACATAGGGACTTCTTAAACATGTGTCACGTGAAACGCCAATTAAATAATAGATAGATAGATAGATTAGAAAAAATATTCAGATCCCCTCCCCTCAAAACACCTACGCACACAAACAATTTCTTCAGTCATCAAACGACGCAATGTCAAGCAACTCAGCCAATAAAAATAGGCCGAAATCATTTAAGCAGAACAAAAATTTTAAGCGAAATCAAGGCTAGTAAAATAACAAACAGAAGGAAAAAAAAAGCAACTACAATGTAAACTGCGTACAGCAAAAAAAATCTATTATGTTGCAACTAAGCGGAATAAAACATAACCAGACCAATAATAAGCCAACAATTTTTTTGAAACGGAATAATTCCAATTTGAAAACAAAAACTGGTCCTGTCAGATTGAACCAATGACCTTTGCCGTCCCAGAGGTATTTGTTACCTCTACACCAAGCGTGCAGGAGACGCAAGGAAATTTAAATTTATAATAAACTAAACCATTTCTAAATTTGACCATTATATGAACAAATTTATTTACAGGGAAAAGTCTAGTACCCGGTTGCAATACACTTGCTATCACAAGAGTAACACAGAGGTGAAGCGGAGCTTCTCATCACTTGCGACACGACACAAACAAAAAACATTACAAGTCGAAACAAAATGAAAAGATTTTATCACTTGTCTCGATAGAAGTTCATTCTAGGGAAATACGCTCGACAATTGAACATTAAATTGGCAACTAAACACAAGAGTTTCAAAGCGGAAAGAAGGCCGACAATCTTTTGGCAGACCCAAGTTGGGCCCAAAAATAAAGATTCTATAAAAAAAAAACGTTTAAGTTCAAAGTCCCACCTGAAACTGCAATCAACAGCACTTGCACTTGCAACTACAATGGAATTTGCTGACAGCACAAGCAAAATCTGTGGCAACTTAACCGACAGTACTTGGGCAGACAAACGAAAGTCCATTTCAATTTTTCGTATTTTTTTTCAATTTCATTGACACTCAAAAAAGCCCGTCCAGGACTCGAACACCGGCCAGGACTCGAAAAGAAGAGAAGAGACTCAAAAACCGGCCAGGACTCAAAGAGAAGAAGTGAAAAGAAGACAAAAACTTGTAGGAAAAATTGTTTACGGGAAAAAAGTCATGCTCCAGATTAGATTACAAAACACTTGATGTTGTTGTTGTTGTTGTTAGCCCACGCGGGTCGGGTTGGGCTCTTCTGTCTCCAGGTCAAGGAACTTAGCAACCTCTACCGGCCGAAGCCACAGGTCTGCTGGGGTGAGTGGGGAGGGGTTTTGGGAGCAGTTGAAAAGGTGACAAGTTGTGTGGGGGGCAAGGGAACAGGTTGGGCAAAGGTGGGAGATGGAGCTGTCGAGGCGGGATAGGTAGGTGTTAAGGAGCCGGCTGTAGCCAGACCGGAGTTGGGAGAGCCTACAGCGCGTGGGACGTGGGAGAGATTTTTCAGAGGGGTCAATCTTTGGGGGAGGGATACAAATAACTTTAGACGGAGGGGTTTCGGCTAGGAACTTGGTTACAAGGGAGGTATGGTTGTCTTTTAAAATTGGTTTGTAGTAGTTAAAAATAAAAGTGGAGACTTCGTCTCGGTCGTCCAGAACTAGAGGGTGGTTTGCGTAGACTGAAAAGTCGGTTAAAATTTTCTGGGTGTCTTCTTTGAAGCAGCTTATAATTGAGGGGCGAAGTAGACGGGGAGGAGGGGGATGTGAATGTATAAAATTAATGGGATGGTGGGAACGATAGGTAGAGATAAAAAATTGAGATGACAGAAGGGTATGGTGGTCTTTGACCGTTAGGATTTCAGATTCACTGTGCAGGTGGGCAGTGGAACTCATTAGTTTTGATCCAGTAACAACGCGAAGGGATTGGTTTTGGGCAACCTGCAGGCAATTTATGGAGGTGTTACTTGATGCGTGGGACCATGCGGGGGCTGCATAGTCAAGTATGGGGCGAATTAAAGCTTTAAAAGTTAGGAGGAGGGTTTCTTTGGAGTGACCCCAGGTTGATCCTGCTAATGCCTTCAGGATTCCGATCCTGCGTCTGGCCTTTTCAGCGGATTGTTTGCAGTGAGTGGCAAAACAAAGTGTTGGATCAAATGTCACCCCTAAGATTGTTGGATTTTTGTTTAGGGGTAGCGCCTCGTTATTTAAAAGAACACTAGGTGTTTTATTAAATTCTTTGTTATAAGAGGAGAAAAGTGTAACTGATCCTTTAGAGGACGCGAAACTTAGTTTGCGTGAGGTGAAAAAATCGTAGAGCCTTTTTAGGTAGCTATTGATGGAGTTTGAGGCGATATCAATATTGGAACTGCTTGCGAAGGGGTGGAAATCGTCTGCATACGAAACAAGGTTTACATTATCGGGAGGTGGCGGTGCATCATGGACATAGAAATTGAAGAGTGTGGGTGATAAAACAGAACCTTGGGGTACGCCACAGTGGATTATTCGATGGGGGGATGTGTGTTCACGGAATGAGGTGGCAGCCTGTCGACCATTAAGGTAATTACTTAGCCAGCGGACTAGACTTCTTGGGAGGGGAGTGTCATGAACGAGTTCCACAAGTGAGCGATGACACACCATGTCGAAAGCCTTAGATAAGTCAAGTGTGGCCAGTACCGTACGTTTAGGGGGGCGATTTTGGTTAAAACCGTCTGAAATGTAAAACTCGAGAGTGGAGAGAGCTGTGGTGGTGGAGTGAAAAGGGCGGAAGCCGTGTTGGTGTTTGGCGTTGGGGAGATGTTTGGTAAAGATGGGGTGAACGAGCCTCTCCAGAATTTTAACAATTGGGCAGAGTAAGGATATAGGTCTGTAAGATGTTGATTGTTTAAGATCCTTATTGGGCTTTGGAAGCGGTGCAATTTTTGAATTTTTCCAAATTTGGGGGATAATGTTTTCGGACAAAGAGATATTAAAAAGGTATGTTAAGTATTGAGTAGCAAGTGGGCCGAGATGTTTAAGATGTATATTACAAAGGCCGTCGGGACCTAGCGCTCGCGATGGTTTGCTGTCTGCAATGGCTTGTTTAGTATTTTCAGGGGTAAAAATTGGGCTGTCTGACAGCGGTAGTTTGGCAATTTTTCTTCTCGTTATACGAAGGAGTTTGTCAGAGGCGTGGGGTCTGGCATTTGTGAATTGTTTGTTAAAAGAGCTGGTAATATCACGAGGTGAGTGTATGGGTTTAGAACCAAAAGTAATGGGGTGTCTTCCTGCCACGGGCTTAGATCCATTTAAGGAGCGTACCACTTTCCAGAACTTTCTGGCACCAGTGCGGTAGTCGCAAGTCCGGAGGAATTCTCGCCATTTATTTTCTTTGTCCTTTGCTGTCTGTTTCATGAGTCTACAGTTCAGTTGGGATATGACTTCTGGGGGGAGATTTTGTTGTCGGCTTAAATCTCTTTCGGCGGCAAGGGCAGTGGACTCGGGGGAAAGAGAGGGAGTGAAGTGGCGAATACGGCCAGCGGGGATGTGGTGGCGTGCTGCCCTGAGCACCAGGTCCCTCAAGAATTTCTCTCCGGCGGCAACTCCGGAAGGTGGAACCGCTGAAAAGAAACCCTCCTCAATTTCCTCTGTGAATTTGATCCAATCTGCTTTTAAAAAATTTATAAAAGTCCTTTTAGGTGAAAAATTTATAAAATCATCCAAGGGTAGTTCTAGAAGAATGGGTAGGTGATCTGATCCTAGAGATTTAATTGGGGTCCATGATGTGGAGAGTAAGAGCGATTGGGATGCGAGGGAAATATCTGGTGACGAGAGTTGGTTTTCTGAGTTAAAAGGGACTCTGGTTTGTGTGTCATCATTTAATGGTGCAAAGGTGGATTCGGTTATTTCATTGCTAAGTACAGAGCCGCGTTGATCTTCCTCGATGTTGGAGTTCCATAGTTGTGAATGTGCGTTGGCATCCCCGAGTACTAAGGCGTCCCCAGGTTCAAGTAGTTCGGCAAGGGACGCAGAGTAACCAGCGGGACAGCTCGAGCGCGGGGGGATGTAGAAATTATAAATACGAAGCTTGGATGAACTGGCTACCACTGATATGCCCATAGCCTCTAGTGTTCCATCGTTGTTAATATTTATTTCTTCGTATTGTATCGACTCATGTATGGCTATGAGAAGACCGCCCCCTTCTTTTTCTCGATCTTTTCTAATTAAAGTGTAGTGTGAGCCAAGTGAGGGGTTTCGAGATTTCTTTCTTAATTTAGTTTCTTGGAAGACAGCAATATGAATTTGATTTTGAGATAAGAAAGCAGCAATTTCGGGTGCTTTTCCGGAGATACCGTTGCAATTAAATTGAAGGATTTTTAAAAGGCCTTTGGCGGGGTGTGGTGAACTATTTACATTATTAACAGCAGTATGATTAAAATGGTTGTTTGAACTTGAGTTGTTTACACTATTTACACGATTACGATTTGCGCGATTTTGGGAGGAGGAATTATTATTCGAGGAGGTGGGAAGGGTGGGAGGGGGAGGGGGGTTAGGGAGGTGGGGTTGGGGGCGGTTAGGGAAGTTGAACAAGTTTGGGAGTTGGGGGTGGTCAAGTTAGAGGACCTGGTGCCTGGGGGAGGTAAAATGTAGGTAGAGGTACAGGTAGGGCAATAGTAGTCAGGGTGGTGTTGGTTAAGGTGGGTAAGACCACTACATTTAAGGTGAATGTAACCACAGATGTGGCACCAGACACTGGGCTGGGTGCGTTTGATGCGGAAAGAGCAAGGGGAGCAAAAGTAAGGTCCTGGACCAGGGTTTGGATTAATGCCGGAGCGGAGTAGTAGTATAAGGATGAGCAGACGGAGCAGCCTGGCCGGCTTCAGACGCTCCGTAACCGAAAACCCGGAGACTTCTGAGCTTCTCCCGACCCAATGGGAGGGGGGGCTTGACGCCATTTGCATCTTGGTGGGGCCCAAGATGTCGGATCCACCACTGGAAGGCGGCGTCGTCTGGATCCACAAAACACTTGATCACGCAAGAGTAGTAAGGAAAACAATGGTGATAATAAGCCCGAAAAAACTTTTTGCTCCTTGCGTAATTTGGAACGCAACCCTGGAGATTTTGCGTCTCAAGTTCTCGCATCTGCGCCATGTTAGTTTCCAAAAGTTAAACAGAGTAGCCACCAATAAATTACCAAATTAGCACTTTTAAAAGCGATTTGGGCTTGGAAAAGAAATTGGACTCGTAATTTAACACTGCTAGCTGGCTTCTGTAACAAATGGATCAATAGATTATTTTTTATACTGCTTAGATTTCTGAAAATAACATTCCATTTTTTCTCGTTTTTTCTGCACCATTTGAACTTTTTTATTCGAGTTATACACCTTCTTTTCAGCAATTGAATTAAAAATGAACTTAATAAGAAATTAAAAGTCAGAACGCGAAAAATCAAACCTGAGCGTGAACAACATTTAAGACTTCCTGAAAAAAATAACTTGACAGAAAAGAGTTATAAATCACTTGGTAAATCACATACGAAATTCGAACTTTTTTTTACTAAATTCAGCCAATACTATCTGTCTTTTTAACTACACTAACATAAAAATTTCGTTTGATAAAATATCTAAGCGGAAGTGCAGCTGCCTCTTTACCGCAGCCATCAATTCCTACTCTAGTCGAAACTACAATGGAATCTTCAGGAATATTTCCTTCTTCGGTTTTGGCCATAAACAATTTCGGAACAACAGAAATTTCACTCCCAGTTTCGGTGCTTCTACTGAACGTCAGAGGTTGACAGTTGAATTCATCTTTCGTTATATTAAGCGCTTGGCACAGTTTGGCAGGTCCATTTGAAACGTCTTTAATAGATTTGAGACTTTGAGCAAGACTTGCATCGACTTTTTTGTTTCGGTTTTTCAACATTATCGAGTGACCTTCTATTGGCTCAACAGCTCGAATCAAAACTGCGCCAGCCTCGTCTTTACTGGATACGTTAACACAATTCTGTCGTCCGTATATGTAGTACACGTAACAGGTTCCTGCAGGCATAAACATGGCCTGATTGCGCTCAGTTCTGCCTCTAAATGAGTGGCTAGCAACATCTGTCAGTCCAGGGTACGCTTCAGTTTCCACTATTCTTCCCGTGAGAATTTCTCCATTCTCCGTTATGCGCACCACTATTTTTCCTGGAACAAAGAAAACTATACGCTTCTTGCCCTGTTTTTCTTTGAGCTAATAAAAAAAATTAGCTCAGCAATTCGAATAGCTCAGAAGAAAAATTCATACTACCCAGAAGATATTTGGCTAATTCTATTGCACATTTGTCGAAGTCTTCGAAAGTTAAACATGTCTCGGCTAAAAGTTGCACTCTAGTTTGCAAAATTGAATCGGAGCACCCGTTTCGGACATCAGAAATGACTCCATAGTGTGACTTCTTTTCGACTACTTCATTTTGCACTTTTGCGCCGACAGGCCGCTTCACCATGGCTAATTGGAGCTTGCAGATTTCATTTCTGGATCTAGAAAAGCAAAAACAGGGCTCAAAAACAGTCAGGTCAATTCAGAAATGATATTTTTCACTTAACACTTTCACCTAATCAAATTTTGTCAATCTAGTAGAAAAAGGGACAAAGGCGAATTTAAGTTTCAGGAACAAACTAATTGTAGTGTGTGCACAAATTCAACAGCTAGATCTGATTTTCATTAAAAACAAAGAGGCGTAGCGAAACTTCGCACCATTTGCGATACACCAAAAATTCAAAATACTAATTCAAAAGCCAGTTAAACCAAAAAAAAAAACATTTTGAATTTCGATGTTTAAGGTCTCTTCCGCTACGCACGCACATGCAAAAGAAGCATTTTGAGCGAGATTTCCAAACGAAGCAAAATCAAGCGGTCAATCCAATAAAATAAACCGAATAACTTAGCCAAAAGTATGATTTTTGTTTCGAAAGTGTATTTTAGATATTTCCCAGCGGGATATGAAAATAACTGATTGAACCAATTTTCTATAATTTGGTTTGTTTGTGGAAAAAAAACATACCTAAAGGATTCATGAAATTTAAAGAACTCTAATTTCATGCATTTTTTTCTACTTGGCATGTAGGAGAGAAAAAATACATGAAATTAGAGCTCTTTCAATTTCATGAATCCTTTAGGTATGTCTTTTTTTTCCACAAACTAACCCAATTACAGAAAATTGGTTCAATCAGTAATTTTCATATTCCGCTGGGAAATATCTAAAATACACTTTCGAAACGAAAATTAACTCATTTTTTGAGTGATTTACAGCTTCGTTATTGGGGAGCGTAATTTGACTACCTTATAAAATATGAATTTGAATTGAACCTAAGAAAATAAAGACGTAAAGAGCAAAAAAATTGATCGTTATCAAATTTTATGGCGTTTTCCAAAAAAAAGGAAAACTGCACAAACTCAATAACTGTCTTTACTCAGCTCATTGACACTCAAAAACTTTCTAGCAACAAATATTAAGCAAAAATTAAGTTGGTAAAACCAAACTTCTACCATCGTAGAAACAAATTTAGAGTAAAGCAGGTATTTACACAGAAGCGAAGCTGCGCTTCGCAAACACAAGCTAGGAAAAGGCAAAAAATAGTTCTAAACAGAAAAAAAAACAAAGTGAAATAAGGAAAGAGGAAAAAATTAAAAATACACCGTGAGAAAAAACTTGAGATTAGGAGCATCACGTTCTCATCTCTGCTTCACGACCACTTGTAATGTTACTAACACTAGCCACCAATAAAGCAGCAAAAATTCGAGCAAAAAGCAGGTATTTACCCAGAGGCGAAGCTGCGCTTAGCAAACACAAGCTACGAAAAGACAAAAAATAGTTCTAAACAAGAAAAACAGTGAAACAAGGAAAGAGGAAAAAATTTTAAAAATACACCGTGAGAAAAAAAATGAGATTGGGAGTATTACGTTCTCAAATCTGCTTCACGACCGTTTGTAATGTTACAAACACTATCCACCAATAAAGCAGCAAAAATTCAAGCAAAAAAGCAAGTATTTACACAGAGGCGAAGCTGCGCTTCGCAAACACAAGCTAGGAAAAGGCAAAAATAGTTCTAAACAAGAAAATAAAGTAAAACAAAGAAAGAGGCAAAGATAAAAATACACCGTGAGAAAAAACTTGAGATTAGGAGCATCACGTTCTCATGTCTGCTTAACGGCCACTAGTAATGTTACTAACACTAGCAACCAATAAAGCAGCAAAAATTCGAGCAAAAAAGCAGGTATTTACCCAGAGGCGAAGCTGCGCTTAGCAAACACAAGCTACGAAAAGACAAAAAATAGTTCTAAACAAGAAAAACAGTGAAACAAGGAAAGAGGAAAAAATTTGAAAAATACACCGTGAGAAAAAACTTGAGATTAGGAGCATCACGTTCTCATGTCTGCTTAACGGCCACTAGTAATGTTACTAAAACTAGCAACCAATAAAGCAGCAAAAATTCGAGCAAAAAACCAGGTATTTACACAAGGCGAAGCTGCGCTTAGCAAACACAAGCTACGAAAAGACAAAAAATAGTTCTAAACAAGAAAAACAAAGTAAAACAAGTGAGGAAAAAATTTTTAAAATACACCGTGAGAAAAAACTTGAGATTAGGAGCATCACGTTCTCATGTCTGCTTCACGACCACTTTTAATGTTACTAACACTAGCCACCAATAAAGCAGCAAAAATTTGAGCAAAAAAGCAGGTATTTACCCAGAGGCGAAGCTGCGCTTAGCAAACACAAGCTACGAAAAGACAAAAAATTGTTCTAAACAAGAAAAACAGTGAAACAAGGAAAGAGGAAAAATTTTAAAAAATACACCGTGAGAAAAAAAAATGGGATTGGGAGTATCACGTTCTCAAATCTGCTTCACGACCGTTTGTAATGTTACAAACACTATCCACCAATAAAGCAGCAAAAATTCAAGCAAAAAAGCAAGTATTTACACAGAGGCGAAGCTGCGCTTCGCAAACACAAGCTAGGAAAAGGCATAAAATAGTTCTAAACAAGAAAAATAAAGTAAAACAAAGAAAGAGGCAAAAATTAAAAATACACCGTGAGAAAAAACTTGAGATTAGGAGCATCACGTTCTCATGTCTGCTTAACGGCCACTAGTAATGTTACTAAAACTAGCAACCAATAAAGCAGCAAAAATTCGAGCAAAAAACCAGGTATTTACACAAGGCGAAGCTGCGCTTAGCAAACACAAGCTACGAAAAGACAAAAAATAGTTCTAAACAAGAAAAACAAAGTAAAACAAGGGAGGAAAAAATTTTTAAAATACACCGTGAGAAAAAACTTGAGATTAGGAGCATCACGTTCTCATGTCTGCTTCACGACCACTTGTAATGTTACTAACACTAGCCACCAATAAAGCAGCAAAAATTTGAGCAAAAAAGCAGGTATTTACCCAGAGGCGAAGCTGCGCTTAGCAAACACAAGCTACGAAAAGACAAAAAATTGTTCTAAACAAGAAAAACAGTGAAACAAGGAAAGAGGAAAAATTTTAAAAAATACACCGTGAGAAAAAAAATGGGATTGGGAGTATCACGTTCTCAAATCTGCTTCACGACCGTTTGTAATGTTACAAACACTATCCACCAATAAAGCAGCAAAAATTCAAGCAAAAAAGCAAGTATTAACACAGAGGCGAAGCTGCGCTTCGCAAACACAAGCTAGGAAAAGGCATAAAATAGTTCTAAACAAGAAAAATAAAGTAAAACAAAGAAAGAGGCAAAAATTAAAAATACACCGTGAGAAAAAACTTGAGATTAGGAGCATCACGTTCTCATGTCTGCTTAACGGCCACTAGTAATGTTACTAACACTAGCAACCAATAAAGCAGCAAAAATTCGAGCAAAAAAGCAGGTATTTACACAAGGCGAAGCTGCGCTTAGCAAACACAAGCTACGAAAAGACAAAAAATAGTTCTAAACAAGAAAAACAAAGTAAAACAAGGAAAGAGGAAAAAATTTTAAAAATACACCGTGAGAAAAAACTTGAGATTAGGAGCATCACGTTTTCATGTCTGCTTCACGACCACTTGTAATGTTACAAACACTAGCCACCAATAAAGCAGCAAAAATTCGAGCAAAAAAGCAGGTATTTACCCAGAGGCGAAGCTGCGCTTAGCAAACACAAGCTACGAAAAGACAAAAAATAGTTCTAAACAAGAAAAACAAAGTGAAACAAGGAAAGAGGAAAAAATTTAAAAAATACACCGTCAGAAAAAAAATGAGATTGGGAGTATCACGTTCTCAAATCTGCTTCACGACCGTTTGTAATGTTACAAACATTATCCACCAATAAAGCAGCAAAAATTCAAGCAAAAAAGCAAATATTAAGACAGAGGCGAAGCTGCGCTTCGCAAACACAAGCTAGGAAAAGGCAAAAAATAGTTCTAAACAAGAAAAATAAAGTAAAACAAAGAAAGGAAAAAATTAAAAATACACCGTGAGAAAAAACTTGAGATTAGGAGCATCACGTTCTCATGTCTGCTTCACGACCACTTGTAATGTTACTAACACTAGCCACCAATAAAGCAGCAAAAATTCGAGCAAAAAAGCAGGTATTTACCCAGAGGCGAAGCTGCGCTTAGCAAACACAAGCTACGAAAAGACAATAATAGTTCTAAGCAAAAACAAAGTGAAACAAGGAAAGAGGAAAAAATTTAAAAAATACACCGTGAGAAAAAAAATGAGATTGGGAGTATCACGTTCTCAAATCTGCTTCACGACCGTTTGTAATGTTACAAACACTATCCACCAATAAAGCAGCAAAAATTCAAGCAAAAAAGCAAGTATTTAGACAGAGGCGAAGCTGCGCTTCGCAAACACAAGCTAGGAAAAGGCAAAAAATAGTTCTAAACAAGAAAAATAAAGTAAAACAAAGAAAGGAAAAAATTAAAAATACGCCGTGAGAAAAAACTTGAGATTAGGAGCATCACGTTCTCATGTCTGCTTCACGACCACTAGTAATGTTACTAACACTAGCAACCAGTAAAGCAGCAAAAATTCGAGCAAAAAAAGCAGGTATTTACACAAGGCGAAGCTGCGCTTAGCAAACACAAGCTACGAAAAGACAAAAAATAGTTCTAAACAAGAAAAACAAAGTAAAACAAGGAAAGAGGAAAAAATTTAAAAAATACACCGTGAGAAAAAAAAATGAGATTAGGAGTATCACGTCCCATATCTGCTTCACGACCGCTTGTAATGTTACAAGCACTAGCCAATAAAGCAGCAAAAATTCAAGCAAAAAAGCAGGTATTTACCCAGAGGCGAAGCTGCGCTTAGCAAACACAAGCTACGAAAAGACAAAAAATAGTTCTAAGCAAGAAAAACAGTGAAACAAGGAAAGAGGAAAAAATTTAAAAAATACACCGTGAGAAAAAAAATGAGATTGGGAGTATTACGTTCTCAAATCTGCTTCACGACCGTTTGTAATGTTACAAACACTATCCACCAATAAAGCAGCAAAAATTCGAGCAAAAAAGCAGGTATTTACCCAGAGGCGAAGCTGCGCTTAGCAAACACAAGCTACGAAAAGACAAAAAATAGTTCTAAACAAGAAAAACAGTGAAACAAGGAAAGAGGAAAAAATTTAAAAAATACACCGTGAGAAAAAAAATGAGATTGGGAGTATTACGTTCTCAAATCTGCTTCACGACCGTTTGTAATGTTACAAACACTATCCACCAATAAAGCAGCAAAAATTCAAGCAAAAAAGCAAGTATTTACACAGAGGCGAAGGTGCGCTTCGCAAACACAAGCTAGGAAAAGACAAAAAATAGTTCTAAACAAGAAAAACAGTGAAACAAGGAAAGAGGAAAAAATTTAAAAAATACACCGTGAGAAAAAAAATGAGATTGGGAGTATTACGTTCTCAAATCTGCTTCACGACCACTTGTAATGTTACTAACACTAGCCACCAAAAAAGCAGCAAAAATTCGAGCAAAAAAGCAGGTATTTACCCAGAGGCGAAGCTGCGCTTAGCAAACACAAGCTACGAAAAGACAAAAAATAGTTCTAAACAAGAAAAACAGTGAAACAAGGAAAGAGGAAAAAATTTAAAAAATACACCGTGAGAAAAAAAATGAGATTGGGAGTATTACGTTCTCAAATCTGCTTCACGACCGTTTGTAATGTTACAAACACTATCCACCAATAAAGCAGCAAAAATTCAAGCAAAAAAGCAAGTATTTACACAGAGGCGAAGCTGCGCTTCGCAAACACAAGCTAGGAAAAGGCAAAAATAGTTCTAAACAAGAAAAATAAAGTAAAACAAAGAAAGAGGCAAAAATGAAAAATACACCGTGAGAAAAAACTTGAGATTAGGAGCATCACGTTCTCATGTCTGCTTAACGGCCACTAGTAATGTTACTAACACTAGCAACCAATAAAGCAGCAAAAATTCGAGCAAAAAAGCAGGTATTTACCCAGAGGCGAAGCTGCGCTTAGCAAACACAAGCTACGAAAAGACAAAAAATAGTTCTAAACAAGAAAAACAGTGAAACAAGGAAAGAGGAAAAAATTTGAAAAATACACCGTGAGAAAAAACTTGAGATTAGGAGCATCACGTTCTCATGTCTGCTTAACGGCCACTAGTAATGTTACTAAAACTAGCAACCAATAAAGCAGCAAAAATTCGAGCAAAAAACCAGGTATTTACACAAGGCGAAGCTGCGCTTAGCAAACACAAGCTACGAAAAGACAAAAAATAGTTCTAAACAAGAAAAACAAAGTAAAACAAGGGAGGAAAAAATTTTTAAAATACACCGTGAGAAAAAAAATGAGATTGGGAGTATTACGTTCTCAAATCTGCTTCACGACCGTTTGTAATGTTACAAACACTATCCACCAATAAAGCAGCAAAAATTCAAGCAAAAAAGCAAGTATTTACACAGAGGCGAAGCTGCGCTTCGCAAACACAAGCTAGGAAAAGGCAAAAATAGTTCTAAACAAGAAAAATAAAGTAAAACAAAGAAAGAGGCAAAAATGAAAAATACACCGTGAGAAAAAACTTGAGATTAGGAGCATCACGTTCTCATGTCTGCTTAACGGCCACTAGTAATGTTACTAACACTAGCAACCAATAAAGCAGCAAAAATTCGAGCAAAAAAGCAGGTATTTACCCAGAGGCGACAACTATTTCAATGTTCAGGACTTGAATCTCAGACCTAAAACCTAGGAGTGTCAATCACGTCATGGTATCTGCGCCACGGCCACCTGGAAGTAAACTAGTGGCCCAGCTAATGCTAACTGAAACACAAATGCGTAATTTTCGAGAAAAAAATGAACTTTACGCAAAACCCTAGTAACTCGCTCTTTCAATTGGATTTTTTTATCTGAGATTTGGCTGGGTATTTTCGAGAAAAGTGAAAAAGATTACAAAAAAATGATCAGAAAATTAAAATTTTGACTTTTCTTAAAGCCATAAACTTTTCTCCATCAAGCATGGGATCAGCCTCTTATGCTGGGAAAATTTCTTTGCCCTTATTTTTAGATGATAATAATACAATATGATATGATTTTTGACATAATAGATTAATCTATATTTTTAGATTGACCCTTAATATCAGATTTAGCTAGTACTTTTCGAGAATAGTGATGAATTTTTTTTAACAAAAATTTCAAAAAATGGATTTTCCCGAAGTCGATTTTTCTACATCAAAAGTTTTAAAAAAATTACGCAGGAAAAATCTAAGCACCATGCTAGTTCGATTGAACTATCAACCTCATAATCAGCAGGTTAGTTTTCGAAAAAAAAACGGGCAAAATTTCAAAAAATTGGACATTTTCTACGGCCAATTTTATTTTCAAAACGCAATGCATAGTCTCTTACACAAGATAGATTCACATAACTGGTTTTTCCTTTCGGTTAAACCCTTAATCTCCAATTTGGCAGGGTAGTTTTTAAGAAAAATTTTAAAAATTAACAAGGTCAAAAAATGGGCTTGTTTGAGTCCATAACTTTTTTCTACCGAATTTAGGGAATAACCGTTTGAGAAGGGGAAATCCCCGTGATTTGCTCTTTTGATTGAAATCTTCATCTCATATTTGTGCATTTAATATTTGAGAAAATGAAAAAATTTCCAAAAAAATCATTGGAAGTTTAAATAGGTCAAAAACCCCCCTACTGAAACTTTCGAAGGACGTAGAACGTTGGATAAAATGAAATAAATGAAGAGACTAGCAAATCATGCAGGCATATAGAAGAGCAGCCAGTTTGTCCATTGGTACCATTTTTTGAAAACAGTACAGTAGTTATTTTAAGAAAAAAATTAAATTTCTGATTCTTAAGAATATTAAAAAAAGTTCTTCAAATCGAGAAAAACTTGTTCGAGTTTTTTTTTCGATTTTGAGACTACAAAAAACGACAATAGCTGAGAGACTAACTTCATCAATCTAATTCTACCGTTGTTATTTAAGTTGCAACGTTTATTTTATTTAATGTTGTTCTTTCTCGTTCGTGAAACAAAATACCTTGTCTCAGGACAATATATTTCTTTTGAGAATATTTTGTTTTGGCCTCTGCTTTAGTAGGCTTTGTTAGATTCTAGAAAGTTGATTTAAGGTTGCTTCGTCGCTGACAATTTTCTCTCTGGATTTATTTTCCGCAAAACGGCTTTCATAAAGAGTAGATAGAACAATTTAAAAAACATCATTTTCTAGACGCAGAGTTTTTTTGAAATCTGAATAACAACTGCAAGGACTTTAATGTGCTACTACATTCAGTCATATAGGTGCTTGCTATACAGTTCATAAAATCCGGCAAAGGAAAAACCCAACCTATTCCAGCACTTTTCAATCCTTCGATGCGTGGTTGGAGCAACTTATAATTATCTCAATGAAAAAATACCTTTTGATATCTTTACTTGCTGAAAATAAATTTGATCTGAGGCTAGTGTTTGATTAGAAGCTGCTCATCAGACAGCAATATAAAGTCTTAAGGCTTGAATTCTGACCATTTTGTTAGAAAGTTTCCCTTAAATAAACGTTTCACGTCAGCAAGAAAATACAAAGGATTAGAATACTATTCATCTCTCGACCCGACATGACTTCCATTTAGGGTACCTGATTTTGCAAGCAAAAACACAGCATCCTGATCCAGAGTAGTCGGAACGTGACAATTTAGACAAAACACCACCGAAATGCGTTATTTTATTTTAAAATTAAGATTAGAACAAATCTAAGCTTCAGTCTCGAAAGTCAATTAGATCCAATAGATGTCAGTTTATAATACAACAATACATATGTCAGCTGGTTATCATAAATTCTTCTTTTCCTCTCAGTTGTTTCTGTGCATGGTTATTAGTCCAATTTGGGCGCGTAGTTGACCATCTTAGAGAAATCCCTGTTAGATGGGTTGAAGAATTTGAACTGTGAGTTGTAGTCAAACCTGAAAAAAATGGGAAGCTCACGAGAAAAATTTAACGTCAGTCAATCGAGGTCCCCTATGATTCGGTCGCAGTATGAGAGATTAGAAAAATAAAACTATTTATGAATGCGTTAACCTTAGCCAACACAGATGGAAACAATGAACTCAAAGAGACTGAAAAAAAAAACATTTGAAAAAAATCAACTTTCGAGTTTTCAAGAAAAAAAAACATGGCCGTGCAGCTCTTTCACTTTCAAGAACAATTTATAATTGACACCTTTTTAATAAAATGTTCCAAATTTGAGAAAAACTAGATCAATAGATAAAAATTTTACTCCGCTGGGAAATCTCCACTTCCAAAATTAAAGATGAGAGTATTCACTACAATCTTAACTCTTAATCAAGGACAAAATGGCAGTTTTCTTTGAAGTTGAACAGCTGGTTGTTGTTCCGAGAACAAAAAAGGCGAGTAACTTTGTCTCATAGTTTTTTTAAAGTCAAGCATCAAAAAATTAAAGTCAAGTATCAAAGTCAGGTATCAAAAATTTATGGGACTGGGTTCAGTGATATGTCATACTTAAGCCCTTTCAGTCGTGTTTCAAACGAAATTTAAAAATTTTGAAAATTTCACAGTGATGAGAGAAACTATGAAAAGTTTTTGAACTTTGGTCTAAGTTCGAGAAAATAAGGTGAGCGATCAGGTCTGTTTTGTTAACCATACGGAAGCATTTACCGCAAATGATCATCGAAATGGGAAGAGTGATATATCAAATTAAGGCCCTTTCAGCCCGGATTAAAACAATTTTTTAAAATCTTCAGTTATTCCAGTGTCCAGACAAAACCTGTTTTAGCTTTTGAGTTTAGTCTTATTTCGAGCGAGTAAAGCAAGCGAGCATCTTTCTTATAAGAGGATCAGCCATGAATCTTTGGTTTAACTCCAGTAAAAGACTTTTCAAAGGTTTTGCAAAAAAAATGAAAAAAAAAACATTTTTTTTTGTCATTTATCGACTTAAACCGTTGCTGTATTTCCTTTTTTACTACGACTGTCGAATATGCCTAATTGATATCTTTATGAATCATTAAAACCAATTTTAAATTAAATACAGAGGCGAAGCGGAGTTTCGCACCACGCGATACAGGAATAACATAAAATAAAAACATAAAAAGCTGAAAACGAAAGTTTTAGAAAAAAACTAGGTCATATTAACGTTCATGTCTCGATAGAAGTTATTCAAGGCAAACATGCCAGACACTTGAATTTTGAATCATCAACAACGGAACAAAACTTACGAAAAGAAACAAAGCCGACAATCTTTGAGCAGACACCGAAAAATATTTAAAAAACTTTCCACTTCAACCAACAATGGACAACAATTGCACTTGCAATTAAAATGAAAATTGTTTACAACACAAAAAAAATCAGTGATGTGGCAATTAAGCCAAAAATCTTTGAGCTGACACCACTTGAACCGAAAAAAGATTTTATGAAAACTTTTTCAAAAATCTTTCAAGTTCCGCTTGAATCTAGAATGAATAGCACTTGCACTGGCAACTAAAATAAAATTTGCTTTCAGCAAAAAAAAATCAGTGAAATAGCGACAAAGCCGACCATTTTTGAGCAGACACCAACTGAACCGAAAAAAAAATTTTCATATTTTCAAAAATCTTTCAAGTCCACTCTTGGAATTAGAATGAATAACATTTGCACTTGCACCTACAAGGAAAATTGTCTACAGCACAAGCAAAATACGTTGTGGCAATTCAGTCGACAAAACCTGAGCAAACGAAAAACCAACAATTCATTTTGCTCGGAATATTTCTTTTCAATTTCCTTGATACTAAAAAAAACAAGATCCGGCCACGACTCGAACCCCAAACCTTAGGGTACAAAGGCAACTTCTTTACTTCCAGGCCAAGGGGGAAGCAACCTAAAACATGGTAAGAGGAGGTAAGAACAGAAGTGAAAAGAATATATTCAACTGATTTTGTTGAACTAGTTGTTAACCCGAAAAAAAGCGTAAAAAAGTCTATATTCCAGTTTGGTAACGCTTGCTTTTCGCAAACGTAAAAAATATAAAAAACTTTTTACGCATATAGATGATTGTGGTCGGAACTTTCTGAGCTACTTGCATAGCAACCGGTTATTCCCCTCATAGATAGTCTTCCCCTTGTAGATGAACGGTTTTAAATTTATTATTTTCAAGGTTCTTCCATGCAAAATCACTCACTTCAAGTCTTAACATTCGATATTTTATTAGGGCCATATATCCTTCATAACCAAAATAATATATTCAAGCTATTTTTGAATTCTTGCTGTTTCATATTGGCTTCAATATGATCATCAGAAAATAAACCGATGTAGCATCACTTGACACCGACAAGCCTTTCGCTACGACACCAATACCTTCAACGAAACAAATTACTCCAAATTGAAAATGGTGAGTAAAACTTTGTATTCCGATATTTCAGTTTTTTTCACGCAAAATCAAGTACCAAAAAATATCGGATTGGTTGAGTGCTATATCAATTTAAAGCCCTTTCAGTCGTGATTCAAACAAAATTTAAAAAAATTGAAAACATTTTGACAGTGATGAGAAAAACTTGCATAGTTTTTGATTTTTGGTCTGGTTTCGAGCGATAAAGGTGAGCGAGCAGGTTTGCTTTGTTAATCATACGGAAACATTTACCGCAATTAATCATCGTAATGGGTAGGGTGATATGTCATATTACTGCACTTTCAGCCCTGAATCAAACTTTTTAAAACTTTCAAAAGTTATCCCAGTGTCGAGAAAAACCGGCTTCAATTTTTCGTCTAATTTCGAGCGAGTAAAGCAAGCGCGCAGGCTTATTATAGAAGGATAAACCATGAAATTTAAGTTTAACTCCAGTAAAACTACTTTGAAGGTTTTGCAAAAAAAATAAAAAAAAACTTTTTAGGTATTCTTATGATTGTGGTAGGTACTTTCTGTGCTAATTGTACAGCAACCGGTTATTCCCCTCGTATACTAATGGTTTTTACATTTGTTTTTCTTGTGGCTTTTTCAAGCAAAACCACTCATTTCAAGAATATTTTAACATTCGGTATGCTATTAGGGCCATCTATCCTCCATAACCAAAATAATCTTTTCGAATCAGTTTTAAATGTTTGCTGTTCCATATTAGCTAAAATACGATCATCAGAAAATAAACCGATGCAGCATCAGTTGACACCACCAAGCCTTTCGCTATAACACCGATACCTTCGCAGGCATACCAGTAACATTATGGCTTGCTTGTGTACGGTGTGGTACTAGTTTTTGAGTTTTGAATCAAGTTCTAATGTATCAGCGGAAAACATTCCGAATGCTATTTTTCAAAAAAAAATTCGACACTATAACCAAAACTTTTTTATGATAATTAAATTTTGACTGTTCATGGACTATAAATGATCTATTGAAGTTTTGTCTGAGATCTTTAAATACTAGACACCCGAATGTTTATCTTCAGACAATACTTACATTTACCGAAATTTAATTGCTTCATTTGTTTAATTCTTTGGTAATAATGTATTTGTATGTCTGAAGAAATAAATTCTTTTCATGTGTCGAATCATTTCTCTACCAAGCAAGTTTTAGCGTTTCAAAGAAGAAGTAAAACAATATTTAGCTCACCTTTTAGCGGCTCTTTCGCGCTTCTTCTGGAAGTGGACGTCTGGGTTTCTGAGGCTGTGTCGGAGAAGGGCAGCAGCTGCAATACAACAAGCAGACCCTACCACTGCGGTCATCATCACCAAGGAGACATCTTTTTTTGCATGTCCCGCCCACACCCGCGGGTTGAAGATCCATTGCCTGTTGCCTCTTCGAAGGATACCGTCTTTTGAAACCATGCTTAATCTAGAAATATATCGATTGCGATCATTAGGCAATGATTTGCGAGTGTTGAACGTGTCCTCTCCTATTCATCTCGTTCTTTTATCCTAGATGTTTCCTAGACTGAGGTCACAACTCATAGGTACCAGATATTTCAGCCGGTATTCCAATTCAGACTTTCTGGTATTTTTGAATAGACCATTGCTCTGCTTACGGTGGAAAATTGTCTTTTTGGTCCTCAGGTTGAACGAAGCTAAGAGGAAAACAATTCAATTGAGGAATGTACAAAATTGTGAAATGTATTGTGAGCAGCAACTTAATCTATTCTTATATACACATGCAATGATTTCCGAATACGATGAGCCAAATTTTTATACATAGAAAGCTGAATTAATTCATGAAATTAGCTTGAGTCTCAATAAGAAACTATTTAACATGATAGAAATTATTTAACATGATAGAAAATGTTTGTGGCGTGATAGAAAAACGCTTGTTGCAGGATAGAAAAACGCTTGTGGCATATTGATATGGTTTGAGCCAACATCTTTGAATTGATATGATCAATAGATAACTGAAACATTGTCGTTTGCTGCCTCTTAAACATTAACTTCAAACTGCATTTCGATATTCTTTCGTATCTCATCCTTGGTCGGTTTGAACACCAGTATGAGAATGCCCAAAATGAAGTTCATTCCCATGCAGGCCAGACTGGTCCAGGCACCGTACGCTGCTGGACCGACATCTCTGGGTGCGTTCCGGGGCAGTCCTTGGTGATTTCTAGCGTGGTGTGTCAGTCTCCATTTCACAACCCACTCCATAACTGAGCATCCCACAGCATACATGACAACTAAACAAGCGCCAATAATTGATCAGTTGGGGCAAGATGACAACAGGCGGCAACTTTTAGAAACAGTCGCAAAATCTCTTTTTCAAAATTGAGACTAAAATGCTTCAAATAGTTCATTTCGAAACTGAGTCATCATGTTCCCAAAACCGTTATGCTTGAATATTATGGCTGTAACATCAAGACCATTTTGCAATATGGAATATTGGTGTATGGTTGCACTTCCAACACAAACCTGTTACCCCTTTTTATGATCCAAAAGAAAACTATTCGATTGATTTTTTTCAAGAAAATATGAAAGCTTTCGAGACAAGTTTTTGAAGATGAAAAATTTTTAACAGTCCACAAGCTGCGTGAGATTTTTGTATTTGATATACCAATGTATATGATCAGAATGTCAACTATTATTATTCCCAAACTTCAATTAATAAAACGGGCAGTGCTTTGCAAGCCAGATAGGTTCGTTAACTGTACCCTCGCTGTTTCGGGTGCTTCAAAATAAATTCTTTCTTCTTGTTCATTTCATTCACAGTCAAGAGTATAGTCTAACGAGATTGCTTTTCTGATTACTTCATTCTGCTAGATCTTAAATGATAAACTTTGTAAGCTGTTCTGTCGATAATTTTTCTTTTAAAATATACCAAGGCTACATTATCAAGTATAGCAAAAAGTGATCCAGCAATTAAATTTCAGGTATATTAAATCTCCCGGGTATTACTATGATAGAGTGGTCCGTTGAAAATAAACAGATCCCTTGATAATTAGAAACCTGGAATTCTCAAATCACTTAGCAATTACGAGTTCGCCATTCAGGAAGATGTTGCAGTATATTTTCGAACAAATTTTATGTTTCGTTATTTCGTAAAAATTCAAACAAAATCGTCGCCAAAATTGAGTTCTGATGCCAAATAAGTTAACCTCAACTGGTTGTTTGATAAATCGTAAAATAAGTTGAAGCGAGCATATTTATTGAAATAATAATAAATATACTATATCATACAATATAAATAAATTAGTAATTACAATTCTGACTCGACATATTTTGCGAGACTTTTGAAATGAAAAATTTATACACAAATTAGTTTATTATTACACGCGAAACGCATTCCGGACCTCTCTATCATAGTTGCTTTTTCGATGGACCACTCTATCATAGTAGTACCTCCGACTAATATATCACCGGTCCGCCAAAAACAAATTTCTTCGAAATATATTTTAAGATTTCTGGGTTTCGTATCTTCCATTACCATTACAAGCTATGCGCTCTGGGCAACTATTAATATCATTCAAATTTAACAATTACAATCGTCATACCAGGAATTTAATGTTTCCGTGAACAAACGGTGTATTAAGAAACTGATAAAAAAAGTGAATTTCGAAAAGTATGAGCTTACAAGTGATTGCCGCCAGAGTGACAGGCACTCCAGGATAGTAGTCGACCTTTGCAATACAGAGAGCAATCCCCAGTACGAACACGAACAAGATGATATTGAAGAACATTCCGAAGATGAAGAAGGAAGCGGCTGCTTTTGTTGGTGCATGCACAAGTTCTGCTTCCTCCTCCCAGCGCTCATCCCCTGAAGTCAGAGTTAAGCGAGATATTTAACCACAGAGGCGAAGCTGCGTTTCACAAACAATAGCGAGAACAAGACAAAAATCAGTTCTCTAAAGTGTAATAAGAAAAGTAGAATTAAGCCTCGAATTATAAAATTGGCAAGGTCTCGGATTCGATCTGCGACCTATAGACTATGAGCCTCGCGCACTAAACACTCCGCCACGGACGCTTAATTAATTACAAGCATTAGCCTCAAATAAAGCAGAGAACAGATGCTATGAAATTTCCAATGCTAGCGATCGTGATTATAGCAAAAGTGCCACCAAATAATGAACACTTTGCCACCAAACAATGAACTTTTATTTGCGCGTTAGGTTAGACAAAAAAAGGTTCGCACTAAAACAATAACGCTCGCAAGCTCGTTCGTGTAAATATCAGTGCAAACTAGCAGACAGGAAAAGCTTCAACAAATCACAATAAAACCTTCAAAATGTTGTCTCGAGTCATGTTCTCATTGCGGAAAACACGCGCAGAAACACAATCGACGATAATTAATTTAAAAAATTAACAAGCGTCAACTCAGCCGACGAAACTTAAACAATTTCCCGTAGAACCCAAAATATTATTGTTGTCATGAACTATAAATTTTATTTCTAAGAATTTTAGCATTTTGTATTATCCACAATGAAGCATAAAACCCCAAATTAGGTCACTAAGCCGATTAAATATAAGCCGAAATGATTTAAGCCGAACATATTTTTAAAGCTAAAAAAAACAACAGCAAAATATATGATGTCAAAGGCTAGTAAAAAAAATTGCAGGAGTAATTCAAAAAGCTAAAAGCAACTACATTGAAAACTGCGTACAAAAAATCAATTCTATATGTGGCAACTAATCCTACAAAAAATAGGTCGATATATTTTAGGAAAGAAATATTTCCAACTTAAGAAAGTATGAAGTTTATGATCAAATTCGAACCCACGACCTTGGGTAATCTTCACCCAGGCGTAACTTCTCCTCATGGCAAGTGCGGGACACAAATGAAAAACTATTCCTTATGTCAAAACAATCAACGCGTTTTGCCATTCCTTAAAAAAAGTCAGACTAACAATATCTCCGGCATTGGCTGCTTTCTTCTTCACCAGCACCTGTGTTGTGGAAATCCGTGCATGCTTTCCAGAGGCCATACCTAGGCGTTCCATTTTCGTTAGGGTACGTCACCCAGTTGGGAACGAAATGAAGCACTACCGTGCCGGCGAAAGCGAGGGCCGATAAAGCTGCAACCATGAAATAGAACACTTGGAGACGCTGCTGCATTCTGATAAATTATTTGAAAATAGCTTCAACAACTTTAATCTAAAATACGAAAACAGTAAAGTCAAGATACGGTGAGAAGTATTTCTCGATCGCAAGATTCGAGAAAATATAACCGAGCTTTGTGAATAACACCGAAGCGTCTGCTTCTCAAAACTTGTAAGTTGTGATTCAACATTTTACAAAGCTTACAAAGTCGAGCGAAGTTTCGCACCAGCTGCGCTGCAAGATCAGAATACTAAACAACAAACAAAAATGACAAAAATGGTGCCACGTCAAAAGGATTTGTAAACTTCTAACCCAGCGGCTATCTTAGCCTAAAATCCTAATCAACACAGTTCGGCTTCGGATCATCTCGAAAGGTAATAGATTCAACCAATATGTTTCAGCGTCTTTATCAGAATTATTTCTCTTAACAACAACCATACAGGAATTTATGTAGCATGACGACATTATCAGCACTCCTGTCTTTGGTGTAGGCATGGTATGTCCGACTGATGCATCTGTAACCTATTCGCTCGAGAACTAAAAGTGAGTGCCTTTTCTTACATACTGACAGAAGAGTAATCGGGTGGTAGCTGCCTGGATGCAGCGCGTCTTTGCCATGTTTTAAAGTAGGGATTACGTGTCCGTGCACTAGAGCGGGATCTTTTTGCTGAATCAACCGTTTGATTTGCTGCGCTACGCGGGCGAGTTGTCTAATGCTTGAATATCCTCTGCTGTGGTGCCCTCTGGTCCAGCTCCCCTTTCCTTTCTTAGCTGTGCCTTGTTTCTAGCGACTGTTTACAGTGATAGCAGGTATAGACAAAGTGTCTGCTGAGAAGTTCAGGCAGTGTCCATCCTTGTTGAAGCAATCTCTGTAGAAATTGTTCCTCTGCTTGGTACGGAATTTTGGTGTCAAATTTACGTGGCTTCATCATGAAGGCTTCAGAGCAAGGTACTATTATGATAGAGTGGTCCCTCGAAAAAGCAACTATGATATACAGGTCCCGCATGATTTTCGCATGCTACAATTTTAAAACTAAATTGTGTATAGTCAAGTCAAGTCAAGTTTTTTATGACCATTAGGCAGTGCCTATTGTGGTCATTTCAAATGTTTTTCCCATCTCCGTTCGAATTCGTACATGTCAATTCCAATCGCTTTCCAATGTTTGTCCAGTTTCTACTTGAATTCGTCGATAAAAGTTAATTTCAAAAATCGTGCGGAATATAATGATTCGGGAACTTTCTTTTCAAAAAAAGTGCACTCACTGGTGTTTATATCAAGAAATCTCCACGCTTCAACAAATTTTACGGTTAAAAAAGCATATCTGGTTTAACTTATTTGTCATCAAAAATCAATTTTGACGTTTTTTTTTGCATTTTCCACTGTAACAGTCGCCTACTTCGGTCACATATGAGGTTAAAGAAAAATAGGCCCTATAACCATTGGCTCAAGAGTCAGGGACACTATCTCTTGTGTTTTTCTACCTCGAACGGTCGGAGCCAATTCGGTTCACTTGCGACATGAGACTAAAAACCCGTTACAGCTTAAAAGCCACTACCAAAATATCCCCCCACTCTAGAAAATGAGAAGGTCCCAATACTCAGGTCTCAAAATACCCAAAATACGCGAACGCCGTTAAAAACAGGGTCGGAACAATCCTTACGGTTACTTTTTGTTAGACAGTGGAACTTTGATCCATTTCAGATGGATCAACCTAAAACTCTCCTTACCTCAACATAACAATTATAAAACACACTCAAGAAAATTAAATTGAGTACTCACATACTAGCACACTCGAGAATTAGAGGTAAATAAATTAGTTAGCAACTTGAGAATAATTGGGGAATTCAGTTTGGTTCAATAAGTTCTAATCGAACAACTTTTATCTCAAGAATGGAGTTTTGGTTCTGGACCATTGGGACACCTCGGTTGTCCACCTTTCCACCGAAGGTTCACTCTGCTCCAACTGAATTTCGAACTTCTTTGTTTTCTGTATCAAGATAGGACAGCTCTACTCTCGTAGTATTTAGATGTCGGAAATTGCGAAAAGCAATTTCTAACTGTTTAAATTGACCACTTTCCCGCGATTGTTAATCGGTTGTTCTGATCTTGTCTTTTTGAGATTTTCAGTTTTCGCGAGAAAGTTGAGCATGACAGGCTCAATTCGAGTTTTTGAAAAACTAAATTTCATCCCAAAATTACGTAGTTCGTATTTCTCAAGGTCAAACTTCCAAATATGACCGACTGGCACATACTCCCCGGACACAAGATCGATGTCCCCATCGCGTGTTGCCGTCTGCCAGTGATTCCCCAGAACTCTGAGTGTAGCTCAAGATACAGTGCCAGTAGTCATTTACAGAGGTTTGCAGCAGACTTAAGTTTATCTACACCCCAAAATTCACAACCATATAAAATTGTCACACTGTCGCTGAACAGCAATCAAAATTTTCATAAACCTGCTCCTTAAATATCCCCTTTTGACACTTACGATTAAAATTTCTTTTGTCCTATCTAATCAGGAAATTGTCATATATAATAATTATAGCATATTAGTAACAATACTTTGTTTAGTTAAAATTTCTTTTTTGTGACCTCGGATTTCATCCGAGTTCACACTCGAGCCCCTTCCTTTCCCTCTCAAGACTCAAGAAACCCACATTGAGCTCCCTGCTCACTTCGTATTCCTAGCTTTCAATTGTTCAAAGGATCGCATCCACTCCTTTTGCTCCTGCAACCTCATTGCCTGATTTGGTAAACCTTTCACTTTCAATTCCCTGTTCAAGCAAAAGGAATTGTGCAGGCTCAAGCTCACGTTCTTCGGCAAATCCTCCTCCAGTATCGATTCCCTTGCTTTGGTATTATCTCTAGACACCCTACCGACTCTTTTCAAACCTGTCGTTATCTCATTTTGATGGGTCAGCAGAGGTCTCTTGAAGGCTTCCGGTCCTATTTCTGCCAGGAACTGTCGATATTCCCTTTGATATTTCTTCATGTGACTTTTCGTCGCCATGTACAACCAAGATGTCAACGTCGCTCGAAACCACGGAAATAACCTTATGCGACTCCATACATGCCTGACTTCCATTGGTATGGCGAATACCTTGCATACAGTCTCAAACAACTCAAGTCTCCTGCTGTAATCTATAACGTAGATCGATTCCGCCGTTGGTGTCTTCGATTCACTATATTTCGTTACATTTTCCTCGATCCATCGTAAAGCCAACATCGTACTTACTACCAAGATGGTCACCTTCTGCTGATGATCGGGTAACCCGATTGACCGAATTTCTTCTACATCCCACACTAAACAAAGGTTTGAATGCTCCGGGTACCACACTGTCTGTGCCAAGCATTGGCATGGGCATCCCCATGTGTAATCTCTATGCTTCGGAGATTGCGTTCTCCCGAGGCTTCCAGCAGAGGCCCTAGTTCCATCGTTTTCTCGTACGTCATATCATTTTCCTCCTGCGATGGGACATTATTCATCGTCTTCCCGATGGCATTCTGTCTCTCAAAATCACTCGTGTTTTCGTCTCCCAAACTCAAGAGTTCTTCTTGTCAGATCTCACACAAGTCACCTCTTTGTGTCCTTGGCACCGTTCCCAGGATCTTCCTCAACAGCCTATACGAATGATGCGACAATCGAGCCAGTCGTACGCACTTGGGTACCGAGAAGGCCTTATCCACTAGTATCCTTTGGCTAGATACCTCCACCATTACCATGTGCAATGGATAATGGCTCCCACATAGGTTTGCAATTACTGATCCCACTAAGGACTTTGCATTTACAGGCAGGCCATAAGCTTCGCTCACGGGAAATCCCATCTCCGCCTCTAGACCAATCTTCCACCCTCTGATATGCTTCTGGGTAGTTTGCAACGCCCCCAAACGACTCCACGCTTAACACAGTCACCAAATGGTGTTCAGACTCCAGCATCTCCAGTGATTGCAGACTACACATTCCTGAGAAGAACCCCAGCGCCGTTGCTATATTCACTGTAGTGTTCGTATAGCACTCAGCCATTATCTGCACCTCGCTCTTCTCTCTTTCTGTTATGTCACCAAACCAAGCGACTAGGTCTTCACTCTGGAAAGATTGTATTCTGACACATGATCGTCCATCACAGATGTGCCCTCCGCCTCCGCACGTCAGGTCAAGACAGCTGCCAGGTTCCAATTTCTTTACTGATCCCAGCTTACTCGTTGCTTCGCCCGACTCTTTACTCTAAGGTAGGATCAATTTGTGTATTACGTCCAAAGTTCCCAGGTCCTCATCTTTTGTTGGTGCTAGCTTCACTCGTTCCGTGACTTCTTCAATCAAGCTCGCATGGGGATGTGGAAACCAGGAGGGTCTCAACGATTTCCAAACCGTTCCTAAATTCGTAGTCATCATGCCATTTTCATTCCCCATCCTCAATTCCACTCTTTTGCTCGAGCGCGGCACGCCTATCACCTTGGGTGTCGCCTCAAGTAGCAGGCCTAGACTCGGTTTCTCCCTCCATTGAATCGATTATAATTATCTTCTCCGTCCAAAACTTCAACAGCTCCGTCACCTCGTGATTCCTGTGAGCGCTCCCGGCCTCTGAATTCAAGAAAGGGTTGTATGCTATTCCCATCACTCCAGACACGTATGGATATTCTCCCTTTTTATTGGGTCTCGCGTAATTCTCAGCCAAGGCCAAGTTGCGATGCATATCATACCCCTCTTCAAATTTATTGTTGTGGAATCTTCGTATTTCATCAAGTTTCCCATGGTTCTCTAGGGATTGCTTCGAGTCATCCTCCTTCTCGATTGCCGTACTCTGGTACACGTTCAGTATGACGGTGGAGACTCTTCTCTCCATGGTCTTGCTCCCCATAGCCTTCTGATGACACGCTTGGACGGTACTATTAGTCATCACGGACATTATCCACCTCAAGAAACAAGTGGCATCCTTTCTTCTCGCAAGACTCAAACCGGAATTATCTCTCGCGACATGTTGTAACAGCATCTGATAGACCTCTAGGCTTTTATTGCCCAATTTCAATTTGTCACGTGAAGTCAATACCTCCATTTTTATTCCCACTAGGCTCCACGCGAACATCAGCTGTCCCGCTGTTCTAACGAAGGGGTTTGTCATCAGAGGCAACGCGGACGAAGGTGTTCTCATCGCCTCCTCAAAGTAATCCCGCAACAAGCTCTGCCAAGTCCGCTTTAGCTGATTTCCCAATTCTAATTTGTTGACCTCGGCTTTTTGTCGAGTAGCCCAATTGCGACGCTAGCGGGACACCCCATGATCAAGCTTCCTCAGACAGTCCTCCAATTCCTTCATCGTCTCTAGGGCCACCCATCAAGGTCGAGTCGTATTCCTTGTCGCATTCTTCTCAAGAGGGTCGTTGGTCACTTGTTTGCCAATAGCCTGATATTCGCTCGAGATCCATTCTTTGCCAACTTTCACTTCCCATGTTTGTCCATTCGTCGAACCCTTTTTCGAGCCTGCATTCTGAGGTTTGAAATCTTCTTCCGTCACCAGACTTTTCGAGACCTCTATTTTTTCACTATTTCGGCTAGTCTCCTTGGTTCGGAGCTACTCATGTAGGCTGCAGTCTTCCACCGCGCTAGGATTATAGGGGCAGTCTCCCTCAAGTTCTTCTCAGAGACAGCATCCACCGACGGGCTGCTCAACTCCTCTACCTCCCGTTTCCTCTTTCGAGACTTTATACCTTTGCTTGGGGGCGTCGTCACTATCATCACTGATTCGATCTCTCTGTCCCGGTCCGACCCTTACAACTTTTGCCTCCCCCTGCTCGAGCCTTAAGGATTTTAGTACTTTTAATCATATTACTAGTCTTAAACTTATCCTCCCCTTTAACTTTAATCAATTTAACATCAGTTTTTTGCTTCAGAGTAGAGCCGTCTTTACATTCATCCTCCTTGGTCATCTGTCGCGTCTCCCTCAACTTGACCATCTTGCTCAGCAACTCCTTTCTTGCTTTTTCATCCAGCCCGGTGCCCATAAACACCGGTTCCCCGAACTTGACCACCGTGTTCCACAGTTCTTCCTTGAAGTTATCTAGCGTGGTCTCACTCTTCGTCTCATGGTTAAATTCACTCAAGAATTCCCGCCAAGCCTTCTCATCCAGAGTCCCTATAAACATGCTCTTGTTCCCCTCAAACGTGTTCTTCTGGCTCTCTTCTGTACTCAAGAGTATCATCCCCATGTTGGAAGTCTCGCTTGTCAATGGTAATTCCAGGTTCTTACGAGGGGATGAGGTCAGAGGTGGCGTGGCAGTGTCCGCCCAATCGTCTCCGCTCAGGTCCTGCAGTAGTTCCTGGGCGGTGAAATCCTCCTCAGCTGGTTTCGGCTCAGGCGTATTCCCCACCTCCATTTCCTCTCCTGTTTCACTGAGAGTTTCATCCATGCTTTCTTCTTCTGACTCGGCTCGCCTTCTCTCAAGTATCTTCCTAAATCGGTCTTCTACGGGGCCGCTTCTCTTGTCCCCAGGGGTGCCTACTGATAGGGGTGAGGGTGTCGCTGGGTCTTGCTTTTTGTATTCTGTCAGAGCCACATATAACAAGCCTGCCTCATCCAGTTCTTTCCATTTTTGTTCATTTCCAGCTGTTCCAATCCGTAAGCGCCCGGTACTTTCTTGTGGCAAAATTCATCTCGTCATTCAGCGCGATGTACCTTTCTTCTAAGATCATCCTGCCATCATCCCATATCGGTAACGTGTTCTCCAAGTTCGCCTGATCGAGCGTTCTCAAGATCTCCCGCACCTCGCATTTTGGAGGCATTGAGCCTCTCATTTTCTTCGCTTGAGTCGTCCATGAGTTATCTTGATATCACAAGTGTGGAAGTAGACGGCTGCTGTATACCCAATGAACAAGGGGTCCCAGCCATCGGTGAACTCCTCTTGCTGCCTCTCTACCGTAGCTCTTGCGAACAGGGATGGGACCACCAGGGAGCTATTCATCCCCAGGGTCATTCTCCTGACTGTTGGAAACTCAGGAATGGTTGCAGGCAAGATTTCCTTCTCTAGTGTCGCCTCTAGCTCCCTTTTTACCAACTCGAAGCTATTTTTCCACGCGGGGATTCCCAGGACCTCTTGTCCGTCCGCCGTTAGGGGATTCAGATCCCAGAACTTGGGATAAGTCTCAATGGGGCCTTCACGTTTTCCCCCCATCCTGCATTGCAGTTGCCCCCGGAAGTTAAACACTACCAACTCGGGATCTTTCACCTTCCCAAAGAGCACTGTATTACCAGTTCAACGCCGTCCCATCCAACACGCTTATTAAGCTCACGTGCACCACTGAATTGCGGTCATGTGTCGGTTTTGCATCAGAAGATACTCCACCAGCAACGTCTTTAGTCCTGCAGCGCACTTGTACGAGTAGGTGTCTATACTTGAGTGGGTCTTTCCCATCGACAGGGACTCCCCATATTTCATCAACTGATGAAATTACACCAGTTCGCCATGAGTCAGGAGCACCAGTGCCAGATACCCATCAACCCGTAGTGTCTCTACACCCCGACTGAACATGTACACTGGACCCATGTTAAACAAGTACCTTGGGTAAACTAAGTATAGGGCCAGCAAGAGGCTTATGCGCATGCTCAATAGTTCTTGCAAAAAGGCCCCGAAAATCGTCTCTTTTGCACAAAACACTCCAGCCATGTATTTCTTTTCCCAACAAGAACTCTAAAATTTCAGGATCTGGTGATCTTTCCTCGTCCTCAGCTCACCAATTGCATGCTCCCTCCAGAATCCTCCAATGGTGACCTCGTTCGCTGCCGTGACGAACCTACCCACCGTCATCTCCCTACTCCCGGCTACCTCCAATTGTTCCTCAAGAAATTCCCAGATCTGCTTCACGAGAGGTGGGGCACTCTCCCTTGTCTTGTCCGTAGCATTCTCTAGCCTTGGTGTTAGAAACGGCCACCTGCCTCTCTCTTTTGTTAGTCGATATACTATCGCTTCTAGTTGTTTTTCAGCCGCAGCCATGGAGCTCGTGATGGTCAAGTCCATACCTCGGAACCATAGGCTGGCTGTCAGGTGACTTATTATTGGGTGGTCATCCCCTATTATCGGACTGAACTTCAGTTGCCTGGCGAGATTCGAGATCTCAAGTAAGAGGACCTCATCCAACACAATGAGGATGTCTGCTAATTCATAGAGTCCCCTCAATGCGTGGGACACGTCCGCCCACGCCGCTGCCAGTTCTGACTTTCGAAGTCTCAAGCTGGTGGGTTCCAGCTCCCGATTGGGAGCTGCCATCAGAATCCGCCATGCGTTCCCTTCGGCTATTAGGACCAAAATGGCCTACACAAACTGCAGAGCAGGAGGCATGCTCGCGTATCCGGGGGACGTCGTGAAAACCACTTTTGTCTTAGGTCCAAATCGAGTACTGACATTTTCGTGCACCTCGTTCATCGCGGCAAACAACGTCTGGATAGCCTCCCAGATTTTCTTTGACGTAGGCTCATCACCTTTCAACTGCTCTAGAAGTCCAGCCGCATGCAGGTGATCGTTCATTCCTGCGAACAGCACTAGCTCTGGTTCACAAGGCATCTCTGACTTTATCGCTACCACCAGGGTCAACATCTGGTTCAACTCTGCACCTGGCAGCGAGTATACCAGAGTTTCCGGCCAGAACAACTTGGGAGACGTTTCCTCGAAATCCGATCCCGTCACGATGATCATCCTTGCGGCTGCTGGATCCACTCTATCGTATACTGCCAGTGTCTTGGCCAATTGGACACTCCCGTAGGGTTTCCCATATCTTGGGTCGTCTTCCAATTTCGCACCCTCGTAAGCGGCGTCTGGTAGTTTCATCTCTTTTGGTTCCAGTAGCTTGTCTACTACCCTCATCTGCGCGGGAGTTGCCAATCTGATTCTGGCGATACTTGTTCGGTGCTTGGGGGGCTCCACTATGAGTCCCGGACTCCCCAGCAACTTGAGAGGTCTGTAATTGATCGGTCCCATGACTGATCTCATGGGGATCCCAGTCAGATCAGCCGTCTCCATCTTTCTTGCTCTCGAAAAATGCGTTTCGTGGGCCTTTAACCAGTCCACGCAATGGTGTCGGCTCAAATCCTCGTGTGACACGTGCTTGAGCCCCAGGGCTTCTGCCAACTCCTGTCTACACTCCAGATCCTCCAGGTCCAACTCCTTTACTTTCTCCAGATATCGCGCTCGGCTTGCCTCCGCTGGTCTCTCCACTCTCTTGTTATCTAACCACTACCACTGAGGACACCACTGAACTTTGGGGCGTTGATGACTCTGCTTCCTCAGCTTCCATTGGCGTGGAACCCGGTAATCTAGTCCGGCTGCTCCTCGAGCTGTCTCTTGGGTCGACTCTCGCTCCCAGGCGACTGGACAGGGGTCTTGTGGCAAGGAAAGGGGGATTTGGGGGTGGACCGAATGCGAATTGGGCCGTTCCAAGCAGGTCTGCCTCCAACGCACTTATGTGCCTCTGGAAAACGTCGTTCAACCACTCCACACCCCTAGGTCTGTCGAAATGGATTCCGTCTGAGGACGCATCCTCCGAGAAAGATCGCTCCATCTGGTCGGCCACGTCCAGCAATCTGACGGGAAGGATATTCCTTTGATGTATCTGCCTGATTAGTTCGTTCAGGTTCCGCACTTTTTCATTCATTTCCATCGCATGTTGGTCGTCCTTCATGTTATAAGGGATGTTGCAGATCGTGAGTACGGCGGGGTCCAGAATGCAGCTCATTTTATCATGTAGCCTCATCACTTTTCTTTACTCACCTCTGGACACGTCATTGGTCCCCATCATTAGAGTCACTGTATGCTCGAGTGATGCCTAACATCTGCAGCGGTGCGGCTCCAGCAAAACTCAAGACTCCAGTCTGCCAGTGCGACTGGATCCGGGTCAGCACCCGTATCAGGCTGTCCCCTATAATCAGGTGAACTGCACCCTCCGGTATTCGTGGCTGTGTATAGTATTCAGCCCAAGACGCGTCATGGAAACAATCTCTTCTCGTCCGCTGCTACGCGTTCCAATCCATGCGGTTGTGCCTGTGATATCTGCCATCCGTGTTCTTCTTATAGCTTGCGATCACCACATTACTGACCGGTTGCTCCCTCCAAGTCGGGGGTAGCTCCACTCTAGCTGGAATTTCACGATTTCTCAGCTGTAGTCTCTCATTTAATTCCTTAAGACGCGACGAGCTCCCGCTCACATGACTGCTGCTCGGGGTTGAGCCCGGGGTATATCCCGGCAGTGCCACGTCCATCAATGGGCGTATCGGTTGCGTCTCCAAACCACGCAGGGAGGACGCTGATTCGGTTGGTATCCACACTTCCAGTCCCTCATTTATGTGCTCTTGAGCCGCGCGGTCTAAGTTGAATCGTCCCTTTGACCTGGGAGCCTCATCCACCTCCATACGTGACTCCGGCCTTGAGCCTACAGCAGCTCGCTCCGTAGTCCTGGTTCCCTTTTCCTTTTGCCTGTCGAGCTCTCGTTGTCGCCGTTGGATCTTTTCAAGTTCCGACTTCAACTGCTCGCAATTCCCTGCGTTCTCTCGCACTCTTTGTTCTTGCTGGTACTCTGCTTTAAACATATCAAGGTCACCCCGCGCTTGTTCCCTCTCAAGGATCGCCTGGTTTCTCTCCAGATTCGCTTGATTCTTTTCGAGTTTCGCGCTATCACGGTCAAGATTTGCTTTATTCTTCTCCCTCTGCGCCCTCTCAAGTTCCCTCTTTAAGTTATTGAGGTCAGGATACGTCTCCTCCGTTTGCTGTGCTCGCGTCATAGAAGGTGGCTTGCTTGTGGATTGGCCCTCGGATCTTGCCGATGATCTGGTCGGTAATGGGAACTCTCCCGCGCCGTACTCAGTGTTGTTGCTCAAGCCAGGATTCCTTGCCAAGAATTCGAATCCTCTCACCCCTCCATCCACATTCCAGGACAGCCACCTGGTTTGTTCTTGATTGGATATGCCTTCTGTGGTGTAGCCGACCATCAAGACAGCTTCTGTCGCGGACTCCCTGCATTCACCTTGCTCCTCTAATTGCAGGATGGCGTTCAACATCACTGCCATCCTCTCGTCCACTTGGGTGTAGTCCAGGTCCCTCAAGCGTCTGTACAATTCATCGAGCGTAGGCCTCTTTAGCGCCGCAGGCATGGATTTCCAAAATCGATCTGCCATTTTTACGATTTCTAGATGATCTCGCGCACTAACCAACTTGAGTATTATCGCACTAACCAACTTGAGTATTATCGTACCAACCAACTTGAGTATTATCGTACCAACCAACTTGAGTATTACCGTACCAACTTGAGTATTACCGAACCAACTTGAGTACTTGAGAAATATCTCTTTCGAATGTTGCTGATCGTGAACTTTGTTCAAGACCTTCTTTTCTCTTTCCAATGAGTAAGTCTGGGGCGTCAACTCGATTTAACAAATCAATCTGAAAGTAAAATCCACTTTTTAGAATAAAATGTTATGTCCCTAACCTAAAACCCCCCATTATTGCAGTTGAAACCTTATCCCTCCATTTGTTTAACTAAAATAACTCAATTGGAAGTTTTTTAAGAGCATGCAGATTCATTTAATGTTTTAGCACCGTCACTCTTTAAATTATAATTGTCATGGCAATTACGTTAAAATCCATCTACATGCTCCAAGGTCCCCATGTACCCTTACTCGAGATCCCCATGTACCCAAACTCAAGACCTCCGTTGTCCACCTGTAGCTCAGGCGATACTCAAGTAGTATTTCTTGTGTAGATGTACCATTATCTCCGTTTCTGCGAAGACCAGGTGTAGGATGGCATATAACTCCCTTGGGCTCAACTTGCCCCTGTTTGGGTCATAAACAGGCATCGAGACCTCCACTATCCCTCTTTCAATCATGAAGTCTCTCAGCCTCGTTAGTGCTAACATCACGTGCTCAGGATCTATCGTATTCCTATCATTGACCCTCGTCACTAGAAAGCACAGGTATTTGCCTGGGACTTGTGCCACTGATGGGGCAAGCGCAGCCATTCCTCCCAGCCCCGGTCTCTGTCTGAATAGAAACTCCACAATCTGGTATTCTCTCTTGAAGTCGGCCTCTAGTCTCGATTTGAAGCTCATGTCCGCCGTTATACAGATTGCGCTAGTCCTGTCTGACAGATTGAAATCGCTGTCCGTTATCAGGATGTTCTCCGAATATTCATTGGGTATTTCAAATTTCGTTTTGAAATTTCGTCATATGGTAGGCTCGGCCTCTTCCTCGCCCAGTTTTACCCCGTTGGTCTCTCTTACTTCCGTGAGTTTCTTTATTATCAAATTTTTGGTGTGGGTAAGTCCTACCCCACTCCCCGGACAAAAATATTTGTCGACGTACCCGTCGATGATGCTAGGTCTAAATTATCTGGTGGTTTTTCGAGCAGCCTGTCGGTTGCTGTCCAACCGATGAGGGGATCTTCCGTTTTCACATGTTGTTCTGCTGGCACGTCGACCTGCTGGATGCTTTGCCCCTCATCTCCTTTACTCTTGACATCCCGCATCCACTCTAGTATTCTCAAGTTTGTGTTCTCCCTCCTCTCTATCTCGCTCTGCTCCAGATCTGTTTCCTGTTCTGGTGTGGAATAGTCTTCCTTCGGGTAGCGTTCGCTGTCGTTGATGATTTGTCATTCATCGTCTGCCACCAGTTCGCCCACACTCAGTAACTCGTCGCCCAATTCATCAGGCCGTATCTTGTCAATCAAGAAGTCATCCCCGTACCTATTGTACCTCATGCCTGTCCGTTTACGATTACCACTCCTGGTTCCTGCTGTTATCGGCAAGTCTGGTTACGTCCATTTTGGCACCTCGACCTGCTCCGGATCGTTCCAGTATTCTTCCACAAGGATTCCGCCTCTGAGTCCGCTTCTATCTTTTCATTATCATCCAAACTCAAGTCCTCGTTGCCATCATTTTTCTCTCTGGTGCCCTTTTTCTCTCGCAAGCTGGTTCCACCAATAGGTACTCGAATCCCTCCATATTTTGTGGTACGCACCAGTCTTCTGGGGATGGGACATGAGGTTTCAAGTTTTCTTAATGCGCTGCACGCCCCGTAGTCAAGCGGTAAAACCGTCCTTGCTGGTGCACTTCCGTTATCATGAACGTTCCTTTCCATTTCTTAAGTAGTTTCTTTGTCCCTTTGGGAGGTAGAACATTCTGGAAGACCCAGACGTATTGGCCCACTGCATATGGTTTCGCTTGCAGTATTTTCTCATCATATTTCTTCCGCTGTCTCATTTGTGCTTGCGCTGTGTTCCTCCTGCAGAGCTCATTTAGTTCCTGCTGTCTCTTAACCGCTTCTTTCACATAAACTTGAGGCAATGTCTTTTTCCCTTCGTATTCTGAATAAAAAAGAGGGTTAGAGGCATCGCTCTTTCCCTGCCCGTCAACATCATGAAGGGACTGATTCCTGTTGTTGAGTGTTGCGTACTGTTGTATGCCCCTACCACTTGCGGCAGATATTTGTCCCAATCTATCATATATCTTGAGCAGTATACCCTCAGCATGTTTACCAATGTTATATTCTGTCTCTCCACTAACCCGTTAGTTTGGGGATGGTAGGTCGTGGAGTGCGCTTGAGCAATGTGTGACCTCTTCATCAATTCTTTTGTCAGGTCCCCCAAGAAGGCTTTGCCGTTGTCCGACTGAAATGTCATGGGACAACCATACCCTGATATCCAATGTGTTATCAGGTGGTCACAAGTCTCTTCTGCCGAGGCTGCCTGACACGGCACCGCTTCTGCCAATTTTGTGAAATGATCTATTATGACCAGTATCTGGTTATATCCCGATTCTGTCATACAGATCTTCTGATGGTCTATCTGCACAACCTCGTTAAATTCCGAGCTTTCAACGGACTTGAGTGGGAACTTCATCTTCCTTGGGTCTTTCACTTGCAGGCATGCCAGGCATGCATTCACCCATCTCTCGCAAGCTTTCCTTAATCCTGGCCAGTCAAACCTGTGAAGTATTCTTTGTTGTACCTTGTCTATCCCCTGGTGCCCCATTTGATCATGCGATCTGAATAACACCTCCGTCTGATACAACTGTGGCAGTATGATGAGGTTATGCTTGTGTATTATCTTCTCTTGCATGCCACCACCCCGTCAGCTGTGTGATAGAGTAAATCTTTTCTGTCTTTGTAGAACTGGCTTAAGATCTTGTAGCTGTCTTTTTCCAGGTCCCCCTTCTCTTTGGACCCCGTCCGGATCCATTTGGAGAGGTTACTTATCATCTTGTCATTCTTATGGGCCCGAATTAAATCCGACAGCCTATATCTCGCCTTGACGTGTTCTTTTAGTGCCATAATCTGACCATTCATTACTCCAGGGTTGCGGATTTTATCCTTCAGCTTTACGCATACTATCCTCCTCATGATCTTCCTGTCATCTTCTGATTTGTTCTGACATTTGAGTTGCACGATAGCTCCCTAAATGGTTTCCTCAATACTGCAATTTTCTCAAGTTCTTCACCTCCTCGCACTTCCTGCTGATCCAAGTTGTACGTTCCTGAGGAGGGATCCGTCTGTAGCACCCTGTCTCGGTGTCTCATCTTCTCTTCCGCGAGTATCATTTATAGACTATCTTGGTCATCGCTGCTCTTCTCCGAATCTTCATCCCACTCTTCAAACTCCCCGGACAATTTTTCTTCTTCAGCATCTTCTTCCACTGTGGGCCACTCCCCGGTCTCTTCTTCTAATCCAAGGTGTTCAGCCTGTTCCTTAAATGCCACTTTCTTCTTTCTAACCCGAGTCCGCTCGAGTATGTCATCAGGAACTTTATCAACCAATGACTGCACGACTTCTTTCCCGTCCGATTTTTCTTTTAAGGAGTCCTCGCCACCACCAGTTTCATTCCTTCTCAATATCGTGACTTCCGGTTCCTCCTTGCCCTTTTCTTTGATCACGGGTTTATCGTCTGCCAGTTTCTCGAGTAATCTCATCAAGTCTTCGTCTATCTGTGCATCTCCCGTTTCTACCTGGCTGAGATCATAGCCTTTTGCCTTGAGCGTCTCCCTCACAATTTTTGACTTGAGCATTATCCCTATCGGCATCCCTCGTCTCTTCTTCAAGATTGTTTTCTCTGGAGGCTCCTTTGGTATTTCGGGGTGATCTTCTATCGGTTTGCCTGACTTGTTGAGCCATCTCGTGAGTGGAAGACTATCATAAGTTTCCTTATCCATGAATGAGAAGCCATCTTTGATTTCTGGCCTATCCGCCTCCATCTGTTCCTGTCTCTCGTAGACCTCCGTCTTATTACTCAAGCTATCGGCATTTTGATGTTTGCCTCTTGTTCTATGTTCAATTATCATGTTGTATCCGTCCAGGCGAACTATCCACCTCCCAATGTAGCTCTGGTCCATTGAGTACGTCTTCAGCCAGCTGAGTGCCCTGTTGCCGACTCGCAGCTTGAAGGCTCATTGCCTAGGTATGCTCTATATTTCTTGACAAAGGTAACCACCGCGAACATCTCTGCTTTCGACGCCACGTACATCATTTCCGCATCACTCAAGACTTTACTCTCGTACGCTATTGGTCTTGAGACTGTCTTCCCGTTCCCTTCCTGTTCTTGATGAAGAACGCCAGAAATCGCGACTATCGATGCATCCGTGTCCAGCACATACATCCCTTTCTCCGTTGGCATGCCTAGCACCGGTGCCTTGCACAACTCTTTCTTTATTCTCTGGAATGACTCTTCCGCCGCGTTGTTCCACGTGAATTTCTTGCCTTTGTGCCTCATTAGTTGTTGCATCGGGTATACCTTGTCCGCGTAGCCCTTGATGAACTCCCTGTAATAGCTCGCAATTGATGTTCCGTCTTTGGCGATTTCCAAGTCAGAACCGCTTCTACTGCATCTGGGTCTGGTCTGATGCCATGCCTGTCCACCATCCTTCCCAAGTACTTGATTGAATCCTTGTGTATCTCGCACTTTGACGGTTTGCACTTTAGTCCTGACCTCTTCATACATGCGAACACCTCGTCTAGTCGCTCGATGTGATCTTCCATTGTAGGCGTCGCTATTACCACGTCATCTACATAGCACATTACCAAATTGCCGTATTTCTTTGTCACACCTATCAATGCGTGTGCCATCAACCGTTGAAATGTGGCCGTGGCATTGCATAGTCCAAATGGCATCCGTTTCCATTGAAACAACCCTAGCTCGCATGCGAACCCTGTTTTGTCCCTGTCCTGCTTCATTAGTGGGACTTACCAAAATGCCGAACATAAATCAAGAGTCGTAAAAAACTTTGCATCACCTCATTTCGAGAGGCTCTCATCAATTCTAGGTATGGGATAGGCACCCTTCACCGTGACGGAGTTCAGATACCGAAAGTCGCCACAAAACCTTAATTGGTCGCCTTTCTTTTTGGCCATCACTACTCCACACGCCCACGGTGATTTGGATGGTTCTATCATATCATACTTTAGTAATGTCTCTATTTCTTTCCTACATGCATCCGATTTGTGTGGGGGCATGCGCCTCGCCCCCTCCCTGTGCGGTACCGCAGACTCCTCAAGCTCTACCTCATGTTCAACAAAATTACAACATCCAATCTCCCCCTTATGTCTCGAAAAAACGTCCTCCTTCCGCTCCAGTACCTCCTTGATGTGCTCTATTTCCGGTAAAACTGGTTTATCCATTTCCATTTCCTCTATTTTTGGTCTTTCTGGGAAATTTGAACAGCTCGAGAGTCCATCATCTGTATCTGACTGAAGTGACTTTACAAGACCTGATGAATCTTCTATTTTCTTTAATCGTCTCAAGATACAAATCATGTCCCTGTGATTGGGGCATTCAAGTACTTCATTCTTTTTTACATTTTCAGTCATTTCATATCGAGTTTTCACGGGTAAAGCATATCCCAGCTTCCTTCCCCTCTGGATTGTTATGGGTGTGTCAAGATAATCAAAAAGACACTGACGCAGAGGCCGCTCTTGGTTATCGAGGAGGATCTTCCTAAAACAGCAGCACTTTGACTGTTTGGATTTCGGACTATGCATACTTGCTTTTTATCACTTAATTCATTATAGTTTTTCATCCGTAAGCCTACAATTGCCGCTTCGTTCGCTTTCAGCCTTACCCTCCTACTCAAGAATACCGGCGCTTTATTCTCATTTTCCATCATCAGATTTACCGGTTTAATTACGTACTTCCTATTCGGGTTCCGAATCCTGAACATTGAATTGTTTAGATCAATCGTTACGTCAAAATTCCTGATGAAGTCTCTGCCTAAAATGAACTGGTCAGACTCATCTAGGTTCTCGACCACAAGAAAGCTCATCCACAGGTTGCGTTCGCCTAGATTTAGGGCTATTATTGGTGTTCTGCCTAGTATCCGCAGCGCCCCTTTGTTTGCAGCTGACAGCCGTGTTCTTGAGTCTATCAAATCATCCTTTTCGAAACCCATTTGCTCCAAAGTCTCGATTGGTATGACACTCAAGACTGCTCCCGTATCAAGTAACCCGCGTAACTGAGTCTTTTTGCCACTTATGTCGAGCACGTGTGCTGATACGTCTGCCTCTGTCCCGATGTGCATCGTATACTCTTCTAACATTGCGCAGTGTCCAATCGATCTTACTTTCAATTCGTTTTTGCCCACGTAGATCTGTCCGGCTAGGTCCTCATCACATGTTATCATGGTTTTCGTGTAGATGTTTATCCCATCTATATTTAACATCACCTCATGCGGACCATAAGCTTCTGTGTATCTGTTCTCAACACGGACTGACTTGCTGCCACCTCTTGTGAGTAGCGCCCTCAAGGCTCTAGAAGTTGTCTGCGGACTTATTGCACTTAAGTAATCTGCGTACACATCAATGTGCATTATTGTCTGGTCGCCGGGTTCGCTCAAGTTCCTCGTTACTTCATGGCCACCCATGGCCACCCACAGTGATTATTGACATTATTCTGGCTCCGATCTTTGTTTTGCCGAATGGCTTTCCCGTCACCATTTTCAGAGTGTTGTAATTTCCACTCTTTGCCGCTCCCACTACGGCTTCTGGCATTGGCACTGACCAACTTAACGTCTCGTTTAACTTCTGCTTTCCGATCTCTTGTTTCAATCGTTGCTCTATCTCCTTTGTCGCCAGAGCCTGTTTCACTTTGTTAATAGCCTCTGCAGCTGCTCTCTCAAAATTTATCTCGGGAGACTTTCTGGTCATGGTCTCCATGGCATTATTGACCTGCGTTACAGCTTTCACCGTCTTCCGGTGAGGTAGTTCCGCATTCGGTGCCTCTGAATTTCTTGTTTTAAACTCGGCTTGTCTGTTCCTCGTGTTCTGCACCGCCGCTAACGCTAATTTGTGTTTCGGATGACTTTGATTTTTTACTGCTTCCCAAAATAATGGACAGTCCATCCTAAAGTGACCCTCTTGATTGCAGAAGAAGCATCTCGCACCTATCTTGATGATCAGGCCGCTGTAGAACTCGTGTTCTTCCATCTGGCTCATATCTTTCTCATCCGGAGCATAACCCAGACTCTTCATGCCTTGTTTATACGTCGTGCAGTCCGCCACATGATGATCCGCTGATCCACAATTTGCGCATGACCTGCGTTTGTCCATATCATCTCTCGGCTTATACCATGACCCCTCTGTGGTTGACTCTCCCCTTGCATGTTCCTGTTATCCGAGTATGATTATTTCTTGGGTTTCATCAGCATGTACTCTCTTGACTTCTGTCTCATTTCTTCTGGAGTCGGTGCACTATCTTTCGACAGTGTATAGTACGTTGCTAACATTGTTCTCAAGTCGTCACTTTTTACCCCATCGATGAACTTCGAGGCGATGCTAAAGTTCCTCCTGTTTGTTGACTCTTCCGGATCACTCCTTCGTCTCAAGCTCTCAAGATCATCCAGGAACCAATCAATCGATTCATCGTCCCTTTGCCTTCTCTTTTCAAATCTCATCATCGCTTGGTGACCCTTCATGCCTAGCCCGAATCGATTCAGCTGTTAACCGAATCGATTCAGCTGTTAACCGAATCGACCCGAATCGATTCAGCTGTTAACCGAATCGATTCGGTTGTTATCCGAAAGGTTGGTGGTTCATGCCCACCCAGGAGCGCCATAAAAACACTATGTAACAGTCGTCTACTTCGGTCACATATGAGGTTAAAGAAAAATAGGCCCTATAACTATTGGGTCAAGAGTCAGGGACACTATCTCTTGTGTTTTTCTACCTCGAACGGTCGGAGCCAATTCGGTTCACTTGCGACATGAGACTAAAAATCCGTTACAGCTTAAAGGCCACTACCAAAATACCCCCCACTCTAGAAAATGAGAACGTCCCCATACTCAGGTCTCAAAATACCCAAAATACGCGAACGCCGTTAAAAACAGGGTCGGAACAATCCTTACGGTTACTTTTTGTTAGACAGTGGAACTTTGATCCATTTCAGATGGATCAACCTAAAACTCTCCTTACCTCAACATAACAATCATAAAACACACTCAAGAAAACTAAATTGGGTACTGACATACCAGCACACTCGAGAATTAGAGGTAACTAAATTAGTAAGCAACTTGAGAATAATTGGGGAATTTAGTTTGGTTCAATAAGTTCTAATCGAACAACTTTTATCTCAAGAATGGAGTTTTGGTTCTGGACCATTGGGACACCTCGGTTGTCCACCTTTCCACCGAAGGTTCACTCTGGTCCAACTGAATTTCGATGTTCTTTGTTTTCTGTATCAAGATAGGACAGCTCTACTCTCGTATTATTTAGATGTCGGAAGTTGCGAATAGCAATTTCCCGCAGCTTAAATTGACCGCTTTCCCGCGATTGTTAATCGGTTGTTCTGATCTTGTCTTTTTGAGATTTTCAGTTTTCGCGAGAAAGTTGAGCATGACAGGCTCAATTCGATATTTTGAAAAAATAAATTTTATCCAAAAATTACGTAGTTTGTATTCCTCAAGGTCAAACTTCCAAATATGACCGACTGGCACACACCTTGAAATAATGAGGGTGGGAGGTTTTATGAAGTATAACATAAAATTTATTTCAAAATATACTGCGAAATCTTTCTGAAAGGTGAAATCAGAAATTTTAAACGATTTAAGAGCTCTAGGTGTCTAATTTTCAAGGAACCTCGTGATTTTCAAGGTACCACTCTACCATAGTAGTACTCAGAGCAAGAACTGTTTGCTTGTCTTTAGCGCTGATGACTTTTTCTGCTTCATTAATTAACTTTTCAATTAAGATATCTGCTCTTCGTTTCTTTATGCAGGCAAATAATTTGCTCCGTTCACGTTTCCAATGAAATTTGTTTGCGATGTTAGTTGACTGAATTTCTTTTGTCCTAACTCTTTCTGCGAGTTTTCTTTTTTTTAAGATAATCGGAAGGTCAAAAGTATCATAGTAACCGAGGTTACAGTCATGAGTCCCTTCATCACGTATTCCAGTCAAAATCCTTGGAATTTTCTAGATATGGAAGTGATAATGATAAAAAAAGATGACAAGTGTTGAAGTCTTTTTCAATTAAAATCGATACGGGTTACGTTTCTTCAATAAGAACACGCAACTCGACACGAGAAAATATAATATACAAGTGTTTTTAAAAAAATTTTGTCGAAATTATTTTTGTCAGCTATTGTTCCGAGTACGCAAGCGGCGTTCGCAATCTGTATTGCAACTCTGGACTTGGTTTCTCTTCCACAGTACAAACGTATCAAAGATCATGATGCAAAAACTTCCATGTACAGTTTTTGCTCTGCCAACTACGAACTTCAGAATCAGTTGATGTATGATTCGCCTTTTTCTCCCTACTGCTGGTCGGATGTGAACATGTTGGTGAAGCAATGGTATGAGTGGATAGACACTCTCCTGGTCAAGAGTGTTCCAAGGCGAACAAATCATAGATCCAGTCTTGCTCCTTGAATCACTCCAACAACTTCAAATCTGATAAAGCGACTGAATACTGCTTATCAACAAAAGGGCACCCTGCACTGCCCGATATTGAGACTGAAAAAAGAATGCGACGCTGCAATAATCGAAGATCGAGGCAACTATGAAGAAGCTTTCGCAGACAGCAGAGCCCCTGACAATTTTTTCAAATATTATAAATCTTTACGAAGCAATAGTATTCCTTCAAGTATCAAGTACTTGAATGACAGTGCAACAGATTCTGCGGAACAAGCTGAGCTTTCCAATGCCTTTTTTGCCACAGTTTTCAACCAACCCAATGGTTCTACTCAAACGTTTTCCGACAAAACTGACATCATCATCAATGTATCAGTTGATGTATGATTCGCCTTTTTCTCCCTACTGCTGGTCGGATTTGAACATGTTGGTGAAGCAATGGTACGAGTGGATAGACACTCTCCTGGCCAAGTGTGTTTCAAAGCGAACAACTCATAGATCCAATCTTGCTCCTTGGATCACTCCAACAATTTCAAATCTGATAAAGCAACTGGAGACTGCTTATCAGCAAAAGGGCACCCTGCACTGCACGACATTGAGACTGAAAAACGAATGCGACGCTGCAATAATCGAAGATCGAGTCAACTATGAAGAAGCTCTCGCAGACAGCAGAACCCCTGACAAACTTTTCAAATTTCATATATCTTTACGAAGCAATAGTATTCCTTCCAGTATCAAGTACTTGAGTGACACTGCAACAGATTCTGCGGAACCAGCTGAGCTTTTCAATTCCTTTTTTTGCCACAGTTTTCAACCAACCCAGTGGTTCTATTCACACGTTTCCCGACAAAACTGACGTCATCATCAATGATTTTGCTATTGACGAAGATTTCTTGGTGAAAGTTCTTGTTGATCTTGATGTGACAGAAGCAACCGGACCTGATAATTTTCCTGCAAGAGTATTCAAGCATACCTCTACTGCTGTCGCGAAGTCCCTGAAAATTCTCTTTTATAAAATCAAGCAAGCTGGCATATATCCTGATGCCTGGGAAAAAGCTGTTGTCGCCCCAGTGCACAAGAAAAGTTCAAAAACTGAAGTGAAAAACTACAGACAAATCTCGCTTCAAAAGTTCTTTTTGTTGCACTTTATGATCATGTTTGGCATCATCTGCATCCATCGCAGTATGGATTCAGGAAAATAAGATCTTGTATCACCCAGCTCCTGGAGTTTATCGACGCTGTTTATTCAAACCTGTATCGTCGCCACAACGTTGACGTGATCTATACAGATTTTGAGAAAGCGTTCGATAATGTTGATCATCAGATTTTTATTGCTAAACTGCACAGTTTTGGAGTTTGAGGCAAACTGCTCAAGCTTCTAAAGAGCTACCTGTCCAACAGAACGCAAAAAGTTGGAGTAAGCGGAATGTTTTCCGGTTCCATACCTGTGGCCAGTGGCGTGCCGCAAGGCTCCTTCTAAGGACCCCTCTTGTTTTCAATTTTTATCAACGATTTGCCTGATTTTTTACAGTGCTTTGAGTCATACCTTTGTGCTGATGATGCTAAGTTTCTTTGTGTGAATACAAACAAGGTCCTGATAGAAACAGATCTTTCCAACATTTGCAATTGGTCGCAACTAAACATGATAAATTTTAATGTTGACAAATGTGTGGCGATGACTTTCTCGCGCTCGTCGAGTCTGAAAGACTGCCAATTTGTAGGTGCCCCACTCGTTTTTGCACAAGAGCACAAAGACATGGGTCTCTAATTCGCTGACAATTTGAACTGGGATGCTCATGTTGAAGAAAAGTGCAGTAAAGCAAATAAAGTCCGTGGAAAGCAAACTCAATCTATACAAAACAATGGTGCTGCCCATTATGATTTATGCGAGTTGTTGCTGGCACGCCTCGGTCCGGTCAATGAGAAACCTCGAAGCAATTCAGAAGCGTGCAACGAGGTGGGTTCTCCCACATCGTGTAAATTACAAGGAGCGTCTGTTATTTCTCAACCTTCTCCCTATTTTGCTTTATTTGCAACTCCTGGATTTGCTCATACTGTCAAAACTTATTGCTGGTTGCTTTGATTTTGATTCTTCTGCGCATCTGGCATACAGAATAATTTTCAGACAAAAAAAACTTGAATTCAATGTTGAGCATTCTCGTCTATCAAAAAGAGATACCAATTTCTGGTGTCGTGGACCGCGACTGGTGAACAAACTTCCTGCAGCGATAAATTTTTTCAATCCCATTGGTCTTAACGGAAGAATTATCAGTTTTCTCTGGTGCTTCTTTAGTGAAAAATACAATGAGAAAGTTTCGTGCTCCTGGAAGCTAGCTTGTGACTGTACTAAGAACGATTGCCGTTTTTCTGTAAATTTGTATCTGGGGGAAACCCCTTTGTAACCTTCGTTACATAAATTCCTTTTAATAATAATAATAATAATTGCCAGGGAGATTATCTGTTTTGAAAAAACAAAAAACTGCCTGCTCTGGGTTCCTCAGTGCATATGCTTAGGTTCTTACAAAGCTTGCTCGAAAAAAAATTTCTGTGCTGGGGCTGGCCGCGCCCTGAATCTCAAAAGCTACCGGTTGAAAAAGATATCCATCATCTACAAGATCTTTATACTTGCCATTGCTCGCTCTTCCCCTTCAGCGGCAGCCGTACCAGGATTACAAACAGACCCGGCCTTAATCCTACAAGGAGCTAAGTAGTCTACTACCGTTACATCCCACAAGAACTGCTTACCAACAACCCATGGAACGAGCGTCAAACCGTCTTGTCGCTTCTGATCGGTCCTGCAGAGGTGTCGTGTTTCTAAAACAGACGGAATGTGAGTAGAAGATAAACTCTGCTTTGTAAGGGCATTCAGGTTTGAATGCCTAGAGAATCTACCTGCACTTTTGAGGCAAGAAAGACCGCGACCTATCCTCGGTGACGTATTTTCAGCACACTCATTCATGCCGTTTGCATATTTCTGAGCCTAATCGAAGTCCTATCGCAATTCTGAGTTGTTGGTTCGACAGTTTTAACCTTAAATTTTTGCACGGGATGAAGTTCAACCATTGGAAGCCAAATCTATCCTGGATCGCGTTGAATCTTTTTACGTCCATTGGTTCGAGTCGTAAAATTAAGTCTGCAATTTCGCTGTCAAAAATTGGCTCTGTACAATTTTTTTTGATTTCATTTTCCGGAGCTATTTCAATTTTTCCAAGTTCAAACCACGGTTTAAGCGCATCATCATAGGTTGCATCCATATGCTCCAAATAAAGATTTCGCTCGAGGCATTTTTTGCTCCTACTGCAGAAGCTAAGAAAGCGGGTAAAGCGAGTAGGCGAGCGGAAGAAACGCCCAAGCCACATTTGGCTGCCGGGAGAACTGCTTGTAAAAACTGTTTATCATCCATTTTCACATTGGTGACCTTGTATAACGAATTTTTTAGTAATTTGTCGTAGCGTACCAAAAAATCATTTTACAAAGAGTTTTGGCACGGCTAAAGCAATTTTTCAGGCAGTTAAAACCATAATGAGCATCTAGTTAGTCAATGACATCCGAGATTTTTACAAGCTCCTTAATTTTTTCGTCGAGCTATTCTTTTCGGCAAATTTGGCCGATTGGAGATCCTAAATTGAGGAGTTCTTCTTTTGTTTATTTTTTTTGGGGCATATATTTCAAAATTATTTTAAAAATGAATTATACTGTGTACTCGTAGTCGGTCCCAAGAAACAAAGTTCGCACTTCTCAGTGTTCAAGTTCAGGCCGTAAATTTGTTCCGATTTCAGAATGTTTTTAAGGTCCCGAAGTACTACTTTATAGTCGTCGGCTAAATTTCCATCAATTAAATACCAGATGTTAATTTTTGTCTCCAACTAGTGTCTGAATTGTTTCCGCAAAAAGGGGTGGGGCTTCAGGATCATCTTGCTGAGTTCCGTCTTCTGACATTATGAGAGAGCTTCCTTAAAAAAGGTAACTAGGTTTACTATACGCGCAATGGGTGTAATTACACAATTGGGGGCGATTTGAATAAACATGATTCAGCATTGTTTCTCTATCTGGAGAGTTAAAGGCATTCTTAAAGTCTAGTTTTAAAAGAACAGTGCATTTTGGATTAGGTTTCGAAACGAGTGTGCAGCTATTTCTGCTCTTCGTTTGGTACCGCATCCTACCTGTACGTTTCCGAAAAAATTTTGTCGCTCGGAGAGGGCCTTGCTTCAGCGCATTCAGACACGATACGTCTCAGCGTGTTGCCTATGGCAATCGGTCTCAATTCTGTCTATCTTTATGAGGGCGATAAGCTTTGCTCCAAAAAAAAAGGTCTTAGGGGTTCGGGTATTTTGCCATCTCCAATGTGATTTTTCAGCCTTGTAAGCGATTTCAGAAAATTAAGTCCTGCATGCCATTCGATTACTAAAAAGATCTTAAAAATTTGGGGTATTATTATATCAGGACCTGCTGCTGATCCGTTCGGAAAGGACATTATCGGTTTGTATAGGTCGAAATTGGTTACAAAAAATTATCTAAAATTTCTGGATTTGGAGCTGCAAATTTGGCTCTCTGAGGGTGCTTAGACAACAATTTTTTACAGTTATTAGTTGAAAAGGAGCAATTTTGTCATCCGAAGCAGCAAGCCTCATTCCTCCCTTTACATTTTCTTCATCGAGCTTTCTACTTATTAGCTTGATTCTCTGCTCGAGGTCATTCAGAGGCGCGCTTGAAACTTGGGGATGGGGTTTTGGAAGTGACACGTCATTTACTCGAATGTTTTTATTTATCAAAGAGCACATGCTTGTGGTCTGTTTGCGTCCACTTCTTTTCGGTTGCTCCAAAAGAAAACAAGAACGACGTTATAAAATTAGCCAATTTGTAACATCTTCTACATTGTAGACGATGTCATATATTTTTGCCGACAGAACTTCCGCCAAGGGAACACGCGAGTTTTTTAGTACTCTCTTGAGTACTCGGACATTTGAGATGGCCGTATTAATATAATTGTCTAGCACTAAATCATTACATATTGTTGCTTTATTAACAGATCTTACATCAACGCATAGAGGACACTGAAACCATTGGGTTTCTTAGAGACGCTAAGAGAAATTTTTACACAACTGATATGATACCAACTAGAACAACAATCACATCCAATCTAATTTATCATCCTGAAGGTCTTAAGCAAACTTTGCTTGTACACTCTTTGTTGTTTTCCTCATCTTGACGCAGCATAAAGGTAAAAAAAAAGGATACTGACTGGACTTTAGGTGACTGAACTAACCCATGATAAGGGGTTAGTGGGAATTTTATAAATCAGCAAATAAAAAAAAACAATTAAATTAATTTAAATTTTAAAATCGAATTACAAATATCAAAAACAAGGAACAATCTCACCCGAGCTCAGAAGGTCCAGCGGTGCACCACCAGACTCTTCAAGCCAGTTCCAGTTTCCCACATCCCCACAGAAAGCCACCTGAAAGACTTGTCTCCAAAACCCCTCAGAGGGGGCTCCACAAACAGGCAGAAACATCAAACATAACAAATCTATATAATAAATATATCACAAAAATTAGGCTAAAACGACGATTAGGATAACAGTAGGAGATGCAGCACGGAAAGTGTTTCTTCTTTTATTTCTTTCACAGTTTACTTTGGTATGCATTCCGGTAGCGACTAGGTTGCGTCGGTCTTGACTTGGGTGTTGATGTATTTTCTGGTGTGACACAAGACATCGGTCCAGTAAACCTTGGTTTCAAAAACTGGCTGGTCACTACATCTGCACTTTTTAATTTCGCCTAAGGGTCAGAAGGTTACCTATAGAACTGTTCAGCTTCTGAATTTTTCTGCACTTTACTCATGTGTGGAGCATACATATTGATGATGGCTATAGTGTAACTTTTGCTCAGAAATTACCCAGCCACGGAAAATAGAAAAAGCCCCTATTGACGACTGGCTGACGTCAGATACCTTAAATCTATTCGTTTTTCACCATCTCGACGTAGCCAATTGATTTTTGGCCTGTCTAAGGGCTAACCATGGTGTTACTGTGCCAGTCGGTCAAATTTGGATATTTGAACTTTAGCAACGCTTAGTCTTGAATTTGGGGTGAAATGCGCTTTTTCAAAAATTTGAATTGAGCATGTCATGCTCAAGTTTCTCGCAACAACTGAAAATACAAAAAAATAAGATCGGAAGAATCGAAAGTAGTACGAAAAATAGGAGCGTGAAATTAACGAGAGCAGAAGAAGAAGAAGAAGAAGAATTTAAAATATATATATATGTTTAAAACAAAAAAATAGGTCTACATATACCAGAAAAGAAGCTGTCACATTTCGACCCAGAGACGTCTGCTTTGGCCCAAAGGGTAGAAATGCGACAAATCGGCCCAAAGGTGTCGGGTTGGTTCCAAATTGATCCGGATAGATTGAATAAGGTAGGAATGCGACAGATCGACCCAAAGGCGTCGGGTTGGTTCCAAATTGATCCGGATGGAGTGAATATGGTAGGAAAGCGACAAATCGGCCCAGAGGCGTCGGGTTGGTCCCAAATTGATACGGAAAAAGTGAATATGACAGAAATGCGACAAATCGACCCAGATGCGTCGGGTTGGTCCCAAATTCATCCGGATAGAGTTAAAATGGTAGAAAGGCAATAAATCGACCCAGAGGGGTCGGGTTGCTTCCAACTTGATCCGGATAGAGTGGATATGGTAGAAAAGCAACAAATCGACCCAGAGGCGTCGGGTTGGTCCCAAATTGATCCGGATAGAGTTAAAATGATAGAAATGCAATGAATCGACCCAGAGGGGTCGGGTTGCTTCCAACTTGATCCGGATAGAGTGAATATGGTAGAAATGCGACAAATGGACCCAGAGGTGTCGGGTTGGTCCCAAATTGATCCGTATAGAGTGAAAAAGAAAAGGACACGAAAAAGACACAAATAACTACAGAGGTATCAGTTTACTATCATGCAGTTACAAGCTTTTCACCGGTGTACTATATGACCGGATCGAAAGATGGACTGAAGTGAATCAAATACTCCCAGACTCTCAATTCGGATTTCGCAAAAAGAGATCAACAATACAAGCCGCCACCAAACTCAAGTTACGATAGAACTCTCGGTTGCCTCTCATAAAAGATATTACGCGTGTTTTGAAGACTTCAAAAAAGATTTTGACATTATAAACAGACATAAACTGCTGGATAAACTACAAAAACTTGGTATCAAAAATAACATGTTAATGGCTATCCGAGCAGTCCTGCAACAAAACATGGTACAAGAAAAAGACCGTCCTTTTCTATCAAAATTGATTATACAGCATGACGGAGTATCCCAGGGAGACAAGCTAACACCTCTGCTCTTCTCAATATTCATGGCAGATCTCGAACCTATTCTCAGTGAGAAATGCCACACAATTATCTGTGCGGATGATCTCATTATCGGATCTCACATACGCCAAAAGATACAAGAGGCGCTAGAGTCACTTGAAGTGTACTGTGAAGATAACCTGTTGTCAGTGAATGTCGAAAAAACCAAAGCGTCAAGTTCAGAAAAGGAAGTAGATTGAAGTCTGATGACGACTTGATCTACAAAAAAATGGAAATCGAAATTTTCACGGAGTTCTGTTACTTGGGTATCAATTTCAGCACCAAATTGGGTCCATCAGCTCATCTTGATAAGTTAATCAATAAGGCGAGAATCAGCACGGAAACGCTTTGCCAAAAACTCAATCCCCAGAAAATCTCTTTTCAATCGGCGACGAGGCTCCTCAATGGCGTGGTAGTACCAAGCGGAACATATTGCCTGGACATAAATGAAATGAACGAAATAAGGAGACATGAACATCTCCAAAAACTGGAAAACCAGTTCTGGAAGGCCTGGTGCGGTGCATCACAGGATCACAGCTCGAGAAATTTGAAACACTATTAATTAGAATACGACTTCCTTAACCTACAGGGCGCGAAAGGAATCAAGTGACGCCTCATCGCATTATTTTATGGTTCAGTACTACACTCATGTACTTGTCACTTTGATAACTGATCCAGCATTCGGATACTCAATGCTATGACTCAGTTTTAGGATTCTCAGTAGGGTAGGAGAAGCCTGCAGATGCAGACTCTGTGATAGTCAGCTGACGGACAATTATCCTTTATTTCATTGCGAGAATCTATGTGGGACACCCTTTCAGAGAGTAAAAGCAGTTTTCTGGATGAATTCAGACACCCTCGGGTCCTGACAAACAATTCCAGACACTCAGACGCAGCTCTGCCATATCCAATCTATCCGACTCAATTTGGGCCTATGCCGACGCCTCTGGGTCGATTTATTGCATTTCTACCCTATTAGTTCTATCCGGATCAATTTGGGACCAACCCAACGCCTCTGGGTCGATTTGTCGCATTCCTACCATATTCACTCTATCCGGATCAATTTCGAACCTACCCGACGCCTCTGGGTCGATTAGTCGCATTCCTACCATATTCACTCTATCCGGATCAATTTTGAACCTACCCGACGCCTCTGGGTCGATTTGTCGCATTTCTATCAAATTCACTCTATCCGGATCAATTTGGGACCAACCCGACGCCTCTGGGTCGATCTGTCGCATTCCTACCATATTCACTCTATCCGGATCAATTTCGAACCTACCCGACGCCTCTGGGTCGATTTGTCGCATTTCTATCAAATTCACTCTATCCGGATAAATTTGGGACCAACTGGACGCCTCTGGGTCGATCTGTCGCATTTCTACCATATTCACTCTATCCGGATCAATTTCGAACCTACCCGACGCCTCTGGGTCGATTTGTCGCATTTCTATCAAATTCACTCTATCCGGATAAATTTGGGACCAACCCGACGCCTCTGGGTCGATTTGTCGCTTTTCTACCATATTCACTCTATCCGGATCAATTTTGAACCTACCCGAAGCCTCTGGGTCTATTTGTCGCATTTCTATCAAATTCACTCTATCCGGATCAATTTAGGACCAACTCGACGCCTCTGGGTCGATAAGTCGCGTTTCTACCATTTTAAATCTATCCGGATCAATTTGGGACCAACACGACGCCTATGGGTTGATTTGTCGCATTTCTATCATATTCACTCTTTCCGTATCAGTTTGGGACCAACTCGACGGCTCTGGCCTGATTTTTCTCATTCTTATCATATTCACTCCATCCGGATCAATTTGGGACCAACTCGACGCCTCTGGGTTGATAAGTCGCATTTCTACCGTATTCACTCTATCCGGATCAATTTGGAATCAACCCGACGCCTCTGGGTCAATCTATTGCATTTCTACCATATTCACTCTATCTGGAACAATTTGGGACCAACCCGACGCTTCTCATTAGAGATGTCTCATTCCTAGAGAAAGAACAATTTGTGACGAGAAGACGTAAAGAAGATTGAGTGGACATGAGTGAACCTTCGGTGGAAAGGTGGACAGCTTAGCTGCCCAACGGTCAAAACAGAAAACTTGTGTCTTGAGTTAAAACTTATTCACTTCAAACTTCTTGAGTTAAACTTGATTACTGGATTAATTCTAGAGTTGCTTATTAATTTAGTTTTTCGATTATAGAAGTCGTGTCGGTATGTAAGTACCCAGTTTAAATTTCTTGAGTGTGTTTTACATTATTATATTGAGTTAGGGAGAGTTTTATGTTGATCCATCTGAAATGAATCAAAGGTCCACTCTCTAATGAAAAGTAACTGTATACGTAAGGTTCCGACCCTGTTTTTAACGGCGTTCGTGTGTTTTGGGTATTTTGAGACCTAAGCATGGGGGTTTACTTATTTCTAAAGTGTGGGGGGGGGGGTATTTTGGTAGTAGCCTTTAAGCTGTAACGCGGTTTGTAGTCTCATGGCGCAAGTGAACTGAATTGGCTCGGACCGTTTGAGGTAGAAAAACACAAGAGATAGTGTCCCTGACTCTTGAGCCAATGGTTATAGGGCCTAATTTTCTTTAACCTCATTAGTGACTTAAGTAGGCGACTGTTACATAGTGTTTTTATGGCGCTCCTGGGTGTTTTAACGACGGCATGACTACGGGATCGAACCCCTTGACGCAGCTCCGGGCTACATGCCCATTCTAGAGTACCGGTGGTACGGTTCAACGGGAACGTGACCACCCTCTGGTTGTACCGTGATAGCTTTTTAAGAAAACTCGAGACAAATTCCCGGTGCGTTTTCCAAAACGAGGCCTAGCTAACCGAGTAATGGGAATGGCGGCCACTAGGGGGACAAAAAACGGGTAAAAAACAAAAAGCAAAACAAAACAATCGAAAAAGATTTTTAAAATAGGAAAAAAAAAACGATATAAAATACAAAAAGGACAGTGGCTTTGACCTTCAGATTAGGCGGATCAAACCTTAATTTTAATTAAAATAGTATACGTATACTGTTTCCAATTAGACCAGTAGTTTCGATCAAACCAGCAACATTGAACAGGCGCCCAAGCTAGGGGCGTTGAAAGGGTTTTCAGATAGCTTCTGACATTAGTGGACCAGTGGGAGACTTGACTGGAACAGGTGACAAGCAAAGTGGGAAAGTGGACCTCTGAGTGACTTGACCACTGGGAGATTTGACTGGAACAGGTGACAAGCCAAGTGGGAAAGTGGACCACTGGGAGACTTGACTGGAACAGGTGACAAGCCAAGTGGGAAAGTGGAGAACTGGCAGACTTGACTGGAACAGGTGGGAAAGTGGTACTCGGGATAGAGACCTCAGAAACAGAGGACACTCGACTGGGAAAGAGACATCAAGCAGTGTGCTCAAAGCAGAACAGAGCAAACGAAGGAAGGTGGTCTGTTTGGTCAAACGGGTATCGTTGAAATCCATTTTTACATTATAGGAAATAAGTGTAAAATTGAATAAGCGAGTACCCACTGTTTTTAGGAAACGTTTTTACTTGAGCAGAGCTTGGAAACAAGTTCTACGGTATTCTCTCGAGAGGTTTAGCACCCATCGCGCTCAGGGTAATTTTCGGCTTAAGTGGGGGGCTAGATTGGGAGGAGGTTAGCAGGGGGGCTGGTTAAGTTAGAGGTTGGTGGTTGAGAATTGTAAAAAGGGCGCTTTCTTATAGTAACTACACAATCCAAATCGTCGATTGAGTTACATTAGAACAACTGAGTTGAAGACTCACAACAAGAGTAGCAACGCGAAGGTACTCGATAGCGAACTCGTATTAAAGTAAGTAACCTGGCCGGATCGAGTAGAAGTGATCGGAAATAGACAGTTTTTGGAACCCATAAGACCGCTGGTAGGGGGGGGGGGGACGCGTGACAGTTAGGAACCAGACATTTTTTACGATAAACGATCCTTGTCAAAATTGCATTTTAGGTATATAAATTTTTCTTGTTTTTGAAATTTTTCTCATTTGACCTTTCCAGTTTTTAAGTATGATTTTTACTGAAATTTAGTCAACAACAATCATAGAATAAGGTTAAAAGCAAATCGTATTTCAACTTGTATTGGAAATAGGAAACAAAAGGAGATTACGGGAGGCTTAAAAAGAAAATTTAGATTGATAGAATCGGGTTTTGAGGATTTTTCAAACAAGTTCTAGAGGAGGTACTGGGATAGTGGACTGGATATTTTAACACTCGAGTCAGGGTACAGGAAGATTCTAAGGACGAGAACCGGACAGGAATTGGTACTGGAAGGTTAGGGAAAGAATTTCATTACTGGGGCCAGAGAAGAGGAAACAGCACATGAGTCTTGTCGGCAGTCCTGGGATAGTGACCAAAGGGACACAGGACAGTGTGGAAGGGTCCCAAGACCGTCCCTGAGGTTTTCAGCAGTCGAGCGAAGGGTCCTAGGAGAAGTACAGAAGGGTCCCAAGACCGTCCCTGAGGATTACAGCACTCGAGCGAAGGATCCTATGAGAGTACAGAAGGGTCCCAACACCGACCCAGAAGATAAAAGCACTCGAGAGTCCCAGGACAGTACCGAGGTATCCTGCCACACTACAGAAGGGTCTCAAGACCCTACCAGAGGTAAACAGAGCTCGAACGAGGGGTCCCAGGACAGTACCGAAGGGTCCTAGGACAATACCGAAGTGTCCCAGGACACTACCGGAAGGTAGCAACACATGAGCGAAGGGTACCAGGACAGCACCGAAGGGCACTAGGACAATATCGAAGGGTCCCAGGACACTACTAAAAGGTAGCAAAACTTGAGCGAAGGGTCCCAGGACACTAGCGAAAGGTAACAATACTTGAGCGAAGGGTCCCAGGACAGTACCAAAGTGTACTAGGACAATATCGAAGGGTCCCAGGCACTACCAAAAGGTAACAACACTTGAGCGAAGGGTCCCAGAACACTACCGAAAGGTAGCAAACTTGAGCGAAGGGTCCCCAGACAGTACCAAAGTGTACTAGGACAAGACTAAGGAGTCGCGGCACTAAGAACGAAGGGTCCCAAGACCCTAGGGAAGGAACAAAGAAATAGAGCGAAGGGTCCCAAGACCCTACCAAGAGATCCAAAGACCTGATCAACGGGCCCAATACTTAGTTTCGGTTTACAACTCTAGGAGAGACGATTTCGACTGGGTTTTAATAAGAAAAAGATTAGAAATTTTTTCTTATAATTTCAATTAGATTTTACATTAGGAACTTGTATATATATTAGAATTGTAGACAAATACAATTGTTTATAAAAAATCATGACGAAACAAGAACATCTCTAACAAAAAGGAAAGGGTTAGGACTTAAGCAAAATCAAACCTCGTCGCAACGAAAACCAACATCAACAAATCTGAGAGTAATGAGTAAGAATATTTCAGTGAACATGGTCAATACAAGAAGCAACAAGGAACAGAAGGCCACAGAGAAAGTGACGGAAGAACCGACTCTACCGGCTAGAGAAACCGATCTTGAGACACCAGATCAGAGTATAGACGGGGCGGAAAGAAAGACGACGGAATCAACACCCATGCCAAATGTAGAAGAACAGGAGAAGAAAACAATCTCTCACCAATAGGCAATGTAGACGAAACAACAAACAACACACCGGAATCGATAAAAGACGATTCTCAAGCAACAAGAACGTCGTTCACAGAAAGGATTGCAGCGATGGTCGGAATGAAACTAAAAGAGAAAGAGGAGGTAATACCAGCGACCGAGAAAAGCCAAACGTTTGGAACCGTTTCCGCAAAAACGACAGAAGCTAAACAAGACGAAGAGCAAGTCACACAAGAAGCAACGGCCAACCAAGACAAACAAACTATGGAATCAAAAACAACTTCACTTGAGCTGGGCGACTTGATGGCAAAGTTGAAACAAATCGACAAAAAATTTGAAAACATCGACTTGATGGAAAAATTGGGACAAATCTAGACAACCACTATGTCCTGCCAAGGGCGACGGAAGCGAAGCTGCAGCAGATGGCGGACAAACTAGAAACGACCGACAAAGAGCGGGAGAAACATATCAAGATAGATATGTAGGAAAAGAAGAAAAGAAGCGACACATTGAGGGAAAAATTTTGGAATCTAGAAACCACAATGGACACAATGAGCAGGGAACAAGCAGAGAGTTCTGGAGCCATACAGTCCAAATTAGACGTACTCTTGACAAATTCAATGGCCCAAGATAAATTAGTGGCCAAAAAGCCATCTGGAACTAGAGTCGACTTCGTGGAACTACAACGAAAGAAACGGGAATCTACACCGTTACCCCGGATTGATAGCACCATGGCGTCAGGAGGGACAAGGACTGCTATGAAGGCGGTGCCTCAAACTCAACGAGGACATCAGAGGGTTCAACAACACATGCGGGTGTACCACCGGATGCCATGATATGGGCCAGTACCTGGGAAATGATGAACAGGACGCTTGAAGCATTCGCAACAAGGAACACAGACTCAGGCAGTCGCAAATCCAGGAAAACCTTCAAAAACCTAAGGAATTCGAGGACGATTTAGATGGTTGCATTAACACCTGGGTGGAGGTAATGAGACTACATCTAGAACAAGACAACTTGAACGATGAGAGGCAGGCCTGCACGGCGATACTATGCAACCTAGAGGGAACAGCACTGAAGTGTGTGGTGGTAAAGAAGGAGGAGAACCGTGACACTGCAGACAAGATCTTCGAGATACTGTTGAGTCGATTTGGATCGGGTATGAAGGGTCATCAGGCGATGATGAGGTTCGAAAAAAGAAGACAAAGAGATGACGAGTCGATTGATCAATTTCTGGATGATATTGAGAGCTTGAGGAAGAGAAGCGATCCAGAGGAATCGACCAACAGAAAAAACTTTAGCATCGCTTCAAAGTTTATAGTCGGAGTGAGGAGTAATGACTTAAGAAAAATGTTGGCAACATATTACACGCTATTGAAGGATAACACACCAACCCCAGAAAAGATGAGGCAAAAGTCAAGAGAGTATATGTTAATAAAACCAAAGAAGTACTCGTTCTCAGAAAACAGAAACATTCAAGGGGTAAGCCAAAAAAAAGATCGTCATGGTACAAACCTAGAGTCGACATGGACAAACGAAGGTCATGCGCAAACTGCAGGTCGGCGGACCATCGCGTAGCGGATTGTACAACCAAGAAGCAAGGTATGAAAAGCTTAGGTATTCATTAGAACAACTGAGTTGAAGACTCACAACAAGAGTAGCAACGCGAAGGTACTCGATAGCGAACTCGTATTAAAGTAAGTAACCTGGCCGGATCGAGTAGAAGTGATCGGAAATAGACAGTTTTTGGAACCCAATAGGTGAAAACCCCATAAGACCGCTGGTAGGGGGGGGGGGACGCGTGACAGTTAGGAACCAGACATTTTTTACGATAAACGATCCTTGTCAAAATTGCATTTTAGGTATATAAATTTTTCTTGTTTTTGAAATTTTTCTCATTTGACCTTTCCGGTTTTTAAGTATGATTTTTACTGAAATTTAGTCAACATCAATCATAGAATAAGGTTAAAAGCAAATCGTATTTCAACTTGCATTGGAAATAGGAAACAAAAGGAGATTACGGGAGGCTTAAAAAGAAAATTTAGATTGATAGAATCGGGTTTTGAGGATTTTTCAAACAAGTTCTAGAGGAGGTACTGGGATAGTGGACTGGATATTTTAACACTCGAGTCAGGGTACAGGAAGATTCTAAGGACGAGAACCGGACAGGAATTGGTACTGGAAGGTCGGGGAAAGAATTTCATTACTGGGGCCAGAGAAGAGGAAACAGCACATGAGTCTTGTCGGCAGTCCTGGGATAGTGACCAAAGGGACACAGGACAGTGTGGAAGGGTCCCAAGACCGTCCCTGAGGTTTTCAGCAGTCGAGCGAAGGGTCCTAGGAGAAGTACAGAAGGGTCCCAAGACCGTCCCTGAGGGAGGATTACAGCACTCGAGCGAAGGATCCTATGAGAGTACAGAAGGGTCCCAACACCGACCCAGAAGATAAAAGCACTCGAGAGTCCCAGGACAGTACCGAGGTATCCTGCCACACTACAGAAGGGTCTCAAGACCCTACCAGAGGTAAACAGAGCTCGAACGAGGGGTCCCAGGACAGTACCGAAGGGTCCTAGGACAATACCGAAGTGTCCCAGGACACTACCGGAAGGTAGCAACACATGAGCGAAGGGTACCAGGACAGCACCGAAGGGTACTAGGACAATATCGAAGGGTCCCAGGACACTACTAAAAGGTAGCAAAACTTGAGCGAAGGGTCCCAGGACACTAGCGAAAGGTAACAATACTTGAGCGAAGGGTCCCAGGACAGCACCAAAGTGTACTAGGACAATATCGAAGGGTCCCAGGCACTACCAAAAGGTAACAACACTTGAGCGAAGGGTCCCAGAACACTACCGAAAGGTAGCAAACTTGAGCGAAGGGTCCCCAGACAGTACCAAAGTGTACTAGGACAAGACTAAGGAGTCGCGGCACTAAGAACGAAGGGTCCCAAGACCCTAGGGAAGGAACAAAGAAATAGAGCGAAGGATCCCAAGACCCTACCAAAAGATCCAAAGACCTGATCAACGGGCCCAATACTTAGTTTCGGTTTACAACTCTAGGAGAGACGATTTCGACTGGGTTTTAATAAGAAAAAGATTAGAAATTTTTTCTTATAATTTCAATTAGATTTTACATTAGGAACTTGTATATATATTAGTACTCGTTCTCAGAAAACAGAAACATGCAAGGGGTAAGCCAAAAAAAAGATCGTCATGGTACAAACCTAGAGTCGACATGGACAAACGAAGGTCATGCGCAAACTGCAGGTCGGCGGACCATCGCGTAGCGGATTGTACAACCAAGAAGCAAGGTATGAAAAGCTTAGGTATTCATTAGAACAACTGAGTTGAAGACTCACAACAAGAGTAGCAACGCGAAGGTACTCGATAGCGAACTCGTATTAAAGTAAGTAACCTGGCCGGATCGAGTAGAAGTGATCGGAAATAGACAGTTTTTGGAACCCAATAGGTGAAAACCCCATAAGACCGCTGGTAGGTGGGGGGAACGCGTGACAGTTAGGAACCAGACATTTTTTACGATAAACGATCCTTGTCAAAATTGCATTTTAGGTATATAATTTTTTCTTGATTTTGAAATTTTTCTCATTTGAACTTTTGCGGTTTTTAAGTATGATTTTTACTGAAATTTAGTCAACAACAATCATAGAATAAGGTTAAAAGCAAATCGTATTTCAACTTGCATTGGAAATAGGAAACAAAAGGAGATTACGGGAGGCTTAAAAAGAAAATTTAGATTGATAGAATCGGGTTTTGAGGATTTTTCAAACAAGTTCTAGAGGAGGTACTGGGATAGTGGACTGGATATTTTAACACTCGAGTCAGGGTACAGGAAGATTCTAAGGACGAGAACCGGACAGGAATTGGTACTGGAAGGTCGGGGAAAGAATTTCATTACTGGGGCCAGAGAAGAGGAAACAGCAAAAGAATCTTGTCGGCAGTCCTGGGATAGTGACCAAAGGGACACAGGACAGTGTGGAAGGGTCCCAAGACCGTCCCTGAGGTTTTCAGCAGTCGAGCGAAGGGTCCTAGGAGAAGTACAGAAGGGTCCCAAGACCGTCCCTGAGGGAGGATTACAGCACTCGAGCGAAGGATCCTATGAGAGTACAGAAGGGTCCCAACACCGACCCAGAAGATAAAAGCACTCGAGAGTCCCAGGACAGTACCGAGGTATCCTGCCACACTACAGAAGGGTCTCAAGACCCTACCAGAGGTAAACAGAGCTCGAACGAGGGGTCCCAGGACAGTACCGAAGGGTCCTAGGACAATACCGAAGTGTCCCAGGACACTACCGGAAGGTAGCAACACATGAGCGAAGGGTACCAGGACAGCACCGAAGGGTACTAGGACAATATCGAAGGGTCCCAGGACACTACTAAAAGGTAGCAAAACTTGAGCGAAGGGTCCCAGGACACTAGCGAAAGGTAACAATACTTGAGCGAAGGGTCCCAGGACAGTACCAAAGTGTACTAGGACAATATCGAAGGGTCCCAGGCACTACCAAAAGGTAACAACACTTGAGCGAAGGGTCCCAGAACACTACCGAAAGGTAGCAAACTTGAGCGAAGGGTCCCCAGACAGTACCAAAGTGTACTAGGACAAGACTAAGGAGTCGCGGCACTAAGAACGAAGGGTCCCAAGACCCTAGGGAAGGAACAAAGAAATAGAGCGAAGGGTCCCAAGACCCTACCAAAAGATCCAAAGACCTGATCAACGGGCCCAATACTTAGTTTCGGTTTACAACTCTAGGAGAGACGATTTCGACTGGGTTTTAAAAAGAAAAAGATTAGAAATTTTTTCTTATAATTTCAATTAGATTTTACATTAAGAACTTGTATATATATTAGAATTGTAGACAAATACAATTGTTTATAAAAAATCATGAAGAAAACAAGAATATCTCTAACAAAAAGGAAAGGGTTAGGACTTAAGCAAAATCAAACCTCGTCGCAACGAAAACCAACATCAACAAATCTGAGAGTAATGAGTAAGAATATTTCAGTGAACATGGTCAATACAAGAGGCAACAAGGAACAGAAGGCCACAGAGAAAGTGACGGAAGAACCGACTCTACCGGCTAGAGAAACCGATCTTGAGACACCAGATCAGAGTATAGACGGGGCGGAAAGAAAGACGCGGAAAGAAAGACTATAATCAACACCCATGCCAAATGTAGAAGAACAGGAGAAGAAAACAATCTCTCACCAATAGGCAATGTAGAGGAAACAACAAACAACACACCGGAATCGATAAAAGACGATTCTCAAGCAACAAGAACGTCGTTCACAGAAAGGATTGCAGCGATGGTCGGAATGAAACTGAAAGAGAAAGAGGAGGTAATACCAGCGACCGAGAAAAGCCAAATGTTTGGAACCGTTTCCGCAAAAACGACAGAAGCTAAACAAGACGAAGAGCAAGTCACACAAGAAGCAACGGCCAACCAAGACAAACAAACTATGGAATCAAAAAGAACTTCACTTGAGCTGGGCGACTTGATGGCAAAGTTGAAACAAATCGACAAAAAATTTGAAAACATCGACTTGATGGCAAAATTGGGACAAATCTAGACAACCACTATGTCCTGCCAAGGGCGACGGAAGCGAAGCTGCAGCAGATGGCGGACAAACTAGAAACGACCGACAAAGAGCGGGAGAAACATATCAAGATAGATATGTAGGAAAAGAAGAAAAGAAGCGACACATTAAGGGAAAAATTTTGGAATCTAGAAACCACAATGGACACAATGAGCAGGGAACAAGCAGAGAGTTCTGGAGCCATACAGTCCAAATTAGACGTACTCTTGACAAATTCAATGGCCCAAGATAAATTAGTGGCCAAAAAGCCATCTGGAACTAGAGTCGACTTCGTGGAACTACAACGAAAGAAACGGGAATCTACACCGTTACCCCGGATTGATAGCACCATGGCGTCAGGAGGGACAAGGACTGCTATGAAGGCGGTGCCTCAAACTCAACGAGGACATCAGAGGGTTCAACAACACATGCGGGTGTACCACCGGATGCCATGATATGGGCCAGTACCTGGGAAATGATGAACAGGACGCTTGAAGCATTCGCAACAAGGAACACAGACTCAGGCAGTCGCAAATCCAGGAAAACCTTCAAAAACCTAAGGAATTCGAGGACGATTTAGATGGTTGCATTAACACCTGGGTGGAGGTAATGAGACTACATCTAGAACAAGACAACTTGAACGATGAGAGGCAGGCCTGCACGGCGATACTATGCAACCTAGAGGGAACAACACTGAAGTGTGTGGTGGTAAAGAAGGAGGAGAACCGTGACACTGCAGACAAGATCTTCGAGATACTGTTGAGTCGATTTGGATCGGGTATGAAGGGTCATCAGGCGATGATGAGGTTCGAAAAAAGAAGACAAAGAGATGACGAGTCGATTGATCAATTTCTGGATGATATTGAGAGCTTGAGGAAGAGAAGCGATCCAGAGGAATCGAGCAACAGAAAAAACTTTAGCATCGCTTCAAAGTTTATAGTCGGAGTGAGGAGTAATGACTTGAGAAAAATGTTGGCAACATATTACACGCTATCGAAGGATAACACACCAACCCCAGAAAAGATGAGGCAAAAGTCAAGAGAGTATATGTTAATAAAACCAAAGAAGTACTCGTTCTCAGAAAACAGAAACATGCAAGGGGTAAGCCAAAAAAAAGATCGTCATGGTACAAACCTAGAGTCGACATGGACAAACGAAGGTCATGCGCAAACTGCAGGTCGGCGGACCATCGCGTAGCGGATTGTACAACCAAGAAGCAAGGTATGAAAAGCTTAGGTATTCATTAGAACAACTGAGTTGAAGACTCACAACAAGAGTAGCAACGCGAAGGTACTCGATAGCGAACTCGTATTGAAGTAAGTAACCTGGCCGGATCGAGTAGAAGTGATCGGAAATAGACAGTTTTTGGAACCCAATAGGTGAAAACCCCATAAGACCGCTGGTAGGGGGGGGGGGCGCGTGACAGTTAGGAACCAGACATTTTTTACGATAAACGATCCTTGTCAAAATTGCATTTTAGGTATATAAATTTTTCTTGTTTTTGAAATTTTTCTCATTTGACCTTTCCGGTTTTTAAGTATGATTTTTACTGAAATTTAGTCAACAACAATCATAGAATAAGGTTAAAAGCAAATCGTATTTCAACTTGCATTGGAAATAGGAAACAAAAGGAGATTACGGGAGGCTTAAAAAGAAAATTTAGATTGATAGAATCGGGTTTTGAGGATTTTTCAAACAAGTTCTAGAGGAGGTACTGGGATAGTGGACTGGATATTTTAACACTCGAGTCAGGGTACAGGAAGATTCTAAGGACGAGAAACGGACAGGAATTGGTACTGGAAGGTCGGGGAAAGAATTTCATTACTGGGGCCAGAGAAGAGGAAACAGCACATGAGTCTTGTCGGCAGTCCTGGGATAGTGACCAAAGGGACACAGGACAGTGTGGAAGGGTCCCAAGACCGTCCCTGAGGTTTTCAGCAGTCGAGCGAAGGGTCCTAGGAGAAGTACAGAAGGGTCCCAAGACCGTCCCTGAGGGAGGATTACAGCACTCGAGCGAAGGATCCTATGAGAGTACAGAAGGGTCCCAACACCGACCCAGAAGATAAAAGCACTCGAGAGTCCCAGGAGAGTACCGAGGTATCCTGCCACACTACAGAAGGGTCTCAAGACCCTACCAGAGGTAAACAGAGCTCGAACGAGGGGTCCCAGGACAGTACCGAAGGGTCCTAGGACAATACCGAAGTGTCCCAGGACACTACCGGAAGGTAGCAACACATGAGCGAAGGGTACCAGGACAGCACCGAAGGGTACTAGGACAATATCGAAGGGTCCCAGGACACTACTAAAAGGTAGCAAAACTTGAGCGAAGGGTCCCAGGACACTAGCGAAAGGTAACAATACTTGAGCGAAGGGTCCCAGGACAGCACCAAAGTGTACTAGGACAATATCGAAGGGTCCCAGGCACTACCAAAAGGTAACAACACTTGAGCGAAGGGTCCCAGAACACTACCGAAAGGTAGCAAACTTGAGCGAAGGGTCCCCAGACAGTACCAAAGTGTACTAGGACAAGACTAAGGAGTCGCGGCACTAAGAACGAAGGGTCCCAAGACCCTAGGGAAGGAACAAAGAAATAGAGCGAAGGATCCCAAGACCCTACCAAAAGATCCAAAGACCTGATCAACGGGCCCAATACTTAGTTTCGGTTTACAACTCTAGGAGAGACGATTTCGACTGGGTTTTAATAAGAAAAAGATTAGAAATTTTTTCTTATAATTTCAATTAGATTTTACATAAGGAACTTGTATATATATTAGTACTCGTTCTCAGAAAACAGAAACATGCAAGGGGTAAGCCAAATAAAAAAAATCGTCATGGTACAAACCTAGAGTCGACATGGACAAACGAAGGTCATGCGCAAACTGCAGGTCGGCGGACCATCGCGTAGCGGATTGTACAACCAAGAAGCAAGGTATGAAAAGCTTAGGTATTCATTAGAACAACTGAGTTGAAGACTCACAACAAGAGTAGCAACGCGAAGGTACTCGATAGCGAACTCGTATTAAAGTAAGTAACCTGGCCGGATCAAGTAGAAGTGATCGGAAATAGACAGTTTTTGGAACCCAATAGGTGAAAACCCCATAAGACCGCTGGTAGGTGGGGGGAACGCGTGACAGTTAGGAACCAGACATTTTTTACGATAAACGATCCTTGTCAAAATTGCATTTTAGGTATATAATTTTTTCTTGATTTTGAAATTTTTCTCATTTGACCTTTGCGGTTTTTAAGTATGATTTTTACTGAAATTTAGTCAACAACAATCATAGAATAAGGTTAAAAGCAAATCGTATTTCAACTTGCATTGGAAATAGGAAACAAAAGGAGATTACGGGAGGCTTAAAAAGAAAATTTAGATTGATAGAATCGGGTTTTGAGGATTTTTCAAACAAGTTCTAGAGGAGGTACTGGGATAGTGGACTGGATATTTTAACACTCGAGTCAGGGTACAGGAAGATTCTAAGGACGAGAACCGGACAGGAATTGGTACTGGAAGGTCGGGGAAAGAATTTCATTACTGGGGCCAGAGAAGAGGAAACAGCAAAAGAATCTTGTCGGCAGTCCTGGGATAGTGACCAAAGGGACACAGGACAGTGTGGAAGGGTCCCAAGACCGTCCCTGAGGTTTTCAGCAGTCGAGCGAAGGGTCCTAGGAGAAGTACAGAAGGGTCCCAAGACCGTCCCTGAGGGAGGATTACAGCACTCGAGCGAAGGATCCTATGAGAGTACAGAAGGGTCCCAACACCGACCCAGAAGATAAAAGCACTCGAGAGTCCCAGGACAGTACCGAGGTATCCTGCCACACTACAGAAGGGTCTCAAGACCCTACCAGAGGTAAACAGAGCTCGAACGAGGGGTCCCAGGACAGTACCGAAGGGTCCTAGGACAATACCGAAGTGTCCCAGGACACTACCGGAAGGTAGCAACACATGAGCGAAGGGTACCAGGACAGCACCGAAGGGCACTAGGACAATATCGAAGGGTCCCAGGACACTACTAAAAGGTAGCAAAACTTGAGCGAAGGGTCCCAGGACACTAGCGAAAGGTAACAATACTTGAGCGAAGGGTCCCAGGACAGTACCAAAGTGTACTAGGACAATATCGAAGGGTCCCAGGCACTACCAAAAGGTAACAACACTTGAGCGAAGGGTCCCAGAACACTACCGAAAGGTAGCAAACTTGAGCGAAGGGTCCCCAGACAGTACCAAAGTGTACTAGGACAAGACTAAGGAGTCGCGGCACTAAGAACGAAGGGTCCCAAGACCCTAGGGAAGGAACAAAGAAATAGAGCGAAGGGTCCCAAGACCCTACCAAAAGATCCAAAGACCTGATCAACGGGCCCAATACTTAGTTTCGGTTTACAACTCTAGGAGAGACGATTTCGACTGGGTTTTAATAAGAAAAAGATTAGAAATTTTTTCTTATAATTTCAATTAGATTTTACATTAGGAACTTGTATATATATTAGAATTGTAGACAAATACAATTGTTTATAAAAAATCATGACGAAACAAGAACATCTCTAACAAAAAGGAAAGGGTTAGGACTTAAGCAAAATCAAACCTCGTCGCAACGAAAACCAACATCAACAAATCTGAGAGTAATGAGTAAGAATATTTCAGTGAACATGGTCAATACAAGAGGCAACAAGGAACAGAAGGCCACAGAGAAAGTGACGGAAGAACCGACTCTACCGGCTAGAGAAACCGATCTTGAGACACCAGATCAGAGTATAGACGGGGCGGAAAGAAAGACGACGGAATCAACACCCATGCCAAATGTAGAAGAACAGGAGAAGAAAACAATCTCTCACCAATAGGCAATGTAGACGAAACAACAAACAACACACCGGAATCGATAAAAGACGATTCTCAAGCAACAAGAACGTCGTTCACAGAAAGGATTGCAGCGATGGTCGGAATGAAACTAAAAGAGAAAGAGGAGGTAATACCAGCGACCGAGAAAAGCCAAACGTTTGGAACCGTTTCCGCAAAAACGACAGAAGCTAAACAAGACGAAGAGCAAGTCACACAAGAAGCAACGGCCAACCAAGACAAACAAACTATGGAATCAAAAAGAACTTCACTTGAGCTGGGCGAGTTGATGGCAAAGTTGAAACAAATCGACAAAAAATTTGAAAACATCGACTTGATGGCAAAATTGGGACAAATCTAGACAACCACTATGTCCTGCCAAGGGCGACGGAAGCGAAGCTGCAGCAGATGGCGGACAAACTAGAAACGACCGACAAAGAGCGGGAGAAACATATCAAGATAGATATGTAGGAAAAGAAGAAAAGAAGCGACACATTAAGGGAAAAATTTTGGAATCTAGAAACCACAATGGACACAATGAGCAGGGAACAAGCAGAGAGTTCTGGAGCCATACAGTCCAAATTAGACGTACTCTTGACAAATTCAATGGCCCAAGATAAATTAGTGGCCAAAAAGCCATCTGGAACTAGAGTCGACTTCGTGGAACTACAACGAAAGAAACGGGAATCTACACCGTTACCCCGGATTGATAGCACCATGGCGTCAGGAGGGACAAGGACTGCTATGAAGGCGGTGCCTCAAACTCAACGAGGACATCAGAGGGTTCAACAACACATGCGGGTGTACCACCGGATGCCATGATATGGGCCAGTACCTGGGAAATGATGAACAGGACGCTTGAAGCATTCGCAACAAGGAACACAGACTCAGGCAGTCGCAAATCCAGGAAAACCTTCAAAAACCTAAGGAATTCGAGGACGATTTAGATGGTTGCATTAACACCTGGGTGGAGGTAATGAGACTACATCTAGAACAAGACAACTTGAACGATGAGAGGCAGGCCTGCACGGCGATACTATGCAACCTAGAGGGAACAGCACTGAAGTGTGTGGTGGTAAAGAAGGAGGAGAACCGTGACACTGCAGACAAGATCTTCGAGATACTGTTGAGTCGATTTGGATCGGGTATGAAGGGTCATCAGGCGATGATGAGGTTCGAAAAAAGAAGACAAAGAGATGACGAGTCGATTGATCAATTTCTGGATGATATTGAGAGCTTGAGGAAGAGAAGCGATCCAGAGGAATCGACCAACAGAAAAAACTTTAGCATCGCTTCAAAGTTTATAGTCGGAGTGAGGAGTAATGACTTGAGAAAAATGTTGGCAACATATTACACGCTATCGAAGGATAACACACCAACCCCAGAAAAGATGAGGCAAAAGTCAAGAGAGTATATGTTAATAAAACCAAAGAAGTACTCGTTCTCAGAAAACAGAAACATGCAAGGGGTAAGCCAAAAAAAAGATCGTCATGGTACAAACCTAGAGTCGACATGGACAAACGAAGGTCATGCGCAAACTGTAGGTCGGCGGACCATCGCGTAGCGGATTGTACAACCAAGAAGCAAGGTATGAAAAGCTTAGGTATTCATTAGAACAACTGAGTTGAAGACTCACAACAAGAGTAGCAACGCGAAGGTACTCGATAGCGAACTCGTATTAAAGTAAGTAACCTGGCCGGATCGAGTAGAAGTGATCGGAAATAGACAGTTTTTGGAACCCAATAGGTGAAAACCCCATAAGACCGCTGGTAGGGGGGGGACGCGTGACAGTTAGGAACCAGACATTTTTTACGATAAACGATCCTTGTCAAAATTGCATTTTAGGTATATAAATTTTTCTTGTTTTTGAAATTTTTCTCATTTGACCTTTCCGGTTTTTAAGTATGATTTTTACTGAAATTTAGTCAACAACAATCATAGAATAAGGTTAAAAGCAAATCGTATTTCAACTTGCATTGGAAATAGGAAACAAAAGGAGATTACGGGAGGCTTAAAAAGAAAATTTAGATTGATAGAATCGGGTTTTGAGGATTTTTCAAACAAGTTCTAGAGGAGGTACTGGGATAGTGGACTGGATATTTTAACACTCGAGTCAGGGTACAGGAAGATTCTAAGGACGAGAACCGGACAGGAATTGGTACTGGAAGGTCGGGGAAAGAATTTCATTACTGGGGCCAGAGAAGAGGAAACAGCACATGAGTCTTGTCGGCAGTCCTGGGATAGAAGAAGGAGAACCGTGACACTGCAGACAAGATCTTCGAGATACTGTTGAGTCGATTTGGATCGGGTATGAAGGGTCATCAGGCGATGATGAGGTTCGAAAAAAGAAGACAAAGAGATGACGAGTCGATTGATCAATTTCTGGATGATATTGAGAGCTTGAGGAAGAGAAGCGATCCAGAGGAATCGACCAAAAGAAAAAACATTAGCATCGCTTCAAAGTTTATAGTCGGAGTGAGGAGTAATGACTTGAGAAAAATGTTGGCAACATATTACACGCTATCGAAGGATAACACACCAACCCCAGAAAAGATGAGGCGAAAGTCAAGAGAGTATATGTTAATAAAACCAAAGAAGTACTCGTTCTCAGAAAACAGAAACATGCAAGGGGTAAGCCAAAAAAAAGATCGTCATGGTACAAACCTAGAGTCGACATGGACAAACGAAGGTCATGCGCAAACTGCAGGTCGGCGGACCATCGCGTAGCGGATTGTACAACCAAGAAGCAAGGTATGAAAAGCTTAGGTATGCGCCAGACGAAGAAGACATGAGTCAAACGGAAGAACAAGAGTTTCACTGTGGTTTGATCATCAAGATAGGCGGGAGGTGCTTTTTCTGCAACCAAGAGGGCTATTTCAGGAAGCCTTGTCCCCTGTTTTGGGAGACAGTGAAGAATCAAGGTCACCCGAAACATAAATTGGCATTGCAGCGGTTCAGAAAACAAGGAACAGACAGCTGAGAATAACTTGCAGAGCAAAGAGGCAGCAAATGGTGAATTACCTACGAAGACAGTAAAGGCCGTAGCACAAGTCAAAGATGCCGTGGGGAGTGAGAAAAAAAGTCCACTAGTGATAAATTATGAGAGAGGTGCTGCAGAGGCTATCAACAGAGTAAAGTAAGACTTGGCAACCAAAAGATGAATGAGACACTCTCGACGACGAGACCAGAACCAGAGACCGGAGAAAACTTAGTGAACAGGATTAATTGCAATACCATGAAAATGGTGACCGGCAAACCGTTTGGCATCACGAAGATTGGAGCGAGAATCATGTCAAAAATCACAGTGGGTGGTCATCAAGTAACGAGGAACCTGAGTGAACCGAGTGATCAAACATTGATGCACATTGATGTATGTGCGGATTACTTGAAAAAAATTACCCCGCAAACCCCTTCAAGAGCACTGAGAGCATTACTCACGAGAGGTGGCGGCAAATCAATTCGCATAGACAACAGATACACGGAAGCCTATGGTCCGCATGAGAACATGTTGAACATAGATGGAATAAACATCTATACAAAGACGATGATAACGTGTGACGAGGATCTAGCCGGCAAATCTATGTTGGCAGAGAAGGACTAAAAGTGAGATCAATCGGTCACTGTGCTATGCTGGAAGAGGATGCCATGCATCTGGGAACGGAAGCATACGTATCTGCACACGTATTGGACATAAGCGGAAAGAAGACGCAACTGCGTGGGTTGTTGGACACGGGAGCCGTCTTGAGTGTAATACCAATTGAGACTTGGAGTAAAATGGGATTCGACGACTTGATTGACTCAAGAATACGGCTGTCAGCAGCAAACAAGAGGGCACTTCGGTTTCTAGACAGAACACCAATAATAGCCCGAAATCTGGGGGAACGCGATGAGTTTTCTCGTGGTGGAGAATCTAGATGAGTCTGACCAATTCATTTCAGGCAGAGATTTCATCAGGAATTTCGATGTAACAATTCATCTTAATAATGCGATGTTCAGGATTCGGAATCCTGAAAGGAAGTAGGTAATTAAAGCGGTAAATTTGATAATGGCCAACGAAAATAAGGCTCCAGTTTTCTTGAGTAGGAGAGTAAGCTTGCGGATGAAAAACTATAATGAACTAAGTGACAATAACAAAGTATGTACAGTACCGAACCCAAACAGTCAAAGTGCTGCTATTTTAGGAAGATCCTTCTCAATAACCAAGAATGGCCTCTGCGTCAGTGTCTTGTTGAATACTCTTGATATACCAATCAAAATCCAGAGGGAGAGGAATCTAGGATAAGCACTGCCCGTAAAAACTAGATATGAAATGACTGAGAATGTGAAAGAAAATGAAGTTTTTGATTGCCCAAATCATAGGGGTAAAATTTGTATCTTGAGAAGATTGAAAAAAATAAAAAGTTCATCAAGTCTTGTGACGATGGGCTTTCGAGCTGTTCCAATTATCCAGAAAGACCCACACTAGAGGAATTGGAATTGGATAATTCAGTATTACCAGAAATTGAACACTTGAGGGGAAAAGTAACAAACGAACAGTTCGAAGCCATCAAGGATGTTCTAGATAGGAATGATGATGTTTTTTTTAAAACATAAGGCAGACATTGACTGCTGCAACTTCGTTGAACATGGAAAAGAGCTAGAAGAATCAGCGGTACCGCACAGGAAGGGGGTGAGGCGTATGACCCCAAAACAAATCGGATGCATGTAGAAAAGAGATAGACACGCTACTAAAGTATGACATGATAGAACCATCCAAATCACCGTGGGCGTGTGGAGTAGTGATGGCTAAAAGGAAAGGAGACAAACTTAGGTTTTGTTGTGACTTTCGATATCTGAACTCCGTCACAGTGAAGGATGCCTATCCCATACCTAGGATAGATGAGAGTCTTTCAAAATTAAGTGACGCCAAATTCTTTTACAACTCTTTATTTAGGGTTGGCTTTTTTGGCAGGTACCACTGAGGAAACAGGATAGGGACAAGACTGGTTTAGCAAGCGAGCTGGGATTGTTTCATTGGAAAAAGATGACCATTGGCCTATGCAATGCGACAGCCACCTTCCATCGACTGATGGCACAGGCGCTGACAAGCGTAACGAAGAAATACGGTAATTTAGTAATGTGCTACGTAGATGACGTGGTGATTGCAACTACTACCCTGGAGGACCACATTGAACGACTGGACGAGGTGTTCGCTTGCATGAAGAGAGCAGGACTGAAATGCAAGCCATCGATGTGTGAAATTCTCAAGGACTCAATTAAATACCTGGAGAGAATGGTGGACAAACATGGCATTAGACCAGACCCGGACGCGGTAGAGGCAGTGCTGACTTGGAAATCGCCAAAAACAGAACACCAGTTGATGAGCTTTTTTGGGTTTTGCAAATTACTACAGGGAGCTCATCAGGGGCTATGCGGGGAGAAATATATCCAATGCAACAACTCATGAAGCACAATGGAAGGAAATTCACCTGGAACAATGCGGCTGAAGAGTCATTTCAAAGAATAAAAAAAGAACTATGTGAAGCACCTGTGCTAGGCATGCCGACAGAGAAAGAGATGTACGTGCTGTTCGTCACCTTTGTGGAAAAATACATGACATACCTGGGTAGCGAACCAATCAAGCTACGGGTCAACAACAGAGCACTCAGCTGGTTGAAAACGTACTCAATGGCCAGAGTTACATCGGGAGATGGATAATGCGGCTGGTTAATTACAATATGATCCTTGAACACAGGACTAGGGACAAGCACCAAAATGCTGACAGCTTGAGCAAGAAGATGGAATTCTACGAGAGACAGGAGCAGAGGGAGGCTGATAGACCGGAGATCAAAGATCGCTTTTCTTTTATGACAAGCAAACATAAGACACCCTACCGCTCACAAGATGGCTAGATAAGTCAGGAAAACCGATAGAGGACCATCCCGAATTACCACTTGAACATAAAGCAAAAGAAATTCTCAAAAGAATTTAGGGATGCCAATGGAAATAATGCTCAAATCCAAGATAGTGAGGGAAACGCTGAAGGCACAAGGCTACGACCTCGACGAAGTGGAAACAGGAAAGGTAACGGTAGGAGAGGATCTAAAGCTACTACTCGAGAACTAGCAGATGACAAAACTGTGGTCTCAGAAAGTGGTAGAGACAGACCAGAAGTCACCATATTGAAAAGATGGGAAGTGAAACATGACGGAGACTTGATGAAGAGCAAGGAGGTTGTGCGGACACTAGTCGAGAGAATCCCGGAAAAAGTACTCAGGCGAACGACGATACGAAAGAAGAGAGTGTAGTTCAAGGAGGAAGTTGAACATCTTGGACTAGATCAAGAGTCTGCAGGAGATGGCGAGGAAGAAACTTTGTCCGGGGAGTCGGAAGAATGGGATGATGGTTCGGAGGTGAGTGAAGATGAGCAAGACAGTCTTTGCACAATATTGGCTGAAGAAAAATGAGGTACAACGTCAGGGAGTTGCAAACAGATCCATCGTCAAGGACGTACAACCTGGAACATGATGATCGTATAGAGGGGAAGAGCTTGAAAAGATAGCAGTGTCCAGAAAACCATTCAAGGAGCTCTCTTGCAATTCGAACATCAGGACGAATCTAGAACCAGAGGACGACAGGGAGATCTTGAGAAGGATAGTTTGTGTGAAGCTTAATGACGACATCCACAATCCTGGAGAGTTGAACGGTCAAATGATGGCATTGAAGGAACACGTAAAAGCGAGTTACAGGCTGTCGGATCGAATACGAGCACAGAAGAATGATAAAATGACGAGTAACCTCTCAAAATGGACAGAAGAATGATAAAATGACGAGTAACCTCTCAAAATGGATTCGGACGGGAGTGAAAGAGAAGGGAGACCTGGAAGAGGATAGTTACAATATCTTGAGCCATTTCTACAAAAAGAGAAAGGAATTACTCTATCACACAGCTGATGGCGTGGTAGCCTGTAGGAGAAAAGACGAAGAAAAAATTCTACAAAGGCATAACCTCATCATACAACCTCAGCTATAGTAAACAGAAGTGTTGTTCAGATCGCATGATCAAATGGGACATCAGTGGATAGACAAGGTACAACAAAGAAAACAAAACAGATTTGATTGGCCAGGGCTGAGGAAGGCTTGTGAAAGATTGGTGAACGCATCTCTGTCGTGCTTGCAGGTGAAGGATCCCAGGAAAATGAAATTCCTTCTTAAATCTGCGAAAGCTCGAGGTTTAACGAGGTCGTGCAGATATACCATCAGAAGATCTGCATGACCGACTCGGGATATAACCAGATACTAGTACTTATAGATCATTTCACGAAACTGACAGAAGCGGTACCATGTCAGACGGCATCAACGGAAAAAATTTGTGATCACTTGATAACGCACTGGATATCGTGATATGGTTGTCCGATGACATTCCAATCGGACAATGGGAAGGCATTCGTGGGGGATCTGACAAAAGAACTAATGAGAAGATCCCACATTGCACAGGCTCATTCAACGACCTACCATCCACAAACGAATATATTAGTGGAGAGACAGAACTGAACTCTAGTGAATTTGCTGCGGGTGAATTGCTCGAGATATATTACTGACTGGGACAAATATCTGCCGATGTTAACAGGTAGAGAGAGAGAACGATGCCCCTGACCTTCTTCTATCCGGAATATGAGGGAAAGAAGACGTCGCCTCAGGTATATGTGAAGGAAGCAGTCAGGAGACAACAGCAACTGAACGAGCTGTGCAGAAGGAACACAGCACAGGCACAGATGAGACAGCGGAAGAAGTAAGATGAAAAAATACTTCAAGCGAAGCCGTATGCTGTGGGACAATACGTCTGGGTGTTCCAGAACATCATACCTCCTAAAGGGACAAAGAAGCTATAGAAGAAATGGAGAGGGCCGTTCATGATAACGGAAGTGCACCAGCAGGGTCGGTTCTACCGCTTGAGTGTAGGGCATGCGGCGCGCTACGAGAATCTGAAACCTCACATCCCATTGTTAGTGTGTACCACAGAACATGGAACCAGCATGTGAGGTGAACGAGAAAGGCACCAAAGAGAAGAATGATGGCAACGAGAACTTGAGCATGGATGACAACGAAAAGATAGAAATAGATTCGGACGAAGGGTCTTTCACCGAGGAAGATTGGAATGATTCCTAGCAAAACGAGGTACCAAAGTGGACGGTACCAGACTTACAAATAACGAAAGAAACCAGAAGAGGTGGGCGTAAGAAAAGAGACATGAGATACAACAGGTATGGTGATGACATCCTGATCGACAAGATACAGCCTGACGAGATAGGAGAGGAGTTGGTGAACATGGATGAGCTGGTAGTCAATGAGGAATGGCAGATCATAAACGACACTGAGCACTTCTTGCTAGAAGATCACACCATGCCAGAAAAAGAATTAGACCTAGAACAAAGCGAAATTGAAAGAAGGGAAAACTTAAACCTGAGGATACTGGAACGGATGCACAACCTGGAAGCGGACGAGAAGGAAGCACAAAGCATCAAACAAGTCGACGTGTCTGCGAAGAAACATGTGAAATCAGAGAACCCGTTGTTCTGTCGGACAGCCACTGACCGGCCACTGGAAATACCACCGGATAACTTGAGCCACGTTCCATCGACTGTGACGTCGATAACTATTTTTGTCCGGGGAGTGGGGTTAGGACTTACCCACACCAAACATTTAAGTATAAAGAAGCTCAGGGAAGTGAGAGAGACCAACGACCTGGAGCTGGATCAGGAGGGGGCTGAGCCTACCATTGGAAGAAATTTCAAGACGAAGTTTGAAATTCCAAATGAGTATTCAGATAACATCCTGATCACAGACAGTGACTTCATCCTGTCAGACAAGATTAGCGCGATCTGCATAACAGCGGACATGAGCTCCAATACCAGTCTGGAAGCCGACTTCAAAAGAGAATACCAGAATGTGGAGTTTGTGTTCAGGCAGAGACCAGGGTTGGGGGGATTGGCAGCACTCCCTCCTTCAGTTTCACAAGTTCCCGGTAAATACCTGTGCTTTTTGATAATGACAGTCAGTGAGAGAAACGTGATAGACCACGAGCATGTGGTATTAGCACTAACAAGGTTGAAAGACTTCCTGGTCGAAAGAGGGATAAGCGAGGTTTCAATACCGGTCTACGATCAGAACAGAGGCAGAGTGAACCCTAGGAAACTATACGCTACCTACACGTGGCCTTTGCGGAAACGGAAATAATGGTACACCTACACAAGAAGTATTGCTTGAGTATCGCCTCGAACGTGAGGGTCTTAAGTTAGGGGAAAAAAGGGTCTTGAGCTAGTAAGAGGGGTAACACGAGTCAGGCAAATGGGTTTTTGTTTTGATTGGCATGACAATTGAATCTTATAAAGGATTGATGGTGCTAAAACATACAATAAATCATAGTAGGAGTTGTTAGGATAATGTTTTAAAGGTATTAATGGGGGAAATCTAGGTCAGACAAGAGTGGGAAATATCTTGGTTTAAAACTGAATTCTTGTTTCAGATTGATTTGAGATCTGAAATGACAACTAAATCACAGTTGGTCGAACGACAGACAGAAAAAACTTTCAATAGTTCTTCATTGGGTGTGCCAGATGAAGATATTTCTCGAGTATTAATCTGGGAGAGGCATTTCTTGAGCTTGGTTAGGTAAGGTACTTCATGAGTTTGGTTGTTCGTGAGATTTCGTGTGATAAAGAAAAGCAGCAATGGCAGATCGATTCTGGAAATCTGTGCCAGCGGCGTTCAGAAAACCCGCACTCTACGAGTTATACAAGCGCTTGAGGGACCTCGACTACACGCAAGTGGATGATAGGCTCGCGGTTATGCTCAATGCCATCCAGCAACTAGAGGCGCAAGGGGAGTGCAGGGAGTCAGCCATTGAAGCCGTGCTGATGGTGGGTTACACCTCGGATAGAATTTCGAATCATGAGCATACCAGATGGCTATCCTGGAATGTGGACGGAGGCGTGAGAGGATTTGATCTTTTGAGGAATCCTGGCTTGAGTAACACCACGGAGTATGGTGCGGGGGACTTTCCTCTTCCGATCAGACCACCAGCAGGAGCAGGGACACAAGCCACAAGCAAACCACCATCGATGTTCCGGTCACAACAAATAGAAGAATCATAACCAGATCTCAGCAGCATGAAGAAAAAGTTAGAAAGGGCCCAAAGGTAACGGGACAAGGCCAAGCTGGATTGGAACCAAGCGGTTCTCGATAGGGATCAAGCCAAGCTTGATCGCGACCAGGCAATACTTGAGCGAGAACAGGCGATTCTTGACCGAGATCTGCTGATGGCAGAACGGGAGCAAGAACAGAGACTACAAAAAAGTGTATCAAATTGTGATCAGATAAAGTCAGAAATAGAACGGCTACAAAGGAGGCAGCAAGCGGTCGCGAGTGCTAAGGAGAAAAAGAGGACGACAACTGAGCCAGCAGTGACGAGATCGAGACCAGATTCAAGAATGGAGGTGGATGAAGCTCCCAAATCCCGCTTCAACCTGGACCGCGTGGCTCAAGAGCTCATGAACGAAGGCTTGGAGGCATGGACGCCAAGTGAGCCCGTCTCTTCCATGAGTAATCTAGAGGCGAATCGAATCAGACCGCTAATGGACATTGCGCTGCCAGGACTGACGTCCAGCTCGACTAGCGGCAGTCAGTCCGGAACGGGGTAATCACGCCTGAGAGAATTGCATGAAAGGTTGCAGTCGAAGGCTCTTGAGAATGCTGCGCGTGAACAACGACCAACCACCTGGAGAGAGCATCCAGTGAGGAGCGTTGTGATCTCGAGCTACAAAAAGAATACTGACGGCGTGTACCACCGGTATAGTCGAGAGGACCGGACGGCTGCGCAACGAGAGAGAAGAGATGCCTTTCATGGTCCGCGTGGGCAGAGTACTTCGTACAACCGAGAATACCCGAAGGCACAATACACTTGATAATAGGGGAGTCTCGTCCGGGTCTTGACGAGGATTCAGGCCCATTGGCAAGTGGTAGTCTTCAGTTTCTCGGGCGCAGCGATGTCTCAGATGTTTGCGTCCCTGCAGATGCTGGAGATGGGGAAGATATACACGGTTACACTGATGATGGGAACCAACGACGTGTCCAGGGGTGAGCCAAGAAAAATGACGAGGCTACAAGACAAAGTGAGTTGCATTCTTGAATTTACCTGGAGCCAGCACTCCTCACCATCTGCACCGTCCCCTACAACATGATGGCTGACCAGAATGCGAAGGAGAAGAATGAAAAGGTGCGAAATATTAACGAGATAATCAGGCAAATCCAACAGAGAAGTGTGCACCACATGAAAGTACTTGATGTAGCAAGAATGATGGAAGATTCCCTCCCGGAAGATGCATCCTCGGATGGTATTCACTTCGATAGGCCAAGGGGTACGGGGTGGTTGCATGGCGTCTTCCAAAGATATATAAACTTCCTTCAGTGGGATCTAGTGGAGACGGGTCAATTCACCTTTGGTTCACCCCCGATACCGCCCTTCTTCTCAGCCCGGTCCGTAGCTGATCGCTTGGGGGAAGGATCGACTCAAGAGGGAGCTCAACTAGCAGCAGAAGCAGACAGTTGAGATCGACACCCATGTAAGGAGACGAGGCGGAATCTTCTACTTCCCAGAGCTCGGTGGTGTCGTCAGTGGTGATGGTGGACAACGAAAAGAAAGTTGAAGGTCCGGGGGAAGCAAGCAGAACCCGGTACCTGGAACGAGCGAAGGGTCTGGATCTCGAGGATCTGGCCTGCAGAGAAGAGTTAACCGAGGTCTTGGGGTTCAACAGTCTGTCACATGAGAACTTGAGCAATCACTATTGCGTGGATTGGCTAAAAGCCCATGAGGAGCACTTCTCTCGAGCCAAGACACTGGAGATGGCGGACTTGACGGGAATTCCCCAGAGATCCATAATGGGACCAATCAATTACAGACCTCTCAAGGAGCTAGGAATTCCAGGTCTACTAGTGCAGCCTCCCAAGCATCGACCAGTATACCCAGGATCAGAGTGGCGACCCCCGCGCAGCTTAGGGCGGTGGACAAGCTTCTCGAGCCGAAGAGCATGGGACTTCCTGACACGGCCTACTTGGGTGCGAAACTTGCGGAGGACCCAAGGTACGGGAGATCCTGTGGAACTTCACGGCTGGCCAAGACATTAGCAGTTTATGATCGGTCGGATCCTGGGATCCTGGAGCGGCGAGAGCGATCATTGTGGCGGGATCGGACTTCGAGGGGACGTCACCGAAGTTGTTTTGGCCAGAGAACTTGGTGTACCTACTACCGAGGGCGGAGTTGAATCAAATTTTGACCCTGATTGTAGCGATGAAGTCGGAGACACCGTGTGAAACGGAGCTTTTGTTGTTCGCGGGAATGGATGATTATCTGCACGCGGCGGACTACTTGAGCCCCTGAGAAGTGGGAAGCCTACACCAAAGAAGATCTGGGAGGCAATTCAGACGCTGTTTGCAGCAATGAATAAAGTGCAGGAACTGGTGATATCCCGTTTGGGATCGAAGGCAAGAGTGGTATTCGCGTCATCACCAGGTTACGCAGGCATGCCACCTGCTTTACAGGCGGGAAATGACCATCCTGTGATAACTCATCTGACAGCCAGCTTGTGAATCCGGAGTATGGACCTGATTGCGGAGGGAACGGATGGCGGATGCTGATGGCGGCCTCAAATCGTGAGCTAGAGCCAATGAACTTGAGACTCTTAAAATCGGAAGTCGCGGCAGCATGGGCGGATGTGTATTACGCTCTAAGGGGCTTTTACGAGCTTGCGGATATCTTGATCGTGTTGGACGAGGACGAAGTCCTTTGTCTGGAGGTGTCGAATCTTGCCCGGCAACTGAAGTTCAACCCGGAGGTGGGGGATGACCATCCTGTGATAACTCATCTGACAGCCAGCCTGTGAATCCGTAGTATGGACCTGACGATTTCTACGAGCTGGGCGAGTTCCACTAGCAGGGTGAGGGGGCCAATCAACGAGAGAAAGAATGTGGCTGCAGCCGAAAAACAAGTGGAATCGATGGCATATCGTCTAACACAAGAGATAGGAAGATGGCCGCTCCTGACCTCGAGACTTGAGAACGTGACGGATGGGAGCTTCTGGAGGAACAGCTGGAAGTAGCAGAAAAGAGAGAGTTGACGGTGGGGAGATTCGTCACGGCAGCAAAGGAAGTGACTATCGGAGGCTTCTGGAAGGAGTATGCAAACGGCGAACTGAGGACCTGGAACTCACACGAGAGCTTGAGATTCTTGAGTCCATGTTGGGAGAAGAAGTACATGGACAAAGTGTTCTATGCGGGGAATTCGATCTTCGAGGCGTTCGTGCAGGAACTTATGAGTATGCCAATCAATGGCGGACTTGACGGGAATTCCCCAGAGATCCATAATGGGACCAATCAATTACAGACCTCTCAAGGAGCTAGCAAGTCCAGGTCTAATAGTGCAGCCTCCCAAGCATCGACCAGTATACCCATGATCAGAGTGGCGACCCCCGCGCAGCTTAGGGCGGTGGACAAGCTTCTCGAGCCGAAGAGCATGGGACTTCCTGACACGCCCTACTTGGGTGCGAAATTTGCGGAGGACCCAAGGTACGGGAGATCCTGTGGAACTTCACGGCTGGCCAAGACATTAGCAGTTTATGATCGGTCGGATCCTGGGATCCTGGAGCGGCGAGAGCGATCATTGTGGCGGGATCGGACTTCGAGGGGACGTCACCGAAGTTGTTTTGGCCAGAGAACTTGGTGTACCTACTACCGAGGGCGGAGTTGAATCAAATGTTGACCCTGATTGTAGCGATGAAGTCGGAGACACCGAGTGAAACGAAGCTTTTGTTGTTCGCGGGAATGGATGATTTTCTGCACGCGGCGGGACTACTTGAGCCCCTGAGAAGTGGGAAGCCTACACCAAAGAAGATCTGGGAGGCAATTCAGACGCTGTTTGCAGCAATTAATAAAGTGCAGGAACTGGTGATATCCCGTTTGGGATCGAAGACAAGAGTGGTATTCGCGTCATCACCAGGTTACGCAGGCATGCCACCTGCTTTACAGGCGGGAAATGACCATCCTGTGATAACTCATCTGACAGCCAGCTTGTGAATCCGGAGTATGGACCTGATTGCGGAGGGAACGGATGGCGGATGCTGATGGCGGCCTCAAATCGTGAGCTAGAGCCAATGAACTTGAGACTCTTAAAATCGGAAGTCGCGGCAGCGTGGGCGGATGTGTATTACGCTCTAAGGGGCTTTTACGAGCTTGCGGATATCTTGATCGTGTTGGACGAGGACGAGGTCCTTTGTCTGGAGGTGTCGAATCTTGCCCGGCAACTGAAGTTCAACCCGGAGGTGGGGGATGACCATCCTGTGATAACTCATCTGACAGCCAGCCTGTGAATCCGTAGTATGGACCTGACGATTTCTACGAGCTGGGCGAGTTCGACTAGCAGGGTGAGGGGGCCAATCAACGAGAGAAAGAATGTGGCTGCAGCCGAAAAACAAGTGGAATCGATGGCATATCGTCTAACACAAGAGATAGGAAGATGGCCGCTCCTGACCTCGAGACTTGAGAACGTGACGGATGGGAGCTTCTGGAGGAACAGCTGGAAGTAGCAGAAAAGAGAGAGTTGACGGTGGGGAGATTCGTCACGTCAGCAAAGGAAGTGACTATCGGAGGCTTCTGGAAGGAGTATGCAAACGGCGAACTGAGGACCTGGAACTCACACGAGAGCTTGAGATTCTTGAGTCCATGTTGGGAGAAGAAGTACATGGACAAAGTGTTCTATGCGGGGAATTCGATCTTCGAGGTGTTCGTGCAGGAACTTATGAGTATGCCAATCAACCTCCTACTGGCCTTGTACTTGGTATACCCCAGGTACCTATTCAACAAGGGCCCGGCATATATGTTTAGCAGAGGTGTGGAGACGCTCCGAATCGACGGGTACTTGACCTTGATACTTCTGACACATGGGGAGCTGACGACATTTCATCGACTGATGAAATATGGGGAACTCCTGTCGGTGAGGAAGGCCCACCCGAGTCCAGAGACTTATTCCCACAAGTGTGCTGCCGAACTGAAGACGCTGCTAGTGGAATATCTCCTGATGCAGAACAGACATTTGACAGGCGAAGAAAGAAGCGCAAAGACTAGAGAAGAAGTGAGGGAGGCGAATGGAGGAATACCTCTCCTAATTGACTTGTGCTTGGCCATGAGATCTGATCCCCTGGGGATGATCAGGGGGCTGGGAGGGGTGGTGACCTGTGTCTACGGGCCAGCCGTGACGTACGCCTTCCCGGATCCGCTTCCCGGACACATGGGGAGCTGACGAAATTTCATCGACTGATGAAATATGGGGAAATCCTGTCGGTGACACTTATTCCCACAAGTGTGCTGCCGGACTGAAGACGCTGCTAGTGGAATATCTCCTGATGCAGAACAGGCATTTGACAGGCGAAGAAAGAAGCGCAAAGACTAGAGAAGAAGTGAGGGAGGCGAATGGAGGAATACCTCTCCTAATTGACTTGTGCTTGGCCATGAGATCTGATCCCCTGGGGATGATGAGGGGGCTGGGAGGGGTGGTGACTTGTGTCTACGGGCCAGCCGTGACGTACGCCTTCCCGGATCCGCTTGTGGCAGCGTACGGACACTCAGTAGTGCACGTGAGCCTGATCAGCGTTCTGGATGGGACGGCACTGAAGTGGTGCAGGCAAGAAGACTCGAGAGCGCAAATGAGTGAAACAGTACTCTTCGGGAAGATAAAGGACCCAGAGCTAATAGCGCTAAATTTCAGGGGTCAACTGCAATGCAGGATGGGGGAAAGCGAGAAGGTCCCATCGAATCATAACCGAAATTCTGGAACTTGAACCCAATAGCAAAAGACACGAGGGAAGTCTTGAGGATCCCAGCCTGGACGAAGAGCTTCGAGTTTACGAAGAGGGAGCTGGAAACAATACTCGAGCGGGATTGTTGCTCGCCGCGATTACTGAGTTCCGAGGCGGATGACGCTTGGGATGAAAAGCCCCATGGTAGTCCCTTCCCTACACGCGAGAGCAACGGTGGAGCAGCAGCAGAAGACGTTCACGGACAGCTAGGACTCCTTGTTCATCGGGTATTCGGCAGCAGTATATTTCCAAACATGTGAATCGAAGATAAATTCGTGGTCCACGCAAGCAATGGGGGGTTCGATGCCTCCAAAGTATGAGATTCGGGAAGTGCCGAAGACTCTTGAGAAGGCAGGACTCGAGAGCAAGCTGTCCATCTATGACGTCGGAAGGATGATCGTGGAGGAGGGTTACTTAGCCCTGAAGGATGAAATGAAGTTCAGCACGAGGAAATATCTGGCACCTTATGGATTGCAAGAAGTAGAGTTGCAACAAGAGGGACGAAAGTTGGATGCGGCAGGAGTTCCTTACATGCCCCTCACTGAATATAAGGTAGCAGATCCGACGACACCTTCACCCCTGTCAGTGGGAACTCCAGGAGACAAGAGAAGCCCTCCAGTGGAGAACAGATTCACTGACGCGCTAGAGAGGGATCAAGCCGAGTCAGGAGAGGGAGAGAGCATGGACAAAACCCTCAGCAAGGCTGGAGAAGAAAAGGAAGTGGGGAATACGCCAGACGAAGGGGCAACGAAAAGAGATTTCAGTCCCGGCACTACACGTGAGCTACTGCAAGATTTGAGTGGGGATGACTGGGCAAACACGGCCACCCACCTTTGGGGTCTCTCCGAAAGAATCTTGAGCTGCCGCTAGCGAGTGAACCATCCAACATGGGAATGGTGCTCCTGACCGACGAAGTAAAAGAGAAGAATGCCTTTGAAGGCAACAAAGGATTTTTCCTGAGCATGCTGGACAAGGAGGCGTGGCAAAGTTTCTTGAGCGAATTCAACCAGAGGTTGGAGAACAAAGCTAAAGTAGACAATTTCAAGGAAGAACTGTGGGACACGGTGGTGAAATTTGGAGAGCCAGTCCTGACAGGCACTGGACTGGACGAGAAAGTGAGGAAAGAGCTGCTCGAGAAGATGATTGGCCTAAGGAAGCAAAAGCAGGATACCGGGGCCAACCCAAAAAAACTGATAAAAAAATTAGTGTCGAAGTGGATGATAAAAATAAAACTAGTATTATAATTAAAGATACTATTATTTTTAAGGCTAGAGAAGGGAGAGGCAAGACTCGGAGAAAAAGGATCTGGACAAAAAAGTCGAGTCAGTGATGGTGGTGACGACGCCCCCGAGTAGAGGAATAAGGTCAAGGAAGAGAAAACGGGAAGCAGAAGAGGCAAGTTCTTCGGCGGATGCGGTTTCAGAAAAGAACTTGAAGGAGACAGCTCCCATGATTCTGGCGCGATGGAAAACGGCGGCCTACAAGGGCGGCTCCGCAGCCAGGAAGTTGACTGAGGTGTTGGTCGAAGTGGAGGCCTCAACGACTCCAGGGAAAGAAGAAGACTTCAAACCTCAGAAGGCGAATGCGAAGAGAGGCTCCACCAGTGGACAAATGTGGATATCCGGAAAGAATGGATCTCGACTCAACACCAGGACACTGGGAAACAAAAGACCAGTGACCCTCTTGAGAGAGGTGCGACGAGGAACACCGCTCGTCCTTGGTGGATTGCCCTGGAGACCACAAATGAATGGAGAATTGCCTGAAAGGAATTGATCGCGGAGTATCCCGGAAGCGTCGAACTTGGGAAAACTTGCTGCTGGAGTATTTTGAAGATGCGATGAGAGCACCCTCGTCGGCACCATCATTAATTGCGAATCCTTTCTTCAGGACAGCAGGACAGTTGCTGTTTTCATGGAGGTGACATTAGAGGCATTTACTTCGTATGACAAACTCAAACTGGGCGATACGGGTTTGCGCGAGTACCAAATGTTGGTGCAACACATTGCTCGAGATAACTCGGGATTGAGTCTAGCGAGGAAGCAGAAGAGGCAAGTCCTTTGGCGGATGCGGTTTCAGAAAAAAACTTGAAGGAGATAGCTCCCATGATTCTGGCGCGATGGAAGACGGCGGCCTACAAGGGCGTACTGGCAGCCAGGAAGTTGACTGAGGTGTTGGTCGAAGTGGAGGCCTCAATGATTCCAGGGAAAGAAGAAGACTTCAAACCTCAGAAGGCGAATGCGAAGAGGAGCTCCACCAATGGACAAATGTGGGAACAGCAGGACAGTTGCTGTTTTCATGGAGGTGACATTAGAGGCGTTGACTTTTTATGACAAACTCAAACTGGGCGATATGGGTTTGCGCGAGTACCAAATGTTGATGGGAGTACCAAATGACAAACTCAAACTGGGCGATACGGGTTTGCGCGAGTACCAAAAGTTGGTGCAACACATTGCTCGAGATAACTCGGAATTGAGTCTAGCGAGGAGGAAAGATGCCACCTGCTACTTGAGATGGATCATGTCAGTGATGCCTGACACCACCGTCCAGACGTGCCACCAGAGAGCGATAGGAAGTAAGACAATGGAGAGGAGAGTCGCCACCGTCATCCTGAATGTGTACCAGAGTACTGGAATTGCCAAGGGGGATGGCTCAACGCGTATCTAGAGAACCAAGGAAAGCTTGATGAAATACGGAGGTTCTCCAACAAGAAACTCGGCGACGATCACGATGTGCATCGCAACCTGGCTCTGGCAGAAGATTACTCAAGGTCCACGAAGCGGGGAGAATATCAATATGTGTCTGGAGTGATGGGGATGGCATACAACCCTTTCTTGGACTCAGAAGCTGGAAACGCTTGCATGAATTATGAAGTGGCGGAGTTGTTAAAGTTCTGGACGGAGAATATAATTGAGATTGACCGCACGGAAAGGGAAAGACCGAGCCTAGGTCTGCTACTTGAGAAGATGCCGGAAACTATCAGTGTGCCGCGTTCGGAAAAAAAAAAGATCCATCTAACACTGGGAACGGAGACGACGTGTTGTCTACAAAATTGGGGACAATTTGGAAGTTACTGAGACCATCTTGGTGCCCACATCACCACGCGAGCCTAATTGAGGAAGTCACAGAGCGGGTGAGATTGTCGCCAGCGAAAGATGAAGATCTGGGGAATTTGAATATAGTGCATAAATTGATCCTATCTCATCGAGGGGAATCGGAAGGAGCAACGAGCAAGCTGGACAAGCTAGTAAAGAAGATGGAACCGGGCAGCTGTCTGGACCTGTCATGTGGAGGAGGAGAGCATTCTCGTGATGGGCGGTCTTCTGTCGGAATACAATCCTTGACATAACGGGGAAGGAGAAGAGCGAGGTGCAGATAATGGCTGAGTGTTACGCGAGCACCACTGTAAATGTAGCGACGGCCTCTGGATTTTTCTCGAGGATGTGCAGTTTACAAGCTCTAGAGATGCTGGAGACCGAACACCATGTGGTGACAGCGTTAAGCGTGGAGTCTTGGCCAGGAGTGTTGCAAATAATCCAAAAGCACATCAGAGGATAAAAGATCGGTCTTGAGGCAGAGATGGGATTTCCTGTGAGCGAGACCTACAATCTACTCACGAATGCAAAGTCTTTGGTGGGATCAGTCATGGTCAACCTGAGCGCAAGCCATTATTCACTACACATGGAGATGGTGGAAGCATCTAGTCAGAGGGTGTTAACCTACAAGGCTTTTTCGGTGCCCAAGTGTGTACGATTGGCACGAAAGTCGCACCACTCTCACAAGTTGTTGCGGAAGATACTAGGAGCAGTGCCTGGAGATCGAAGAGAGGACTCGAGTGAGATTTTTGGGGAAGAGCTCTGGGGTCTGAAAAAAGAGATCACGAGTGACTTTGATAGACAGAATACGATTGGAAAAGCGATAAATGTGCCCCATATATGGAAGAAAACGACGTGACGCATGAGAAAATAATGGAGTTTGAACCTCTGTTGGAAGCTTTGGGAGAACGCAACATCCGGAGCATCAAACTGATACACGGGGAATACCCATGCCATTGTCTGGCACAGACAGTTTGGTATCCAGAGCACTGGAACTTCTGCTTGATATGGGACGTGGAAGAATTTCGGTCAATAGGGCTACCCAGTCACCAGCAGAAGGTCACTCTTTTTGTGGTTAGCACCATGCTGGCATTGCGATGGATCGAGGAGAACGTGACGAAATATCGAGAGTTGAGAGCACCAACAGTGGAGTCAATACATGCCATTGACTACAGCCGGAGGCTTGAGTTGTTCGAGACTGCGTGTAGAGTATTCGCTGTGCCCAAGGAAGTGAGGCACGTGCGGATTCGCATTAGAATTCTTTCATGGTTTCGAGCGACGCTGACGTCGTGGCTGTATACCGCGACGAAGAATCACATGAAGAAGCATCAGAAAGAATATCGACAGTTCCTGGCCGAGATCGGGCCCGAGGCCTTCAAGAGGCTTCTGCTAACTCATCGTAATGCGATAACCACAGGCTGGAAAAGGGTTGGTAGAGTGTCTCGAGATAACACTAAAGCGAGGGAATCGATATTAGAGGAGGACTTGGCGAAGAACGTGAGCGTGAGCTTGCACAATTCCTTTTGCTTGAATAGGGAATCTAAAGTGATGGGTCTGCCGAATCAGGCGAAAAGTCTACAAGAGCAAAAGTATAAAGATGCGAGCCTACAAACAGCTGAAAGCATGGGAAGAGATCGTAATCAGTTCCAATGACGAAGAAAAACTGGCAAGGCATATTACGATGTCGAGTGTGTCATGACCCAGTACCTCGAAGACAAGGGCACGAACTGAAGAGCGTGTTCAGGAATTGTTTCTTGAGTCGTGAGCGGGGGAAAGAAAAAGGTGCTCGAGTTCTAAGGGCACGGAAAAGAAGCATGAAATCTAAGGGCACGGAAAAGAAATTTTAATAAAAAAATTATTGTTATTAGTATACTATATCTACTATATAAACCAAAATGCTGCATGACAATGTCCTGAATGGGCAAAACAAAAGAAGTTTTAAAGATAGCTTAGAAAGCGGAAATTCAGGGTGCAGGTGTATGCAGATTTTGATTGCTGTTTAGCGATAATGTGACAATTTAGGGGTATATATAAAGTTAAATCTGCTGCAAACTTCTGTAAATGACCACTTGCACTGTATCTTGAGACGCACTCAACTGTCTGGGGACTCACTGACAGACGACGACACGCGATGAGGACGTCGATCTTGAGTCCGGGGAGTATGTGCCCGTCGGTCATTTTTAAAGTGGGGGGGGGGGGTGTATTTGGTAGTAGCCTTTAAGATGTAACGCGGTTTGTAGTCTAATGTCGCAAGTGAACCGAATTGGCTCCGACCGTTTGAGGTAAAAAAACACAAGAGATAGTGTCCCTGACTACTGAGCCAATGATTATAGGGCCTATTTTTCTTTAACATCATATGTGACTTAAGTAGGCGACTGTTATATACAGGTATTAGGCTTTAGTTTTCGTCCTGTGCCATTCCCCCGGATTGGCACCGTCGAACCTTCCGACGCACGCAGGAAACAACGTTAAAAGCGTTGGTACTGGAATTATGATGAAAAGGAAGCTCAGATTGAACTAGAGATTTAGATTTTTAGGTTTTGGATTTGGGCTAGAACATTTCTGAGAAATACGAAAAACGTCCATTTAGGCAAAATCAGAAAAAAGAACACAACCGAGTTGCAAGACGAAAGATAGAGGAAAATAGAGTGAAAAACAGAAGAACGAAGCCTCTTTTCGTGGCATCAGTGCTAGTCGGAAGATAGTGGAAGCGGAAGGTCCAGTGGGACATCCGGCACGAATCCGAACGCTCCGTTATGCCACGAAATCAGTTAGAGAAAACAACGTTACCTTGGAGAGAGTGCAAAATCAGAGGTCTGGTGCCCTGAGACTGTAAAAAACATTAACTATATATTTTGGCTGCTGCAATGCCCTCAACCTATTTAATTTACTCTAATTTTAATTTATTATTTCAGAGCATCAGAACGAGGAAAGAGTCATCCCATCTCTAACAAACCTAATATAAAGCTGTCACCAAAAACATAATTAATTGTGGTTTTCTAGCCGTGTTTTTAATAGTACTCTCGTTTTCTGGGGATCCGAGACCCGGCTATGTGGTTATTTTTGCATGTAAACGAAAGCTGATCCAAAATTGTTGGGCTGATGGGCAAATGTCTGGGTGAATGTTAGTTACATAGAGGTTTTTATGGTGCTACTGGGTGAGCAAACGTTTATGCCCGAGTTAAAAGCCTAATTTGTTGCATTGTTCATGGCGGTAGGTGTGGATCCTCCATTGGTACAGTTTAGCTTTTTATTCTAGTTAAGACCGAATAATCCGGGGGTCGGAGGGTTAGATGGGAAGTCATGAGCCCGCTTATTCCGACGCCTTGGGACCAAAAACCATTTATAAGTAACCGTAAAAAAACAATTTGCTATTAACCAACAAAAATCCAAAAACAAAATTACTTGAAAATTAAAGAGTCTAAAATAGTTTAAAAAGACCCAAAACAGACCAAAAACAGTAAAAAACATAAACTGAAAATTTTTTCGTAATTTTCTGTACTTTGTCAATGAGATTTGAAGATTGAACTTTTGAATTCTTAGACCTAAAGCGACAAAAATTTTTGCGCCAGGAGCCTGCTAAAATAAAGAATTCAGTTACTTGAAAAGTTTTCAAGCAACTCTCTGAATAGTTCAGCGGATAGAGATAGGGACTTAAAGGTCGGAAAGGAAGGAATTGGAGGGACCAAATCCGATAGTTTTTTGCCAAATTTTTGTTTCTAAACCTTTTCCCGTCCAGTTTTTGCACTCATCTAAAACTCTTAGTACTCTGCAGGGCTACTGCGCTCGTTTCAAATTTTTTAAAGCACCTTCAGCAAGAAATCTTGGAAAACTTAAGTAGTAGAAGAGTGAGGAGAAATGGAGGGGTATGACTGTCCCTACAGACCCCCATGTTTTAAGATAGGGAATAGAGCAATCGGTTTGCAAGCTAAGTATTAAGATAGGGAATAGGTTTCACAATGAAGTAAGACAGGGACTAGAATTGGTAAGGAAGGTTTCATGTTTTGTGTGATAGTGAGAGAATGGTAAGAAAAAAGGTACTTTTTGGATTTTGTGTGGAAATATCTAGTTTTTTTGCAAAAATAAGGGCGCGCGTTATCTAAATTGTAAATATCAATGATTAATTACGTGTGGTTTGTAGAATTAATTTCTTGTAATCAGTTTTTTGGTTCATGTTAATTCAATGGTGAGAGTTTTTGGACAAAATTTTGTTAGCTACATAGAGGTTTTCATGGCGCTATTGGGTGAACAAACATTTATTCCCGAGTTAAAGGCTCAATTTCCTGCATGGTTTAAGGCGGAAGGTGCTGATCCTCCACCTGGTACAATTTAGCTTTTTAACCTAGTTAAGACCGAAAATTCCGGGGATCGGAGAGTTAGATTGTAAGTCATGAGTCCGCTTATTCCGAGGCCTTGGGACCAAAAATCATTTAAAAGAAAGCAAAAAATAACTAATTTGTTTTTAACCAATAAAATCCAAAAACAAAATTACTTGGAAATAAAAAAATTGAAATTAATTTAAGAAAAAAAATTCAAATTAGACCAAAAACAGTAAAAAATATAAAATGACATCTTAAATGTCATTTCCGGACAAGATGTGATCCGATTTTCCTAAAAGGCCTGTTTCTCTTTAACTTCATATATGATTTAAGTAGGCGACTGTTACATACAGCTATTAGGCTTTAGTTTTTGTCTTGTGCCATTCCCCCGGATTGGCACCGTCGAACCTTCAACGCACGCAGGAAACAACGATGTCGAGTGTGTCAGGACCCAGTACCTCGAAGACAAGGGGCACGAACTAAAGAGGGTGTTCAGGAATTGTTTCTTGAGTCGTGAGCGGGGAAAGAAAAAGGTGCTCGAGTTTGAATTCAGATGAAATCTGAGGGCACAGAAAAAAATTTTAATAAAAAATTATTGTTAAAGGTATACCATATCTACTATATAAACCAAAATGCTGCATGACAATTTCCTGAATGGGCAAAACAAAAGAAGTTTTAATGATAGCTTACAAAGCGGAAATTCAGGGTGCAGGTGTATGCAGATTTCGATTGCTGTTTAGCGATAATGTGACAATTTTGCATGGCTGTGAATTTTGCGGTGTATATAAAGTTAAATCTGCTGCAAACTTCTGTAAATGACCACTGGCACTGTATCTTGAGACGCACTCAACTTTCTGGGGTTTCACTGACAGACGACGACACGCGATGAGGACGTCGATCTTGAGTCCGGGGAGTATGTGCCCGTCGGTCATTTCTAAAGTGGGGGGGGGGGGGGGGAGTATTTGGTAGTAACCTTTAAGCTGTAACGCGGTTTTTAGTCTCATGTCGCAAGTGAACCGAATTGGCTCCGACCGTTTGAGGTAAAAAAACACAAGAGATAGTGTCCCTGACTCCTGAGCCAATGATTATAGGGCCTATTTCTCTTTAACCTCATATATGATTTAAGTAGGCGACTGTTACATACAGCTATTAAGCTTTAGTTTTTGTCTTGTGCCATTCCCCCGGATTGGCACCGTCGAACCCTCAACGCACGCAGGAAACACGTTAAAAGCTCAGATTGCACTAGAGGCTCAGATTGCACTAGAGTTTTAGATTTTTAGGTTTTGGATTTGGACTAGAACAATTCAGAGAAATACGAAAAACGTCCATTTGGACCGAAAACAGAAAAAAGAACACAACCGAGTTGCAAGACGAAAGATAGAGGAAAATAGAATGAAAAACAGCAGAACGAAGCCTCTTTTCGTGGCATCAGGACAGGATAAGGTGCTAGTCGGAAGATAGTGGAAGCGGAAGGTCCAGTGGGACATCCGACACGAATCCGAACACTCCCTTATGCCACGAAATCAGTTAGAGAAAACAACATTACCTTAGGGAGAGGGCAAAATCAGAGGCCTGGTGCCCTGAGACTGTAAAAAACATTAACTATTTATTTTGGCTGCTGTAATGCCCTCAACCTATTTAATTTACTCTAATATTAATTTATTTTTTCAGAGCATCAGAACGAGGAAAGAGTCAACCCATCTCTAACAGATCTAATATATAGCTGTCACCAAAAACATAATTAATTGTGGTTTTCTAGCCGTGTTTTTAATAGTACTCACGTTGTCTGGGGATCCGATACCCGGCTATGTAGTTATTTTTGCATGTAAACGAAAGATGATCCAAAATTGTTGGGCTGATGGCCTTAAAATAGTAGGCTAGCCTAAATTTTTTTTGGCCAAATTTTTTCGTAACTTTCTTATACCCTATCAGACCAGACTACTTTGCCCTTAACAGACCAGAAAAACAACTGGCTAGGTCCAGACGGTCAAAAACGAGTAGGGTTGAGGTAACTGAGGTCAGCCAGTCATCAGTAGGTACTTTTTCTACGATCCGTCACTGTGTAATGTCTGGGCGAATGTTAGTTACATAGAGGTTTTTATGGCGCTACTGGGTGAGCAAACGTTTATGCCCGAGTTAAAATCCTAATTTCCTACATTGTTCATGGCGGTAGGTGCGGATCCTCCACCTGGTACAATTTAGCTTTTTAATCTAGTTAAGACCGGGGGTCGGAGGGTTAGATGGGAAGTCATGAGCCCGCTTATTCCGAGGCCTTGGGACCAAAAATCATTTAAAAGAAAGCGTAAAATAACTAATATGTTTTTAATCAATAAAAATCCAAAAACAAAATTACTTTTGTTTTTTGTTTTTGGCATATAAAAAAAAAACAGTTTATATGTCATTTGCGGACAAGATGTGATCCGATTTTCCTATTTCTGGTTGTTTTAGATTGATTTACATCATTTCTGATCGAAAGATTAATTACACTGGTTGTTGGTTAGGTACCCTCCCTTGAGTGTTGTTTGAGTATTCAAGCACCGTAACGATAATTTTGCCGGTGACCGGAGGGTAAAGTGGCAAGTGGACAGACTGTTCAAGACGCAACAAGGGGCAGCAGAGACAACATACACAACGAGTGTTTCGTATCCTTAGCACAATTTTAGTATCATTTGGGTACTATTTCAATAAACTTAGCTGGTGGGGTCACAATTGGCTCGGTCAGATTGTACCCTCCATCGATGGCGAACTTCCGAATTAAGGGTCTTATTTTGGGTGCTGGAGTGTTAAGCAGGTTTAATAAAATCGATTAACAACTAGTAACAGGTTACAACCCGTAATATATTTCATCTATCTCCCATTTAGACCCGAAAATTATCTAATTTTCTCGAGAATACCGATTTTCGACTAAACTGCTAGTCCCAAGTTTTTGGATGTTCGAATTTTTCCGAAAAATATATAGCTTTTTCACAGTGAGCTATTTCCTCCCTAACAACCCCCCTAAGAAAAGAAACTGCGCGGGAAAAGACTCAGTTAAAAGTTGGCGAAAACAAGTTTTTTCGATCAATTTATTTTCGTAATTTTCTGTATTTTGTCAATGAGATTTTAATATTGAAGTTTTGATTTTTAAGAGCTAAAGCGACAACAATTTTTGCGCCAGGAGCCTGCTAGCATAACGAGCTCAGTTACTTGAAAAGTTTTCAAGCACATCTCTGAGTAGTTCAGCGGATAGAGATAGAGACTTAAAGGTCGGAAAGGAAGGAATTGGAGCGACCAAATCCGATAGTTTTTGGCCAAATTTTTGTTTCTAAACCTATTCCCGTCCGTTTTTGCACTCATATAGAACTCTTACTACTCTGCAGGGCTACTGCGCTCGTTTCAAATTTTTTAAAGCACCTTCAGCAAGAAATTTTGGAGAACTTAAGTAGTAGAAGAGTGAGGAGAAATACAGGGGATGGATGTCCATGCAGAGCCCCATGTTTTAAGATAGGGAATAGAGAAATTGGTCTGCAAGCTGAGTATTAAGATAAGGAATAGGTTTCCCAATGAAGTAAGACAGGGACTAGAATTGGTAAGCAAAGTTTCATGGTTTGTGTGATGGTGAGAGAATGGTAAGAAAAATGGTATTTTTCGGATTTTGTGTGGAAATATCTAGTTTTTTGCAAACAAAGTTTCTATCTAATATATTAGGTAATAAATTTTTTAAAAACATTGCTCATCCTACCTAAAATTTTGCGGAAACCTACTGAAACTTCGAAAATCGAGTTTTTTGAGAAAAAAATATTGCAAAAAAAATTTAAAAATAACTGCATCGCATAGTAAATTTACTGCCATTATTTACACTCACAAATAAAACTTACTCATTCACATGAATTTACTCACAAATTTGAAAAATTTTCAAGTTTCACTGGTAGAATTTAAAAAGAAGAAATGCTGAATGAATTGCGTAAAATCCACACAAATTATCAGTTTTTTGTAGTTTTCTGGGAACCATTCGCCAATACTTTTTTAGAAAGGAATAAGCTGTTCTTTTTAGACTCAAAGAGACATCAAAGTAGTAAATTTCGTCCAGTCGAACAGTTATGATCCAGTGTTCTCCTCTATCCTTCCTTGGAGCTGAGTTGGTGATTGCAAAAGAATGAGGTAATTTATCAGATTGGCTATCACTTCGGTTACTTGCTCTGGAAAAATATTTCTAATCTCAAGTTTTCTCCTCTAATTTCTGGATAATGACACTGTTCCGCTGCATCCTTTAGTGGATTCAAGTAAAACAAAAAAATTTACTAATTTTGAAAATCTTCTACAGCATTTGTTTCATTTTTGTAACATAGGGGCGACAAGGAGAAGTTGTAACTAATGAAACAATTGTTCTTCCACTCCGAATAATTATAAGCTCTCTCAAATGAAATTGTTGATAATGGAAAGGGTTTTCATGAAAAGATCCTGCAACCTCTGTGTTTGTTTTTATTGTAACAGCTAATCATCTTATTGAAGCATAATTGAATATAATTTCTTGTACGGAAAGTTTTTGACGAGATGGAATGACAAAGATTCTTCACAAAGTTTCCATGTAATTGTATTGAGCAGACTCTTTTTCCAGATTCCATCGCAAGTATTGATGATTCGGTTCAGCAACTAAAATTATTCTTGTAAACAGCAAACAATCAACAATTTTCAGACTAACATTTGGATTAGCAGATAGCATGTGAAAAATATGTCTAGTTCAATTTAAAATAATACGAATTTTGGTATTCGGTAGCAACTATTTTTTGCAATTGAACAAACCAATGGCAAACCTCCCATAGTGTGAAAATGTTATCCCATTTCCTAATGAATTTGGTTTATCAGTGAACGGATGCATATGAAATGCATCAAGAATCTATTCAAAACTATATCCATGACAAGCAAGTATTCCTTTACTGCCGCCGTGAAGATTTCGTTCGTTAATTGTGTCTTATGAAGATATAATCCATTGGCGTTGTAAGCCATTGTGTTGTTTCAGTAAACTTCACAACTAGAAAAATAGTGAACGTAGCAGAATGTTTACGTAAGTTAAGTAATGTTCTCGTTCCTCATCTGAATCATTCTCGGATTTTTCTTTACGTTCTGCTTTGTCCTCTTGAAAGCATCGATCAGCCTTCCTTCCCTTGAATAATTGAAGATTTAAATTAGAATGGGTATCCCGCATAACTAAGTAGAGATTACTATCCGTTTCAATTTCAGACTCAATACTGCTTTCATCTAGAGAAGTACTGGGAAAACTTTGTCTTTAAGATGATATAATTATTTCCAAAACTGGGATTTATCAAAAATCTCTAACGAAAAATTTGAGATTCCTCCGCTCTCCCTCCTCAAAGGCAAATTTTGAAGAGCGGGCTTGGAAGACCTAACGACCAGGTCTCCATGAGTGCAAATAACTTGCCTGCGTTGATTCCTATTGCTGCGGGAAACTCGTCGACCTATCCCGCGCCAGCAGAGGGAGTTGGTTCGTCCAGCGTGTTGTTCTGGAACCGACAATTGCTCCGTGCACGAGGACAGTACAAGGCTGACATAATGGCAAATATGAACACAATTACGCTGGCATGCCGAGCAGATGCCATGCGAATGATGAAAGGAAATGGCCCCAAGGTGTTAGGATTGTATCGGATATCGGGCTTGGACTGGCTGCTGGTGGAGCGAGAGCAGCTCAGCTTTGCTACCACGCTTAAATTATATAAACCAACGTGCCAAACTGCCTGGTTAAGAGACTTTTACCGGGCAATTTTGATGAAAGAGGACGACAGGAGGTACAAAGGGCTGGATACACCAAATGGTGATAGCCTGTTTGCTGCCTATGACCCTGTTGACATCAAGAATGCAAAGTATCTGATAGTGGCCAGTTCGGACTAAGTCTACACAACCCGCTCATTATTTTGGCCAGACGTCATCTTCTTTCTGACAGCTCCTAAGCTGCCTTGGGGAAAATCAGTAGGTATGGGAACAAGCGTGCAGAGAGTTTTCAACATGGATCCACAAGTGATAGTAATAATCACCAGCAGAGACTTCGGAAATGCTGCTAAACGAAGATTGGCAGCGCCGGGATCTAAGCCTCCGCGCGCTTCGCGTGCTAAGCTTGGGAACCTTAGTCACCTTCCCTAACGAGTCTTTCTTCTCCATATATTATAATAAATGAGGTTGAAGCAAAAATTCTACGACAGTGCACAAGTTCCAAAAAATAAAGAAAACTTACGCGTGCTTATGTACTCAATTCTTTCAAGATAAGAAAGTCATTCCATTCTCCCAGAGTTTCTATGAACGACTCAGCCAAGGTTAAACAATGGGTCTGCCCATTTTTGATTTATCATTATCATAATCAAATAGTTAGTTAAAATTAGTAACAATTATAGTTTATAATAGTAAATTTATGATACAATAACCAAATCAAAAACACAATTAACAATAAAATAACAACACACCATATAGGTGACATTGATCTCTCCTATCAATATGTTTACCACTGTAAATGTATTGTATCACTTCCTCGTTTAAAGATAAATAATTCTTTGTAAAATAGCAGTGATGGCTTCATTGAGGACAAAATAAAACCTAATCCTAAGGAAAAAGACTTCCCTCAATGGGAAAACTCCAAAAGAACAAATTTCAAGACACTGTCGTCTCAAGTGAACGCCTCTTCGCTACTGCACTCACCGCGATACTCTTCTATGTGTCCTGCAGTTGCCCGATCTGTACTAATAAGTAGCTCAAGGCAAATTCTGATCGCAAAAATTTACAATTTAAGCAAAAGCTCTACCACACTCGGACCGTTCCAAGTGCACGAAAATGGGGAACAAAATTTTTTTCTCAAGTTAGTGAATCTAGCCTAATACACTCACCGAGGTCTTATTCTTTGCGTTCCCAGGTTACCCGAGACTTCCTACTAAGTAGCTCAATGCTACCACACAACCAAAATAATAATAGAAAAATTTTGTTGGGGTACTTCTGATGAACCCGATCTAGAATCAAAAGTTGATCGCAACTCTCCGTCTCAACTGGTCTATTCACTCCTAATACACACACCCCGTGGCTAATTGACCTTCTACTTCAATTTTAACCGAGTGCTTTATGTATCTAATTTGCCTCAGAGTATTCCTTTGATTTTCACAAAGGAGGGTTGATAAGGGGCTTAGTACACTCCGGAGAGTTACATCGGAGGGTTCCCTGAGATTTCCAAACTTTCATTTTCTTGCCTCAGAGGAGTCTCCGGCAAGTGTCAAAATAAATCAAAATAGGCTAAATTTCTCTTTGGGTTTATTTGAGATACTTCGGAGGGTTCCTCAAAATATTTTACCAAGGAGTGTTATTAAGGGACTTAACAGACTCCGGAGGTTTCGCAAAAATCGCAAAACCAATTGTTTTTGCCGCGGTAAAGCCTTCAATTGAGATCTAATTTATTTAAAACAAGGTTAGTTGAACCGGTCAACCTACCTTGCAGGATAAAAACGGAGTTTCATAAAAAATTTCTGTTACTCGAAAAGTTCCCTAAAATTTGGATCCACCAAACTGATGAACTCAAAACTGATGAAAAAAAATTGGCAAGTGGACAGACTGTTCCAGACGCAACAAGGGGCAGGCAGCAGAGACAACATACACAACGAGTTTTTTGTATCCTTAGCACAATTTTAGTATCGTTCGGGTACTATTTCAATAAACTTAGGTGGTGGGGTCACAATAAAGTCGATTAACAACTAGTAACAGGTTACAACCCACATTATATTTTATCTATCTCTCATTTAGACCCAAAAACACCCTAATTTTGTCGAAAATGCCGATTTTCGACAAAATCGTAATCCCAAATTTTGGATGTTCGAATTATACCGAACAGTATAAAACTTCTTCACAGTGAGCTACTACCTCCCTAACAACCCCCCTAACAAAAGAAGCTGCGCGGGAAAAGACTCATTTTAAGTTGGCGAAAATAAATTTTTTTCGATCAATTTTTTTTTTGTAATTTTCTGCATTTTGTCAATGAGATTTGAAGATTAAAGTATTGAATTTTTAGAGCTAAAAAGACAAAAATGTTTGCGCCAGGAGCCTGCTAGCATAACGAGCTCAGTTACTTGAAAAGTTTTTAAGCAACACTCTGAGTAGTTCAGCGGATAGAGATAGAGACTTAAAGATTCGAAAAGGAAGGAGTCGGAGGGTCCAAATCCGATAGTTTTCGGCCAAATTTTTGTTTCCTAACCAATTTCTGTCAAGTTTTTGCACTCATCTAGTACTCTTAGTACTCTGCAGGGCTACTGCGCCCGATTCAAGTATTTTTAAGCACTTTCAGCAAGAAATCTCACAGAACTTAAGTAGTAGAAGAGTGAGGAGAAATGGAGGGGTATGACTGTCCCTGCAGACCACCATGTTTTAAGATAGGGACTAGAGCAATCGGTCTGTAAGCTAAGTTTTAAGATAGGGAATAGGTTTCCCAATGAAGTAAGAAAGGGACTAGAATTGGTAAGGAAGTTTTCATGGTTTGTGTGATGGTGAGAGAATGGTAAGAAAAATAGTACTTTTTGGATTTTGTGTGGAAATATCTAGTTTTTTTCGCAAAAAATTGGGCGCACGTTATCTAAATTAAAATAGCAATGATGAATTATGAGTGGGTTGTGGAGTTAATTTTTGTAATTATATTTTTGGTTTTATGGTAAATCAATGGTGAGTGTTTTTGGGCAAAAACTTTTTTTCAAAAAAAGATGAAAATTTCTCAAAAAAACTTCAAAATACATTAAAAATTGGTTTAATTCGGTCTATTAACAAATTTATTAGGTAATCATTTTTTAAAAATAGTGCTTATCTTACCTAAAACTATGCGGAAACCTACTGAAACTTCGAAACTCGAGTTTTTTGAGAAAAATGTTGCAAAGAAATTATATAAATCACTGCATCGCATTGTAAATTTTCTGCCATAATTTACACTTAGAAATAAAACTTACTCATCCACATGAACTTACTCGCAAAATTCAAAGTTTGCACGTCAGGAAAATTTATCAAGTTTCACTGGTTGATTTTAAAAAGAAGAAATGCTGAATAAATTGCGTAAAATCCACGCAAATTATCAGTTTTTTTGTAGTTTTCTGGGAACCATTCGCCAATAGTTTTTTAGAAGGGAATAAGCTGTTCTTTTTAGACTCGAAGAGACATCAAAGTAGTAAATTTCGTCCAGTTGAACAGTAATGATCCAGTTTTCTCCTCTATCCTTGCTTGGAGCTGAGTTGATGATAGCAAAAGGTTGAGGTAATTTATCAGAGTGGCTATCACTTTGGTTACTTGCTCCAAGGGAAACTAGAAAATCATTTCTAATCTCAAGCTTTCTCCACTGAGTTCTGAAACTGTTCCGCTGCATCCTGTAGTGGAGTCAACTAAAAAATATATACTAATGTTGAAAATCTTCTATAGGAAGAGCAGGAAACTCCTCGTTAAATTGCATTGCTTTCCTTTTTGTAACATATGGGCGACAAGGAGAAGTTGTAATTAATGAAACAATTGCTCTTCCACTCCGAATATTTATATGTTCTCCCAAATGAAATTGTTGATAGTGGAAAGGGTTTTCATGAAAAGATCCTGCAACCGCTACAATTGTATTTATTGTAACAGCTATTCTTCTTATTGGAGCATAATTGAATATAATTTATTGTACGGAAAGTTTTTGACGAGATGGAATTGCAACGGTTCTTCACAAAGTTTCCATGTAAATTTATTGAGCAGACTCTTTTTCTAGATTCCATCGCAAGTATTGATGATTCGGTTCAGCAACTAAAATTCTTCTTGTAAACAGCAAACAATCAACAATTCTCATACTAACATTTGGATTATTAGATAGCATGTGAAAAATAGGTCTAGCTCAATTTAGTTTAATACGACTTTTGGTACTCGGTAGCAGCTATTTTTTGCAATTGAAGAAACCAATGGCAAACCTCTCATAGAGTGAAAATGTTATCCCAGCTCCTAATGAATTAGCTTAATCAGTGAGCGGATGCATATGAAATGCATCAAGAAACTATTCAAAATTATATCATGACAAGCAAGTTTTCCCTCACTGCCGACTAGATGAATTCGTTCAATATTTGCGTCCTATGAGGATATAATCCATTGGCGTTGTTAAGCCATTGTGTTGTTAAAGTAAACTTGGAGAATAGTGAATGTAGCAGAATGTTTACGTTAGTTAAGTAATGTTCTGGTTCCTCATCTGAATCATTCTCGGATTTTCTTTTTTTTTCTGCTTTGTCTCTCTTGAAAGCATCAAATAGCCTTCCTTCGCTTGAATAATTGAAGTTTTAAGTTAGGATGGTTATCCCGCAGTACTAAGTAGAGATTACGATCCGTTTCAATTTCAGACTGAATACTGCTTTCATCTAGAGAAGTACTTGGAAAACTTCTTGTGTGACAAGATCTCTGTGCATGAGGATACAACAAAGCTGACATAATGGCAAATATGAACACGATTACGCTGACATGCCGATCAGATGCCAGGCGAATGATGAAAGGAAATGGCCCCACGGTGTCAGGATTGTATCGGATATCGGGCTTGGACTGGCTACTGGCGGAGCGAGAGCAGCTCAGCTTTGCTACCACGCTGAGATTCGTGGACCTCTTTGGATTGCCTCAAGACAGTACCATGGGACCCCTGAATACGCGATCCCGGACGGACTTCCGTCGGTGGGACAGAGATGATACCACCTCTCCGAAAAGGCAAGATCGTGGCAGAGAACAAACCCAACAACAAACACCACTAGATGTATTGAAATTATCTAAGCCAACGTGTCAAACCGCCTGGTTAAGAGACTATTACCTGGCAATTTCGATGGAAGAGGACGACATGAAGTACAAAGGTCTGGATACACCAAAGGGTGATAGCATGTTTAGTGCCTATGACCCTGTTGACATCAAGAATGCAAAGTATCTGATACTGGCCAATTCGGACTAAATTTACACGCCCCGCTCATTGTTTTGGCCAGACGTGATCTTCTTTCTGACTGCTCCTAAGCTGGATTGGGGACAATCAGTAGGCATGGGAACAAGTGATAGTAATAATCACTAGCAAAGACGTTGGAAATGCTGCTGAACGAAGATTGGCTGCGCCGGGACTAACCCTCCGCGTGCTTCGGGTGCTAAGCCTGGGAATCATAGTCACTATCCTTAACGAGTCTTTTTTCTCCATATATTGCAATAATTGAGGTTAAAAGAAAAAATTCGACGACAGTACACAAGTTCCAAAAAATAAATAAAACTTACGCGTGCCTATGTACTCAATTCTTTCAAGATAAGAAAGTCATTCTAGTCTCTCAGAGTTTCTATGAACGACTCAACCAAGGTTAAGCAATGGGTCTGCCCATTTTTGGTTTATCATTAACTTAATCAAACATTTAAGTTTATAATAGTAACGATTATAGTTGATAATAGTAAGTTTATGATACAATAACCAAATCAAAAACACAATTAACAATAAAATAACAACACACCTTATAGGTGACATTGATCTCTCCTATCAATATGTTTACCGCTGTAATTGTATCGTATCACTGCCTCGTTTAGAGATAAACAATTCTTTGCAAATAGCAGTGTTGGCTTCAATGAGGACAAAATAAAACCTAATCCTAAAGAAAAAGACTCTCCGCAAAGGAAAAACCCAAAAGAACAAAGTCCAGGACGCTGTCGTCTCAAGTGAACGAGTCTTTGCTGCACTCACCGAGAGACTCTTCTATGTGTCCTGCGGTTGCCCGAGCTGTCCTAATAAGTAGCTCAAGGCAACCTCTGATCTAAAAAATATACAATTTATGCGAAAGCTCTACAACACTCGGACCGTTCCAAGTGCACGAGAGTAGTGAACAAAAATTGTTTCTCAAGTTGATGAGTCTAGCCTAATACACTCACCGAGGTCTTATTGTTTGTGTTCCCAGATTGCCCGAGACTTCCTACTAAGTAGCTCAATGCTACCACACAACCAAAATAATAATAGAAAAACATTGTTGGGGTACTTCTGAAGAACCCGATCTAGAAACAAAAGTTGATCGGAAATCTCCGTGTCAACTGGTCTATTCACTCCTAATACACACACTCCGTGGGTAACTGACCTTCTATTTCAATTTTTAACCGAGTGCTTAAAATATCTAAAATGCCTCAGAGTTCTCCTTTGATTTTCACTGAGGAGGGTTGTTAAGAGACTTGAGTTGCCTTGGAGTAATTCGGAGGGTTCGGCAAAATTCACAAAGTAGGGTTGTTAAGGGGCTTAGTACACTCCGGAGAGTTACATCGGAGTGTTCCCTGAGATTTCAAATTTTCATTTTCTTGCCTCATAGGAGCCTCCTGCAAGTAAAAAAGTAAATCAAAATAGGCTAAATTTTTCTGTGAGTTTATTTGAGATATTTCGGAGGGTTCCTCAAAAAATTTTTACCAAGAAGGGTTATTAAGGGGCTTAACAGACTCCGGAGGTTTCGCCAAAAACCGCAAAACCAATTGTTTTTGCCGCGGTAAAGCCTTCAATTGAGATCTAACTTACTTAAAACAAGGTTAGTTGAACCGGTCAACCTACCTTGTAGGATAAAAACGAAGTTTCATTAAAATTTCTGTCGCTCGAAGTGTTCCCTAATTTTTGGATCCTCCAAACTGTTAAACTCTGAAAAACAAATTCTTTCCCAATACTAATAACCTGAAAACTGTTGTGGATTAATGAAAATGATCAAAAACTTCGAATTAGGGTACCAAAACTATTCCGTTCGGTTTGTTAGTCTTTGAGAAATCAGCAAAAACGCGTTTACTAAATTGGTCTTTTTTCACTACCTATAAAGTTTCTCAGCGTTGTAGCCCTGTGCAATACTGGATTAAGGCAAAAAACTAGACCAAAATTGGTTTAGTAACAAAAATTTTAAGAAAAAACAATCTCTTCGCCTTACTTCTAAAAACTCAAAATTTCAATCCTCAAAACATATTGTCAAAATTCAGAGAATTACGGAAAATTTTAACCGAAAAAAAAAAATTTTCGCCAATTTATGCTCAGTCTTTTCCCGCGCAGTTTTTTTTCAGGGGTTGAACTACGCAGTAGCTCACTGCGCAAAAACTTTAGATCATTCGAAAAAACTCTAATATCCAAAAACGTGGGGCTGACAAATTGGTCAAAAGTCCGTAAGTTTCGAGAAAATGGGGGTGTTTTTGGGTCTAAATGGGAGAATGTATTCTATATTATGGGTTGTAATCTATTAGTAGTTGTTAGTCGATATTACTATACGCTCTGGAACCAGATCTAAACTAGTATTTATCATTGGTTATTTTTATGATATTTTATCTCTAAAAATATTAAATACTAACCTATCATACTCCATCAAACTAACAACCTATTTATTTGTAAAGTGTTGAAACTTCTTGTAGTTTAACACCAGAAAAATTTGAATTTAACTTAGAATACAGTTGTTCTCATTCTGGAACTAACTCGTGTAAACCGTTGTACACCTGATCTATTGAGACTAGGAGATATAAGAGTAAGATTAAGATCGGTATTAGACTAAGAAGTTGCCCGAATCTATCCGGCCGAAAATATGATAGCGTGACGAGCAGACGGTGTACCCTATCTGAACTTACTCTATGAGTACAGTACAAGATACATAACTCATCTGTTGCGACCAAAAGTCTCAAACAGACCTTAACTAACCTAGAATTAGACAAAAATTAGATTATAATTAGACAAATACAACATTTCATAAAAATGTTATATGATAAAAACTTAATAGATATGTCTCTACGTTTCAGTAGATCACATCCAATAATCCAAACAATACGAGAACTACCCGGTATTGGAAGAAGACGTCGAACAAGAAACGACATACGACTAGGAAGAAATCTAATAATCAATTTCATGATAGTACGAAAAAAACGAGATCAAACTGTTGTATTTAGAATACTTCCGGCAGTATTTTTAAATTTTCATTTACTGAAAAAATATTTGAAGAATAATCTTCAATAACTTTTCATGGCGCTAAATCTATTAAACAATAACGACTGATAAAAATAACACTTTTCGTTTTCCTTACATCAGCTGTAATTGAATAATATCTTGACAATGTTTTTATTGAATATAAAAATACAAAAATTAGTTAGTATAATTAATAAATTGTTAAAATATATAAATCATCTCATTGTCCCAGCTTTATCACTAAAACATAACAGCAAAGTTCAAAAACTAACAATCATCAAAACTAAGACTCTCTAATTTTAAACTATCGAGCTTTCATTTAAATTAATTTCATTTGAATAACAGATCATCAAGGCTTCCTTTGGATCTTTAAATTAATTTTATTCTAAATTTTCAAATTTCTAAACACTTAAATCTCTGATTATCAAGGCCTATCCTTGGATCAAATAGAGCACTTCAAACCTCGATTCAAAGACCCAGAAATAACAGAAATGTTTCAACAAACTAACCATTATAATTAAGATAAACAGTGAAGAACTTCGGTTACTCATCCTTCACTTGATCCCCCTCCTCTTAGATGACCCAGGCTAAAACACTTAAGCTTAGTCAGTCATAAAATAGTATCCAAGGAACTACTCGCGTTCTAATTACACCTGAACCTTGTGGATCGATTTACTATTCTCCAACCCTTGATCACAAATCACAACCCCTAAGTAAGATTAGGTTGGTCAATCATTCCGAAGTACAAATCATTCTTCGGAATCAATATCTGCTTTTCTCTCCAACCCAAATATATGACCCAAGTTAAGCTAACCACAAAAAATTGTAAGAACTAACAGTTTAAGGCATAAAAATCACTAATCCAGATTTGGCATCCATCATCCTAAACCTTATTTCAAGAGACAACTTATAAAAAAAACAATCATAATACACAATTGTTTAATTAACGACGACAAGTTCAAATTCGACCTCGTAGTCACACCACACAGACAATCAGTAGGATATATAAGAACAAAAAGACAGACACTAAGAAAAAAACAATTAACAAACAAAAACAAATTATTAGGAAAAGATTTTCAAAACGAAGAAACGCAGTCTCAGAATCAGAAACAACCGCAATACAATAACTTCACAATTTAAAAGACTCAATAAACAAAAATCACCAAATTGACGACCAACTATATTTCACTGATTCAGAAACCACGTCACAAGCATCAATAAAAAGTAAACGTAAAATCAAAAAATTGTTACACAAACAAACCAATACGTTTGTATAATTGGAATCAACGAATAAGACACATTGAAAATTACACACTAACAGTAATACAACAGAAAAATGATTCGAAATGAAGATAACCCAGAAAAATTTGTACTTCCATTTTTAATATCCCAATTAACTGAACCTCGAGGACAGATAGAATTTTGTAAAATCTAATTGCAAACTTATTCGAAAAAGGAAAAAATCCATGCACAAAAGAATTTCCCGATGTAAAAATTTTTAGACAACTTCTTGACCATTATCTCAAAGGTACATGTAGTCTCAGATCACAATATGGAATCTACACAATAGAGATTAGATCACCAAATGCATTTCATGACAGAAATCTCATCCAAGCTGATGATGTAGATATTGAATTTTCCAAATTAGATATTGAATAAGCATCAAAAGCATACAACATCAAAACTCACAAAGAGCAAACTTGATATTTACAAATGATGTATTCTCACTTATCTATAGCTATTTATCTATATTAGAACTAAATGAACCTCAAAGCGATTCACCTACTCAAACATCTCGACATACAATTGTAAAACAGGAAATACACATATTTTCAAAATTTTTAAACGCGATCCGAGAAAATCTATCAAGAAATGAAATAACACAACATGTTGAACACGATTTGCAAAAATCTTAGCATGGTTTATAATCAATTATTTTAGTCACAACCTTGATCTTATTGAACAAGCAAGAAAAAATTTTTGAACACAAAATACGGATGATGAAACTGTGTTAGCAGAACAATCAAATTATGTTTGGGACCCTAAATGGTCTCATGAATCATTTATTAACATCCCAACAGATATAACAAGTCAAGCAATTAACACAATCTCTATTCACAAAGATTATGTTAGACTATATCTACTTACAGTTGACGCAACACCTTTAAATTATAATTCATTTTTCCCTGAAAGAACAGGAAATAAAAGTTTAAATTCTACATTTAAAAATCATGATAACTTGAACGGAAAAAGAAATTTTACACAACAAGATATACAAACCCCATCACATTTTGTAAACAAAAAAAGTTGTTGAAACAATAACAACAACAGAAGCACAACGAAGCATTTCACCTAATCAACCAAATTTTACAACTCCAAAATTAAAAAATCCAACGTTACAACAAACAATCATACAATCAACACTAAAACCATCTGTTGCACAAAAATATTCACACATAGATTACCAAACGTTTCGACCAGTAACAAAACCATCTTACAAACAACAAACATCGCATAGAAATAATTTTGCAGAACATAATTACAATTATGTAAATGGACCAAAAACAACAAAACCTAAAACAAATACTCAAATATTTGCCCAAAGTCAAAATATGCCACAACCGAATTCAAACACAGTAAATTTTCATGATCAACTACGATCCTCACAAGAACAAAACGGAAACTACCCATTTTTTCAACAAAATAAAAATCATACAAATAAATATAATACTAAAAATCAACCTCATTATTATGCACAAAATAATTTTCTATCAGATGAAGAAAAATACTATAAACAAAATAATCAACGATTTTACTCCAATCAAAGACCTCGTTCTTACAGTATTGAGCAACCAGATATTTTTGAACCATACGACAATGAACAAATATGACAACCTAGAATTAACCAACATCATACAACAAACACTTTCAACAACAAAATTCAGCCAACACACAATCATACTAACCAATTCAAACGCAAAACGAAATCCCATTGCCATATTATTTACAACAACACGAAATAACAAAAAGCCAACTAACAAGTTTTTCTCAAATGCCACATGTCGCAGAATCACTACAAATCACTATGAATCCATACCTAATGGGTGGATCATCAAATAAACCACTAAAGGTACTCTCATGCACAGATGCTGAATACTCTGTAGAAGATTATCTAAACGCAGTAACAGCAAACCTAATTTTAAATTTAGGACTTGAACAAGTAAATACGCCGCTTCATCAAAATTGGATACATAGACGCACACCTTTAATCCAAACTACACTTGATGGGGCAGCCCAAAAACGGTTTTGAGTTTTACCTAAAGAAATAAAATCACATTGGAACGGATTCACACAAGAGTTCTCAAAATTGTTTGATTCAGAAAGGAACAAACAACATCAAAGAGTTTTATGCAACGAAATTCGTAGACTACCAAATGAAACAATAAAACAAATTGCAGTAAGAATTGAAACACTAGTCCAAAAAGCATACTCACTCAATACTCATGATTATAAAAATACAAAGATGACAGAAATCCTAATGATGACTCTAACCCCTCAATTACGAAAAAAAGCAATGAAAAAGAGAGCATCACATCCTTCCTCAATCCGAGAACCAGATTTTGACTTTCGGACACTAGTAGATAAACTAGGACAGGCAGAAATCTCTATGAAACTAGAAGAAACAGAAAACTTAAAGCTTCAATAGGAAAACAACGTCCAAAAAACTACTTCAAAGATAAACAACAACAACGACTCTGATACAGAATTATCCAAAAAAATTACTGAAACTTTGAACATCTACGAGAAAAACCCAAATTTTAAAGGCAAACCATCTTTTAAAAAATGGTGTAATTATTGTCGCCGATACGAACACAGCAATGCTGAATGCAGACAAAAACAATAAGATAACCAAAATAAACCACAAAAATATAGAGAACCTAACAAATCATTTCATCAATACATGAAAAAATTTACCCAACAAAAACATTCATAGTAATAATAGTTCAAGCAAACCACTACCAAATAACTCAAATTACTCTAGACAGCAATCACTCTGTAATACAAATCATAGAGGACGATCACCATACCAAAGAAATTCACGAAATTTCTCACAAAACAGGTATAGTCGATCACATAGTCGAAATAGTCAATATCGAAATAACTATTCAAGATCAAATTTAAACCAACCTGAATTTTCATATAATACCAGTTCTCATTCAAATTCCAGGAATAGAAGTTATTCAAACAATTGATCTAGAAACTCTTCATACAATCGATATAGAAATTATTCTAACGATAGGAATAGAAACTATTCAAACAATCGAAATCCTAGATACCAAAATAATCGATCACGCGATTATTCTAACAACAGATCAAAATATAATAGCTATCAAAATAGATCACGCGACAATTCACAAAACAGAAACTCAAGTTATAACAATAGACAAAGGAACTACTCTCAATCACCACATAGGAATATCACACGTTATCAAAATTCACCACAAAAATATAGGAGTAGTACACCTAAACATCAAAGACAAATAAATCAAGTACTATCAACCGAAGAAACTCAACCAGACCTCCCTGGTATTGAAAACAACGAAAGCACAGAATTGCGAATAAATCACCTAAATTAAGAATCCACAGACAGCGAAAGTGACACAGAAAACACAATTTCGATTAAAATGATAAACGTTGAAAATGACTATGAACCTACTATATATGAATAACCGATATATTCTCACATATATCAAAACCATGACCAATTTCTTTTTAACTATTATACAAGACCATTATCAAATAGCACAACAAAAAAAAAACAGAAAAAAAAGTAGAAGAGATAAAAGAAGAAAAACCCACAGAATGCTCAAGCACAAATAACATTTATCAAAAGATACCTAAAGAACCACAGGTACAAAAGGAAGGTTTCGCCCAAAACCGCAAAACCAATTGTTTTTGCCGCGGTAAAGCCTTCAATTGAGATCTAACTTACTTAAAACAACCTTTTAGAATAAAAACGAAGTTTCATTAAAATTTCTGTCGCTCGAAGGGTTCCCTAAATTTTGAATTCTCCAAACTGTTAAACTCTAAAAAAAAAATTTGTTCCCAATACTAATAACCTGAAAACTGTTGTGGATTAATGAAAATGATCAAAAACTTCGAATTATGGTACCAAAACTATTCCGTTCGGTTGGTTAGTCTTTGAGAAATCAGCAAAAACGCGTTTACTAAATTGGTCTTTTTTCACTACCTATAAAGTTTCTCACCGTTGTAGCCCTGGGCAATACTGGATTAAGGCAAAAAACTAGACCAAAATTGGTTTAGTAACAAAAAGTTTAAGAAAAAACAATCTGATTTGGACCCTCCGATTCCCTCATTTTTCGACCTTTAAGTCTCTATCTTTATCCGCTGAGCTACTCGGAGGGTGACATAAGATTACTTAAGAACTGTTCTAGTAACGGAGCTCGTTATGCTAGCAAGATCCTAGCGCAAAAATTTTCATCGCCTTACTTTTAAAAACTCAAAATTTCAATCCTCAAAACATATTGTCAAAATTCAGAGATTTACGGAAAATTTTAACCGAAAAAAATTGTTTTCCCGCGCAGTTTTTTTTTCAGGGGTTGAACTACGCAGTAAGTAGCTCACTGCGCAGAAACTTTAGATCATTCGGAAAAACTTGAATCTCCAAAAACGTGGGGCTAACAGTTTGGTCAAAAGTCGGGAAAATGGGGGTGTTTTTGGGTCTAAATGGGAGAATGTGTTCTGTATTACGGGTTGTAACCTATTAGTAGTTGTTAGTCGATATTACTATACGTTCTGGAACCAGATCTAAACTAGTATTTATCATCGGTTATTTTTATGATGTTTTATCTCTAAGAAATATTAAATACTAACCAATCATACTCCATCAAACTAACAACCTATTTATTTGTAAAGTGTTGAAACTTCTTATAGATTCAACACCAGAACAATTTAAATTTAACTTATAATACAATTGTTCTCATTCTGGAACAAACTCGCGTGAACCGTTGTACACTAGATCTATTGAGACTAGGAGATATAAGAGTAAGATTAAGATCGGTACTAGACTAAGAAGTTGCACAAATCTATCCGGCCGAAAATAAGATAGCGTGACGAGCAGACGGTGTACCCTATCTGAACTTACTCTATGAGTGCAGTACAAGATAAATGACTCATCTGGTGCGACCAAAAGTCTCGAACAGACCTTAATTAACCTAGAATTAGACAAAAATTAGATTAGAATTAGACAAATACAACATTTCATAAAAATGTTATATGATAAAAACTTAATAGATATGTCTCTACGTTTCAATAGATGAATAATCCGAACAATACGAGAACTACCCGGTATTGGAAATAGACGTCGAACAACAAACGACATACGACTAGGAAGAAATCTAATAATCGATTTCATGATAGTACGAAAAAAAACGAGATCAAATTTTTGTATTTAGAATACTTCCGGCGGTAAATTTAATTTTTCATTTACTGAAATAATTTTTGAAGAATAATCTTCAATAATTTTTCATGGCGCTAAACTTATTAATTGTACAATAACGACTGATAAAAATAACACTTTTCGTTTTCCTTAAATCAGCTGTAATTGAATAACATCTTGCAAAAAACTTTTATTGAATATAAAAATACAAAAATTAGTTAGTATAAATAATAATTTGTTGTTAAAACATATAAATCATCTCATCGTCCCAGCTTTATCACTAAAACATAACAGCAAAGTTCAAAAACTAACAATCATCAAAACTAAAACTCTCTAATTTTAAACTATCGAGGCTTATCCTTGCTTTCACTTAAATTAATTTCATTTGAATAACAGATCATCAAGGCTTTCTTTGGATCTTTAAATTAACTTTATTCTAAATTTTCAAATTTCTGATCATCAAGGCCTATTCTTGGATCAAATAGAACAATTTTGTTCTCCCCCTTCCAAATTAATCAGTGTCTAACGACCTCAAACGTCAATTCACTACCCAACCCTTATCAAAGACCCAGAATTACAGAAATTTTTCAACAAACTAACCATTATAATTAAGATAAACAGTGAAGAACTTCGGTTACTCATCCTTCACTTGATCCCCCTCCTCTTAGATGACCCAGGTTAAAACACTTAAACTTAGTCAGTCATTAAATAGTATCTAACGAACTACTCGCGTTCTAATTATACATGAACCTTGTGGATCAATTTACTATTCTTCAACCCTTGATCACAAATCACAACCCCTAAGAAAGATTAGGTTGGTCAATCTCTGCTTAGAATTAGTCAAGAGAAAGTATAAATCAGTCTTCGGAATCAATATATGCTTTTCTCTCCTACCCAAATATATGACCCAAAAAGGCTAATCACAAAAAAAATCGTAAGAACTAACAGTTTAAGGCATAAAAATCACTAATCCAGATTTGGCATCCATCAACCTAAACCTTATGTCAAGAGACAACTTATAAAAACAAACAAACAATCATAATACACAATTGTTTAATTAACGACAACAAATTCAAATTCGACCTCGTAGTCACACCACACAGACAATCAGTAGGATATATAAGAACAAAAAGACAGACACTAAGAAAAAAAAAACAATTAACAAACAAAAACAAATTATTAGGAAACGATTTTCAAAACGAAGAAACGCAGTCTCAAAATCAGAAACAACCGCAATACAAGAACTTCACAATTTAAAAGACTCAATAAACAAAAATCACCAAATTGACGACCAACTATATTTCACTGATTCAGAAACCACATCACAAGTATCAGTAAAACATAACGTCAAATAAAAAAATTATTACACAAACAAACCAATACGTTTGTATAATTTGAATCAACCAATATGACACATTGAAAATTACACACTAACAGTAATACAACACAAAAATGATTCAAAATGAAGATAACCCAGAAAATTCAGTACTTCCATTTTTATTATCACCATTAACTGAATCTCGAGGACAGATAGAATTTTGTCAAAATCTAATTGCATACTTATTCGAAAAAGGAGAAAGTCCATGCACAAAAGAATTTCCCGATGTAAAAACTTTTAGACAACTTCTTGACCATTATCTCAAAGGTATATGCAGTCTCAGATCACAATATGGAATCTACACAATAGAAATCTCATCCAAGCTGATGATGTAGATATTGAATTTTCCAAATTAGATATTGAATAAGCATCAAAAGCATACAACATCAAAACTCACTAAGAGCAAACTTGATATTTACAAATGATGTATTCTCACTTATCTATAGCTATCTATCTATATTAGAACTAAATGAACCTCAAGGCGATTCACCTACTCAAACATCTCGACATACAATTTTAAAACAGGAAATACACATATTTTCAAAATTTTTAAACGCGCTCCGAGAAAATCTATCAAGAAATGAAATAACACAACATGTTAAACAAGATTTACAAAAATCTTAGCATGGTTTATAATCGATTATTTTAGTCACAACCTTGATCTTATTGAACAAGCAAGAAAAAATTTTTGTCCACAAAATACAGATGATGAAACTGTATTAGCAGAACAATCAAATTATGTTTGGGACCCTGAATGGTCTCATGAATTTTTTATTAACATCCCAACAGATTATTCAAGTCAAGCAATTAACACAATCTCTATTCACAAAGATTATGTTAGACTATATCTACTTACAGTTGACGCAACACCTTTAAATTATAATTCATTTTCCCCTGAAAGAACAGGAAATAAAAGTTTAAATTCTACATTTATAAATCATGATAACTTGAATGGAACAAGAAATCTTACACAACAAGATATACAAACCCCATCACATTTTGTAAACGAAAAATTTGTTGAAACAATAACAACAACAGAAGCACAACGAATAGCATTTCACCTAATCAACCAAATTTTACAAATCCAAAATTAAAAAATCCAACGTTACAACAAACAATCATACAATCAACAGTAAAATCATCTGTTGCACAAAAATATTCACACATAGGTTACCAAACGTTTTGATTAGTAAAAAAACCATCTTACAAACAACAAACATCGCATAGAAATAATTTTGAAGATCATAAATACAATTATGTAAATGGACCAAAAACAACAAAACCTGAAACAAATACTCAAATATTTGCCCAAAGTCAAAATATAACACAACCAACTTCAAACACAGTAAATTTTTATATCAACCACGATCCTTACAAGAACAAAATGGAAACTACCCAGTTTTCCAACAAAATAAAAATCATACAAATAAATATAATACTAAAACTTAACCTCATTATTATTCACAAAACGATTTTCCATCAGATGATGAAGAATACTATAACCAAAATAATCAACGATTTTACTCCAACCAAAGACCTCGATCTTACAGTATTGAGCAACCAGATATTTTTGAACCATACAAAAATGAACAAATACGACAACCTAGAATTAACAAACATCATACAACAAAAATTTTCAACAACAAAATTCAGTCAACACACAATCATACTAACCAATTCAAACGCAAAACGAAATCTCACTGCCAATTAATTACAACAACCCGAAATAACAAAAAGCAAACTAACAAGTTTTTCTCAAATGCCACATGTCGCAGAATCACTACAAATCACTATGAATCCATACCTAATGGGTGGATCATCAAATAAACCACTAAAGGTACTCTCATGCACAGATGCTGAATACTCTGTAGAAGATTTTCTAAACGCAGTAACAGCAAACCTAATTTTAAATTTAGGACCTGAACCAGTAAACACGCCGCTTCATCAAAATTGGATACATAGACGCTTAGCTTTAATCCAAACTACACTTGATGGCGCAGCCCAAAAATGGTTTTCAGTTTTACCTATAGAAATAAAATCACATTGGAAAAGATTTATACAAGAGTTCTCAAAAATGTTTGATTCAGAAAGGAACAAAAAACATCAAAGAGTTTTATGCAACGAAATTTGTAGACTATCAAATGAAACAATAAAACAAATTGCAGTAAGAATTGAAACACTAGTCCAAAAATCATACTCACTCAATAATCATGATTAAAAAATACAAAGATGACAGAAATCCTAATGATGACTCTAACACCTCAATTACAAAAAATAGCAATGAAAAAGAGAGCATCACATCCTTCCTCAATCCGAAAACCAGATTTAGACTTTCGGAAACTAGTAGATAAACAAGAACAAGCAGAAATCACTATGAAACTAGAAGAAACAGAAAACCTAAAGCTTCAATATATATCCAAACTACTACTTCACAGATAAACAACATCAACGACTCTGATACAGAATTATCCGAAAAAATCTTTGAAAATTTGAACATCTACGAGGAAAACCCAAATTTTAAAGGCAAACCATCTCTCAAAGAATGGTGTAATTGTTGTCGCCGATACGGACACAGCATTGCTGAATGCAGACAAAAACTATAAGATAACCAAAATAGACCACAAAAATATAGAGAACCTAACAAATCATTTCATCAATACATGAAAAAATTTACCCAACAAAAACATTCATAGTAATAATAGTTCAAGCAAACCACTTCCAAATAACTCAAATTACTCTAGACAGCAATCACTCTATAATACAAATCATAGAGGACAATCACCATACCAAAGAAATTCACGAAATTTCTCACAAAACAGGTATAGTCGACCACATAGTCGAAATAGTCAATATCGAAATAAAAATTCAAGATCAAATTTAAACCAACCTGAATTTTCATTTAATACCAGTTCTCATTCAAATTCTAGGATTAGAAATTATTCAAACAATCGATCTAGAAACTGTTCATACAACCGATATAGAAATTATTCTAACAATAGGAATAGAAACTATTAAAACAATCGAAATCCTAGATATCAAAATAATCGATCGCGCGATTATTCTAACAACAGATCAAGATATAATAGCTATCAAAATAGATCACGCGACAATTCACAGAACAGAAACTCAAGCTATAACAATAGACAAAGGAACTACTCTCAATCACCACATAGGAATATCACACGTTATCAAAATTCATCACAAAAATATGAGAGTAGTACACCTAAACATCAAAGACAAATAAATTAAGTACAATCAACTGAAGAAACTCAACCAGACCTCCCTGGTATTGAAAACAACGAAAGCCCAGAATTGCAATTAAATCACATAAATTGCGAATCCACAGACAGCAAAAGTGACACAGAAAACACAATTTCGATTAAAATGATAAACGTTGAAAATGACTATGAACCTATTATATATGATTAACCGATATATTCTCACATATATCAAAACCATGATCAAGTTTGTTTGAACTATTTTACAAGACTCTTATCAAATAGCACAACAAAAGAAAAAATAGAAAAAATAGTAAAAGAAATAAAAGAAGAAAAACCCACAGAATGCTCAAGCACAAATAAGATTTATCAAAAGATACCTAAAGAACCACAGGTACAAAAGGAAAAAAATATGGAAAATTATAATTTTTTTAGAAAGTCCAAAGTCCAAACAATTGCAAACACCATACCTTGAAATAGATTTTCTTATAGAATCTGGAGCAGACTCAAATATTATAAACAGCTCCACTTGGAATGAAATAAGAATTCCACACCCAAAATTAATACCCATCAAAACAACAAGCAGACTAACAACCGCACAAGGATCAACCTTAACAAATTATGGAAAAATCCAACTTTTCCTTGTCCCCACTCGATCATTGGAACAAAACAAACTCATGAGCAAAACATTAAAGCAAACCTTCCACATCACTGATATAAATCATAATATCATTGGAATTCCCTTTATTACTATATATATACCAACAAAAAATACCCTAAATAGTAGAAATCATATGAAAGATAAATACACAATAATAAAAAACACAGCTTTGACATTTTTTCAAAGAATAAACAAACAACCACCATTTTTCTCTAAATTTAACCCCATATACAATCAGAAACGATAACACCTGAAACCATTATCAGGAAATGTGTATAACTTTTCAATCAAACAAGTTCACCAATAAAGAACAAAATAAACAACATCTCTTCATGTCTGACCTTGAATTCAGACCAATTCATAAATTTTTCCGAGTAATAATTCCATCTAACAAATACATGAAAGACTCAAATTCCGATATGATTTCATTACACATCTATAAAAATTCTCCAGATAAAATAACATTACCTCTAGGACTCTTAGGTTATTGTGAAACTAACTCATCAAATTCCCCCACAAAAGAAATAGCGTATTGAGTAAACAATATTTTACAACTATTAGATATATGTCACTCAGCAATCCTTGACAAAAAATTGTCAATTAAAAATATTTTAAGCAATGAAAAACGAAACACCGATTGTTTCACAAAGACACCCTATTTTAAACCGACAATCTAAATATCAAAATACACGGAAGAACAACAAAAATTTCTAACAATGTTTAATTTTCAACACTCTCAGATAACACAAAAAGAATTCGAACAATTAGCTGACTAATTATTAAGATACCCAAAAGTTTACGCAACATCAAAATTTGATGTTAGAAAAGTAATTTCACCATTACCTTTACTCCCAAAACTTGACGCAGTTTTCAGAAAACAACGAGCAAGTAAAGTCCCAATTCACTTGCAGGATAAAGTTAAGAAATGCTAGAACAATATGAAATCAGCTCTCCAGTAAATAAAAAGGAACAGCCAAAAGGTAACACATTCACAAGCCCCGTTATCATTTTAGCAAAAGCAGAATCATTAAAAATCGTTCTAGATGCAAGATATCTCAATTCACTAATTGATGAATACAAATGTAATTGGCCTATTGAACCAATTCAAGTAATTCTCACAAAAATAAACGGTAAATACTTCACAACTTCAGACATGAATAGACATGAATCAAATGCCACTACATGAACAATCACGACGATTATTACAATTAGTTATTGCAAATCAACAATACGATTCAACAGATTATTCTATGGAATTTCCTTAGGACCAGCAGCATTTTCAGCATAGATGATTAAAATTTTCAGACCACTAATACTCAATAACAATGCAACCACATATTTAGACGGTGTTTTTATGCAATCACAAACAAAGAAAGAAATGTTCATTGTCTCAGAAAAATACCATCAAATATTGCTTCAGGAAAACATGAAAGCAGCCCCAGATAAATCACACTTTTTTCTAACACGAGTAAAATTCCTTGGACATATTATAGAAAAAGACATTATAATTCCGTTAAAATCTCGCATAGATGCAATCCAAAAACTCCAACCACCTTCAAATAAAAAGAAAATACAAGAATTTCTTGGAATGTTAAACGTCTTAAGTAAATACGTATACAAAATGCAAATATACTTAAGACCATTCTATAACATTCTTAGACAACAAAATAATTTTGAATGGACAACAGAACACCAAAAACGCTTTGAAGAAATAAAAACTCTTCTCACTGAACAAATATCAAACACTATTCCAGATCCCAATCAACCATTCTATGCCATGTGCGACGCCTCAAACTTGGGCATCGGCGCAGCACTATTACAATCTCACAATGGAACGAACGAAATGAACATCAATTCGGCAAACTCTAGGCTATTCACACAAGCTGGACTTAGACTCTGTACGCTTATGAAAGAAGGCACAGCCATAATATATACACTCACAGAAAGTGAATTCTTCATATTTGGATCTAAACATCCAACAGTTCTATTTACAGATCATAAACCAATAATCTTTTTTTTACACAAAAACCAAATCCAAACCATAGAGTTTACAGATTTCAACTAATTTTAATGAAATTTCCAAACTTGCATATAGTTTGGACAGCAGGAAAAAACCTCGCACTACCCGATACTTTCAGTAGAAACACACCACCTGAAATATTAACATGAAAAACAACAGTTGAAATACCACAAAATACAAAATTTTTCTTGCAAAAGATAAAACATCACCAAGATTACAATGCAAATATGCAGTAAAAACTGATGTAGACCAATCACAAATAAATAATCTACAACATTTTCCACTATATCTAGATTGTGAAAACAATCATTACGAAGTAGATCTACTAGGAATATCTACATTTAAACCAATGCCATTTTCATCATGGATTAAAATTAACACACAGCAAAAACCAGTCAAACAAAAACCATATAAAAAGATCTATTCCCTTTAATAGAAAAAGAAAATCTCACTGATAATATTAATTTATCAGGCCCACCGAATAATGATTCAAAATATACAATCAACCATGTTTTTAACCTTCATGACCCACTAGATACAATACATCTATCAAAAATTGAAATTGAAAACATTTTTCTACCAATAACAGAAGTAGAAATAACTTTCGAAATGTTTCAAAAACATCAAAACCTTGACCCAGTCATCAGACATTTAAAATCTTGGCACAAGTATAAAACCAAGTCACTTAAAGTCGATACTACCATACTAGGAAAAAAGACCTTTTTAGATATTTCAGAAAATATAACAACACCACTATCAATGAAAACAGAGATATCCTAGAATACCAAACAACTGATATCAAAGTACCGTGCTTACCCTTAAGTATGATGCTTACAGTTTCTCATACTTCCCACTCCTTACACACTAAAGGACACTCAGGAGCAGAAAAAACTTACTCAAACTTTATACAAAATTTTTATTTCCCAAAAGCACCAATTTGGATAAAAGTATTATGCAACAATTGCATAACTTGTCAATTAAACAAATATACCCAAACCAAAAACAAATCGCAGAAAACCAAGATTTTAAGGCACAAAGTTTATATTTTATTCACAGAATTTCTTTTGATACAAAAGGACCAATATCACCATCCTCAGAAGGAAACTCATATATAATAGTAATAGTAGATGCATTTACACACTACGTAGCACTTAACCAGGTACCTCATTGTAACGCTTATTATGCATATACAACACTTTATGAACACTGGATAGCAAAATTTGGTTTACCCGAAACCCTTGTCACAGAAAATGGCACTGAATTTATCAACAACGAAACCATTACACTATGCCACTTATGTAACATTAAACACAAACCACGTACATCTCACGCACCTTGGACTAATGGATTAGTCGAAGGCATGAACCGTTCACTACAAGAATACCTTAGATGTATCATTAATGGAAATGACACACAATAAACTGAGTGGTCAACAGATGTAAAACTATTCACACTATCTTATAATTCACAAATAACAACAACCTTAGAAATTTCACCCTACGAAATGTTTTTCAACCAAAAACCACGGAAACGAAACCAATAATGATCACAGCAAACTCTTTAAAATTGCACAAGGCTGTTGCCAACCAAATAAAGAATCAATATGTTACAATCTACCACTACATACCCACAATGAAGATCATTTTCATCATCCACAAATTTTAAAATTAGCTTCCGGTACACATGGTTTTTAAACAGAGACAAAAAGCACAACGAAATTTACCAGAAAGTAACAAAAAAATTATTACAAAGATAAAAAATTAATTCTCAATAAAATTCCAGATTTACCCAGCTATAAATTTAAAAGTAGAAACATATATTTTAATTCCAAATTTTACATCACAAAAATGAATTTATAAAAAATTACAACCATTCAGAAAAGGAGCGTATCAAATAATTGATAAACCCACTGATGTCACATACAAACATACAGACTTAAGCAAAAAAGAAATCGTTCAACATCGAAACAATCTCTTACCTTATTATCCGAAAGATTACGCACTCCGAGTTATTACTCAATTATACTCTTTTACAGGACTTGAAGTTATTCAAAATAGCTCAGAGCAAAACCAAAATCAAAGCACTGATATGCAGCCCATCCAAAAACAATTAGATAAAAAAGACAAAGAACTTCCCAAACAGATATCAAAAAACGTAAACAACAAAAAAATACCTCACACAGAGAGAAAATATCAAAAATTAGAAGAAAAAATTATACCACAAGATGAAAAAGGAAAATCTCCACATAGACAATCATCGCGACTCCGTAATCAGACACGAAAAGATTACAAAACATTCATCCCACTATCTAAAAAATTTAAGAAAGTAGAATTTCAAAAACCACCTTAAATTAATTAACATTTTCATCTCTTGAAGATATTTTCATGGACCAAACAATTTCTCAAATTTCATGCTCAAAAAGCACTTGAACAAACTAGTTCAAATTCAACCAATCAGAAGTTTTTCCGAATCATCACCTCATTTTTAACACGACTTCTCTAGCCGACAAATAACCACCCTCAAGCCAAATTCTAACTACAACTAAAAGACCTCCAGGTCAAAAATAAGCAAATTGCTAAACCTTGACACCTGAAATAAACAAAGTTTCAATATTGCAACCCTCCCCTATCAAGTAGTACAAAGATCAACAATATTGTCCCAACTTAAATCACAAAAACCTCTCAAGCAACAAAATTAAACTAGCCTAAAGATTAAAATGAACATGATCATTTAGCCTTAAGTACAAATATCTCTCAGATACCCCAACAATCTAATAATTAACAAGAAAACCAAGAAGATACTTGGGAGCCCTTTAAACTTCCCTTTTTCAAAAATTGCTGAAATCCAACCCACTTGTCAAAAAATCAATAAATCATCCGACCACACTTAAATTTTGCCTCGAAAAATAAAAAATGTTTCGACCGAGAAATCACTTCTTCAAATGCTCTTTTCTCAAACAATTCACAAATTTTATAACACAATTTCAATTTTTTTTTCAATTCTTTCTTTTTTTCAATTCTTTCTGTAATTTTCGTATCCCACCTTTTAGAAATATTCATCCTCACCTTGATAATTTTTTGCAATTTTTCCATGATTTTTTCTTCTGTAACCCAAATCGACGTAAACTTCTCCAAAATCATTGACCACCTCTTCAGGTACGGTATTTCAAATCACTATCTAAATGTTTAAACATCTATTCAGTAGAACAGATGTTTTTCTTCTTCTTATAATAATTCTTACACTTCTGATATCCCTGATAATGACATTATGCAAATGAATAAAGAAGACTATTGTAATTTTCGCATTAGTAACGATACTTTTATTACTTTTTATTGAAGAATATTACAATAAACATAAAATTTCTTCTTAAATAAATACTTTTCGAAAAATTTTCCAAAATTGCTAATCAACAACCACCACATCAGTCCCCACTAACAACGTCCCAAGATTCTCCAACAACACCAACAAATACACAAACAAATAAACAAATACACAAACAAATAACCCTCAATCATCAACACGCATCTCTTTTGAAGACAATCCATATACATTTGAAGAAAGACACGCACGGTTATCCTAACCACTAGAGCCAGTACTTCGCCAAGCATCACTGAGCGAACCACAATACGAATCAGTATATAATCTATACCCCCCACTCCAACAAGCTCTTAATAGAGCAAGACACCAAAGTCGAAACCAAAACACACTAGAAATTGACAAATTATTCATCCAAGACGAAATATAATTTTGCAAAACCTCAGAGTTCAATTCAACATACCTTATTCAGCAACAAAAAATCCTTTAAATCTTTCTAGCAGTACAATTCAAAGTACCCCACAGACCCCAGCACAACAAAATACATCAAAAATCCTTTCAGATTTTTTAGGTTCAACTCCTACATCTGAACAAATCAGAGAAAACCCTTTTAATCCCCCAACCACTACAGAACAACTCCGTTATTGGGTCACACATGTTTTCCCTCAAAGTGAACCAAATTTAGTGAATGATCCAATAGATGTTTCATCTTACACATCTTTATCACTACCTGAAACTCTTTCACTTCCTTCAACCCCTTCTTTAACTCCAATTTCACAAACCCCTTTCCCTTCAAATTTTCCTACAAAACTCGACGCCAGATATAGAGAAAATTCAACAAATAACAAACAACTACGATTAGATTAGAATACATTCGTAGCACCTCCTCCTTTATTTGGACAACATCACGAAAGTCACAGATTACACAACTGGGCACTGAACAGATAACAATACCGACAAGACATTCACAAAGATTTTCAAGACCATAGTATACAAATACTTACACAAGACAACTTAACGCTAAAATTTGAAATCACAATAAAATTAAATAACACAATTCATCATCCCTTACCCTTAGCCCCTCCAAACATAACAGCTCAACTTTCACCTCCTCCTTTTATAGCCACAGAAATAATCTACAAATACGATAGATACACAAAAAAGACAATTGGATATATCACCTTTTATAACCCATATTAAGGACTATCGTACACATGTTTCTTTTATAAAAACTAATTTTTCAGACCCTTTTTTTCAATTTTTCAAAACCAGATCAAAACAATCCTTCCCCTCGAACAGGACTCTGAAGAAAATGATCAAAAAAAATTACACAAATATGCAATAAACCAAGTCACTCAATGTGAATCACAATCAATCGAAACAACAATTATAATAGCAACACTTTATTCAAAAGCTCTGATAGGATATAAATTCACAGCGACATTTTCCGAAAAGAAAGTACTTTCTTCCCAAGTCTCAAACGGAAACAAAAACAGACTAGATCATGAATCTTTCTACCAAAGTAACATCGAACGACTATTGCACCTCAGCCCTGACGATTGCAAATACGAACTTAAGCGATTAAAAATCACATCAAACAAAGGTACAACAAGAAAATTGGTAAATTTTCAAGTTTTTCCAGATTCCGCACACCAAGCCGAACTTGAAAGTTACCAAGGTCATACAAAACTAGATGACAAATTTCCCTTCCACAGAGCACATGGAAGATTAACTTACGATCTCCATGACAAAAATTGGATACCATACATTAGAATAAACAACCCTTTAAATTGTAAAGCAGATACAAAAAATAAAGGATACCAAGAAATAATGTTTTTTGATCGGAAAATACAACTTGAAAAAGTACAACTAACACGTGATTTAAATTATGACACTATAATTAATCAAGGAATCGGACTCATTGCAAAAACGACCAAAGATATTGCAATCCTGCTACACGCAAATAAGCAACAATCGTTTGGTTCCCCGAAGATAGCTTCAAGTAACAAAAATACACGCTAGAATGATAAAATTTCACCAAAAATATTTCATTGAATCAATCCCGTTTGAAGATGTAAGCCCTGACCAACTAAGACATAGTAATTATAAATTTAGAAACATCCATAATGTAGAATATAAATTAAATATACCCAGAAACGGAACTAGAATGTAAATACACCAAACCACTTTACAAAATACAATATTCAGAAACTCTTGGCGAATACGAAGACGGTTTCGACATGAATACAGGAAAATTAATAATACATCCAATGGCTACATCTCATAACAGATCTCTTAAACTCAAGATCAAATTATCCACAAAGCCCAATTCAACACATAGTAACCCAACAACCCAACATGGAAACAAATTATAGAACTAACAAACCACATACCACTAATTTTGGTTCTCAGAACAACCCTCTTTTTAGCCCACGATGAGTCGCCAAGTTGGATCCCTCCATCGATCAATTTCCTACCTAGCCAACCTCCAGAACAATCTCCCCATCATCCCACTTTTTGTTTTCCCCCAACCTCAGTCACCTCATCTTAACACTTCATCCAGCATGGAATCAGATACTAATTCCAACACCACAGTATATTACACTATCTATCAATTCAACAATTCCGATATCAAAACACCCGACAAATTTGACAACTCTGAACCCAGTTCATCTACATTTTACCAACCTCCCTTTCAACCCATACATTCCCAAGTCAAAAATGAGCCCTCTTCCCCTCCTTCTCCCATTTCATATGTTACACCCACCGCGCTTATACGACCTTTAAAACAAAATTCCCAAATACCCCATTCCCATCTAACCCAGGAACATCCACCACATTTGTCAATCATCCACCTCATACTAATACCAAAGAATTCCTCCAAATCTGTCTTCCTTTTTTCGCTCAATATACATACATCCATTCAGACCGCAATGTTGAAAAACCCAATTATGTTAACGAACATGTTTTACACCCTACACTTACATGGACATCTTATTACCACTTTACTAACCCACTATCATTACCACTATATAACACCCCTTATGATAATGAAGTATGTAGCACCCAACTCTATCTTTTAACAACAGCACTAAGCCCAAAAAAATTTACGCAAATAGGCTACAGACAATCACAAACCAAATTCACAGCACCTAAAGCTGATGATTATTCTATAGATTATTACAATCATAGCATCATTCGACCTAATGAGGATATCTTTCTAAATAACGACCCATTCGCCAAACCCCCAACTAACTGAAAAATTTTTCATCAAAGTCCCATACACCTTCACTCTCAACATCTTAAATAAAAAATATGACAACGTTATCTCGGCAGCACTACGAGTTATTCATGCTTATGATTCATACTTTAATGAATTTAACCACTTTTCACTAACCTTTCATTTCCTTACACCCAAAAAACGTGATTTGCACTGTTCACACGAAGTCATGCTACGAACTAAACAAACACATACATACACTTACTATAAATTGATTCAACACCATTACACCCTCAATACACCAGCACGACAACCTCACCACCGATATCAATATTTTAACTCTAAGTACACATAACCATTTTTTCTTAACTTCACCTATTGTATTAAAGACACTAACTTACAAGGCACCCTCCAAAATTATGACCCCATCACCCAGATGTATATCTTCTGTAACCTAACCAAACTTCTAAATTTAGACGAATCCCGCCCAATAATTATCCCTCACGATTTCCTCCAGCCCGTTGAAGTCCCAATCCTAGAATTTATATATAACACTCGCCATAATCACAAATTATATAATCTTAATCACAACACACCGTATGAACAATCACCTAACTCTGAAAAACACAACATCATTAAAGCACTCGAATTGCTTTGGCCACTGCTGCAAACTAAACACATCGTTCGTTTGCTAGCTAAAGTATTAACCTCATCTGATATCATCCACGATGTTTTTCCACATGGTTTCTTCACCGAAGATTAGCTAATATGAATTCAATATTTCACTAATAAATTCAAACAACACTAACCATTATGATTCAATCTTTTCTTTTTTCTTCATAGGCACAATCATCGATCATCTACAAAACAAAAAGCTAAATAAAAAACAGAAATTTTTCATCGATTCGTGAATTTCTATTAACCTATCTAATAATTGAAGCAAAAAAAATTCTCCCGTACAAAGCAATAAATTCATGTATAATTTTTTCAGTAAATAATTTTTTCATAAGCAGTAAATCTTCATACAATTTAAAATAAATTAATGAGTTCAACCCCTAAATCAAGCAGTAAACCTCATAGTTTTCAAGTAGTAAATGAATACAAATTGTTCATAAATTGCAGACAGCAGTACTAACCTTTTTACAGACGCTTCTTTGTATACTCTCGCCCATAAATTCTATCCAAATTCGCATTGCTCGCCCACAAAGAATTGTTTAAAATAATGAATTTAAGTTTCAACTTTCACTGATAACAACTCTAGCAAGCTTTAACAAGTTTCAAATTTTCCATAACCCAATTGGAAAGGAATTATATAAAATTCCAAACCAACCAACGCAAGCTTACTAAACAACATAAACCATAACCTAACAGCATGACCAAGAAAAGAAAACCCACGGTACCCAAACTGGAGTAACACCAGCTTAAAACTAGATAAATTATTCTTTTGAAGACTACTTTTAAGTCTGAACACAAAAGAACAAAATACCAAAAAGTGGAAAGACAAACCCAAAACAAACAATTTGATTTTTGAGAAAAAGATAAACAAACAAAACAAAAGAAAACACTAATGATAAAAAATAGCATAAAAGGTTGAACTAAAACAGGACCCTCCAAAAAGAGAGCACGAAATTATACCCTCGTTTCTGGCCTAAACCACCAGAAGAGGACGTCCTGAGCATGCTCTATAGCCGGCCTCACCCACCGTGCCACATCCACGCTTTTTGACACCCACGACACTATTTTTGACGGGATTTACTCAACTGTGAGTAGCTCTTAAATATAACCGAACTAAATAATAACGCTTTTGCGATAAAAACTAATACAAGATCATGACTAAAAAGCAAGATTAACAAAGGTTCATATAAGTAAATAATACAATGCAATATATAGATAAAATACAGCTTAAAGACGAGCAGCAAGGAACTTGACAACCCAATCACACTCCAACTACGGAATGGCAAAAACCCACCTGACATGCTGCCTACAATCACTACACTCAATGGATTTGAATTACGACTTGGCATCGCAGCAAAGGAAACCCATTGCAAACAGAACAATGGCCATCTCGATGTTTAAGTATACGTACAGATCCAAGTCACCAGGCACTGCCTCCAAAGACGAACTACATGCCGTTCCCAGACGAGATTGAGAATAACAATGTTCCTATCTACCAGATCAACACTCATCACAACTGATCAGAACCATGATACGATGTCCCCAAACGATCGTGATGACAACTCTTCTTCCAAACCAGAAAAAAGAATATGCTCGCAACCTCTAAAGAAAAACAGCACCATCCATCCTTCATTACAATAAAGAACATTGGAAAACTAAAACTCTCTAAACCCCGGATGGGTGGAACCAGATCTAAACTAGTATTTATCATTGGTTATTATTATGATATTTTATCTCTATAAAATAATAAATATTAACCAATCATACTCCATCAAACTAACAACCTATTTATTTGTAAAGTGTTGAAACTTCTTGTAGTTTCAACACCATTAAATTTGAATTAAACTTAGAATACAGTTGTTTTTATTCTGGAACTAACTCGCGTAAACCGGTGTACACTAGATCTATTGAGACTAGGAGATATAAGAATAAGAGTAAGATCGGTAAAAGACTAAGAAGTTACACGAATCTATCTGGCCGAAAATAAGATAGCGTGACGAGCAGACGGTGTACCTTATCTGAAATTACTCTATGAGTACAGTAAAAGATACATAACTCACCTCCCTTACACCAAAATACCCGAAACAAGACCCTCAACGCGGGAGTTCGCTATCGATGGAGAGTACAATCGGACCGAGCCAATGATGTGTTCCACCAGCTAAGTTTACTGAAATAGCACCCGAGCGATACTAAAATTGTGCTAACGGTACCCAAAAATCGTTGTAGATGTTGTCTCTGGTGTCCCCTGCTGCGTCTGAAACTTGTCTGTCAGCTTGCCACTCTACCTTCTGGTCACCGACAAACCTATCATTAACATGCATAAAAAACTCAAACAACACTCAAGGGAGGGTACCCAACCAACAACCAAGACACTTGATAGTTCAATCAGAAATTTAATTAAATCAATATGAAACAACAACAAATAGAAAATTCGGATCACAACTCTTCCGGAAATAAATTATGAAGGGTCTTTTTATGTTTTCTACTGTTTTTGGTTTCTTCTTGTTTTGTTACTGTTTTTTCTACTTCTTTTGTTTTCAAGCAAATTTGCTTTTGGTTTTTTCTTGGTTATACAATGTTTTTGTTTGGTTTTAGGTTTTCTCTCTCATTGTTTTTGGTTACAGGTCCTCGAGATGAGTGGGGTCTAGACCTCCAACTTAACGTTCTGACTTCCAGAATTTTTGGTCTTAACTAAGTTAGGAAGCTAAAACGTACCAGGTGGAAGGTTCGCACCTTCTGCCTACTACATTGCAGGACATTGAGGCCTCTAACTCCGGCAGACGCCCCCTAGCGGAGGGTTAGTCGCTGAAACGTTTGCTGATCCTGTTGGTCTATTGCGTTTAACAGGCCCACCCAGAACCGCCATAAAAAACCGAAGTATTATTCGCCCAGAAATTACACAGTGACGGAGAGTAGAAAAAGTACCTATTGACGACTGGTTGACCTCAGTTACCTCAATCCTACTCCTTTTTAACCGTCTTGACCTAGTCAGTTGATTTTCTTGTCTGTTTAAACTAACTTTATGTTACCATTTTTAGGTCATCAGCCAAACAAATTTTGATCAGCTTTCGTTTACATGCAAAAAAAAACCGACAGAGGTGGGTCTCGGATCCCCAGACAACGTGCTTACTTTTAAAAAACGACTAGAAAACCACAATTTAATGTGTTTTTAGTGAGAATGGTATACTAATTCACTTGCACTAGAGCATATAGCTCTCTGGAATGTAGTTTTCCCCTATTGGGATAATAGACGGGTAAGAAGAGCGAGGAGGCCACTCCCTTTTTGACCAAGAAATCCCAGAGTCGAGTTAGGGCCAGCACAAAATTCTACTCGTTTTTAACCGTCTTGACCTAGCCAGTTATTTTTCTGTTGAGTTAAGGCCTTAGAAATAAGTTCTGAAATACTAACCAAAATTGGAGTGAATTAAAACGTTCAGGGCATTGCAACGTTTAAATTATACAGTTAACGTTATCTAAAACTCTCTGGACACCGGGCCTGTGATTCCGCTCTCTACCGGATATAACGTCGTTATCCCTCTGATTTCGGGGCTCGGGAGGGTTCGGATTCGTTTCAAATATCCCACTGGATCTTCCGTCTATGCGATCTTTATTAGATATGCACCTTATCGTGTCTTATTGTCACGATGAGAGGCTTCGCTCTTCTTCTACTTTTTCGACTACTGTCCGACTGAATTTCGTCTTGCTATTCGGTTGTTGTGATTATCAGTCTATTTCCGATGGAAATGGCTATTTTCTGAGAAATTTTATAGTTCAAATCGAAATTTTGAAAATTTAAAATTCTAGAACATTCTGAGCCTCGTTTTCATCACAATTTCAATGCTAACGCTTTTAATGTTCTTTTTGACGTGCATCAGCAGGCTCGACTGTGCCAATTTGGGGTAATGGCACACGCATTGATTTTATTCCGATTTTGGTTAAGTAGTTCAGAGCTTGAGCAGTTAGAGGCGAGGAAAAAGTCAATCCATCTCTAAAGGATCTATAATATAACTTTCACTAAATGTATCTCTTTGTCATTTTCTAGCCGTGTTTGAATACTAATCACGTTGTCTGGGGATCCGAGACCCAAAAATGAGGTAATTTTTGCATGCAAACGAAAGCTGATCAAAAGTTGTTTGGCTGATGGCCTTAAAATGGTAACAGAAAGTTAGCCCTTAAACAGACAGGAAAATCAACTGGCTAGGTCAAGGCGGTTTAAAACGAGTAGGGTTGAAGTAATTGAGGTCAGCCGATCATCAGTGGGGTCTTTTCCAACGCTCCGTCAGTGTTTAATAATTTTAATATGGCAAATGTTACAAACAGAGGCGCTACGAATAAGTTGTTTTATCCTAACGTTATGGCCTTCGGATAGTCAAAAGTTTTTTAAACCGTCATACGGATTTTTCGACTTACACCTCATATTTGATATTGTGAGTTCATTGAGGAAGCGGGAAGTCTCCCCGCTTCCGCATTAGTGGAACTGTTGAAAGTTTGTACACAAGAAGTTATCACCCTCTGAAAATCAGTTTTTGATTATATGACCGTTTTTTTTTTTAAACTTTACGAATTTTCTCGAAAACTACGCTGCCATACCTGAATTTTTGTGTTCACCTCTGAGAACGGGCTTTAGTACAAATACAACACCCGAAGTACAGCTCGCGTGCATAACGTTTCTTCAAATTTGTTTCACACAAAAAGCTATGATTTTTGGTATCGTCAAGTTTTCCTTTTTTGTTCAACGTGTTTTGGATATTTCTCGCTAACTATGGTGTCAAGTCTATGGAGACTATTGTGATATTAAAGGTTCAATCAATTGAACAGGTTAATTATACCTACCTTTTTATTTAGTTGTGCCCAGTTTGTTTAAGATCAAAGTTTTGGTTTTCAAACAAGTCAGTGTTCAAACTTCGACTTTTTTGGATCTTATTGAATTAATGCAAAAACTACGGACCAATTCTCAGGTTGTGTTCAATCCAAAAACCCGGCTGTAGAATTTTTCTCTGCTTAAGCAGCCATAACTTGCTTTTTGCAGAAAAACTTCGGATTTTGGAAAGTCTTTTGAAAGTTTTTAGAACTTTCGATCGTATCTCAGAACCTTTTTGTTTTTCAAAATTTACTCAATGAAACTGACAAAGTTCTCTTCGAAGAAGGGGTTGCGATCATTGTTGCTGCAGAAATCTTATGCCCTTGGGAAAACTGATTATCTCAAAGTTTCTTAATTTTTCACTAATTTTAGTAGAGAAAGAACTTTTGTTTCAGGCAAAGTCCAATTTTTAAAAACACAATTTTCGTGCCGCTCGGTATAGCAAACTCATTCAATATTCAACACACACCTCAAGCATTTGCTGGGCCTGTAGTTGTTTTTCTATCAAGACTTCAAAAAATTTGGTTCACCTTGTTTTAAAAAAATAAATAAGTCTTAATTGAAATCAGTAAAATACAACTGTTTGAAAAAAACATTTACAAATTGTAGTTTCTCAAGAACCTGTCAGGGAAATACCGCATATATTTTTTTTTCATCGGATAGTTGCCGACTGGGTCTCGCGCTCTCAATTTTGCTTCGCTATACACTGATCGAGATGGAATTATAATTGAAAGAATATGGTTATCATCTCTCAAAATATTTCGGTAAAGTTTTCGTCCTCTTTCCTCACTAAGTCGTTGATTGAGACTAACCGTTGAATAACGCCTGCAGCAACAGCCCACCTCTGGACTCGGTCTATCTTGTCGAGCAAATATTGAGGTGCGCCACCCCATACTTGAATACCATACAATAATCATAATAATAATAACAGAGGATTTAGCAAAATAATCCAAGGGTTCGCATAAAAACCAGTCCTTGCATTGTTGAAAGTTTAGTTTTCAGTTATAAGTGTAAGTTTCTTTACGTCTCTGCAGTTGTTGCATTCGCATAAAATGAGTCAAGTGCATGTATCCGATTCGTTGTAGCGAGTTGTGAAAAAGTTTGTGTACAATCCTAGAAGTCTGTTTTTGCATTCTGGGTCAAACAGTATGTCAAATTTGAGATAATCGTTGTACAGATTAGCATGACGACATGCCCGAAACCAGAAATCCGACTCGCAGTTCTTCAGACGCATTTGTTTGCAGACGAAATTTTGTGTCGTTTGAGCTCTTCAGTTTCCAACATCAGTGATGCTTACATGGCTTCTCCAGTTGATTTCCGATTTTCCAGCTAGTGTTTTTGCAAACAGCAGTCCAACATGAAGCTCTTGGTATAGAGTCAAAGGAAGGATGTTAAGTTTTACGAGTTTGTCTTTATAGGAGATATGGCTATGGCTTGTCATGAAAGTCCACGAGATCACTTTCTGCTGCACACTTTCTATGGTTCCTAAATCACCTTTTGATGATTTCCAGATAGCTGAACCGTAGCACAGAATTGGCACAACGTAACAGATTTATGTGTTTTTTCTGGTCGCGAAATTTGCCTTTGAGAGATTCCTTTTGAGTACGAAGAGAGCGTTTAAAGCTTTTTCAGCCCTCTTTTTTGCGTGTTGCGTCCAAGAGAGGGTGTCGGTTATCAGGATGCCCAGATCTTTCATTACTTCAGTGGTTTCGAAGCTGTAATTGGGAAGTGCAATCGTAGCTGATCCTTTGATACACAAGACTTTGCTTTTCGTCAGGTTCATTGACATGCAGTTTTCCTCGCACCACCTCCAAAGTCTCCTAACATCTATGTTGAGAGTTAAAGGGTTGTCTCCAACAATTTTGTAGTTGTCGGCATAATCAAATGTTGCGGACATGATACAGGACGGTAGATAAATTATGAAGACTAGGAAGAAAAGCGGTCCGAGTATAGAGCCCCGGGGAACGCCGCTGAAGACATCCAGCTCTCCGGAAATTGTGTCATTCAGCCTCACTGTTTGCTTCCGGTTCGAGAGATAGCTGTGTATCAGAGATAAACAATTTCCTCCAATTCCAGAAGTCCATAATTTCTCCATGAGGTTTCCGTGCGAGACTTTATCAAATGCTTTTTGAAAGTCCAAGTAGAAGGTGTTCAGTAGTTGCAGTTTGGCAAATCTAGGCAGCTAAATATCTCGTGTAGATACTCTATTAGGTTTGTTATCGTCGACCGTTCAGGTCTAACACCGTGTTGGTCTGATGTTAGGGTTGGTAGACAGTTGGGGCCAGTTTCTCAAAGATTACTTTCTCAAGCAGTTTTGACACTGCTGAGAGCAGGCTGATTGGCCTGTAATTTGATACGTCTTGTTTATCCCCGTCTTTGAAAATTGGTGCGATTTTGCTGATCTTTGAATTTGTTGAAAATATCGCTTTATTTGCAATCAAGTTGAACAGTAAGTGAAGAGATTTAGGTAGTGACTTTGAGAGATTTTTCAGAAGAGTCTTACCAATCTTGTCTGGTCCATTGGCCTTATTTACGAGCAGCTCGTTTAGAGCATCTTCTATTTCATCGATAGTGAAACTGATACTGTTCAGAAGAACGTGATCTTGTCGTTCTGCTTTCCCAACGTTGGCGTTTTGTGTGAAAACTGGTTGAAAAAATATGTTAAACAATTCAAATTTTTGAGCATCTGTATTGGCTATTTTTTGATCTGGGAAGATCTCTGAAGGGATCGTGCTAGACTTGGTGATCGATTTCAGATATCGTTGAATTTTGCTGAATTTCCTATTCTCAAAAAGCATTTTTTCGTGGAGATGCTGGTCATTTTGAAGGGACAGTGTTAGTTCAGTTTGCAGATTTTCAGTTTTGCCTTCGTTCGATGGGTAAGGTTTTCGCTAATTTTTAAGTTGGAGTGTATTTAGTTTCTTGATAAGGTTGGGCGAATCGCTTCCCACTTAAGGAGATGGTTCAGACCTGTGTTTTGTAGTGATTGGTAGCAGGTCCTGTATTATTTCGTGTAACCACTCGTACCAATGATCGAGCATCAGTTCAACGTTGCTCAAGCAAAATGGTTGGAAGTGGTGTTGACGAATGAATTCATTCACTTCTTCCCAGTGTGTTTTCTTGTAAGTGAAAATGCCAAAAACTAGTTTTTGTTTGATGGCTGGTGTCTTTTTATGAACATGTCGGTAGTCAAATGAGACTTTGGCATGGAGTGGCAAATGGTCGGAACTGAATAGACTACTCAGACGGTTGTCAAGTTTTACGCTGATGGCAAAATGCGGTTTGTTACTAAGGAGAACGTCTAGTGATTTTCCATCAGGGGTTTTTATTAGTTGTTGGAAATTTGAGTCACAGAGTTTGTCAGGGATTGACTGCTCATCTAGAGAAGTTGAAGTCATTGACGGCCAGTGTGTACAGTTAAAATTTATATCTCCAACTATGTACGAACAAATTGCACTTTGTTCAAATTGCTTACGCCCCAGGAATTTTAGGAGTTCGACTATTACACCATGTGTAGGTACTGCTTGAAGGAGCGCTTTAGATGGAGCATATTACAATCGGCTTGGTCAGGGATATGCGGATGATAACACTGTCTTGAAACGCGGAATTGGTTTGGCTACTTGGAATGTTACGGTTTACTGCTATAAGTACGCCACCATGTTTTGTCAAGCCTTTGTCACTCAGTCTGTCATTTCGGTGGATAACGTAGTTTGTTAGAAAACGAGCAGCGTCGCCGATGCTTTCTGTCAACCAAGTTTTAGTTAGGCAGATGACTTGATGAGCGTTTTTTACTTGGACAGCATTAGAGAAGGTTGTTCGTCGTTGATACTCAAGAATTCTTCTGACATTGTAAACAAGGATATTTATCGTCGCTGCCAGTCAATTGGGTGCTTCGGGATCTGGGAGTTTCTCTTTTATCGACTTTCCACCTTTCCGAATATACAGAGTTGCATCGTGGACTCTTATGTCCTTTCTGTCTACAGATTTGTCGCTGATAAGTTGCCTTCTTCTGACTGACGAGGGCAAGGTTTTCTTGATCAGCTTCTTCCTTCGTCAGTTATCGACTGAGGAAAATTGGTTGAGGGGAGTTTTTCAGTTTCCTCGAAGATAGCAATATCATTCGTCGTTGGCATGCATTGGGCACTTTTAATAGGATTGTTCTTGTCTTGTTCTCGTCATATCGACCAGGGCGTATGACATCGCCAATTGAGGCATCGACATTCATATGACTGGCAATGAAGCTAAGTTGGGTTGGATAATCTGAATCAGGTTGTTTTGTGGTTAGCAGCGTTTTGATTTCGATCATTGTTTTTTTGAGGTCAGTCATTCGTTTTCAAGGGTTTACATTTGAGTTTCTTGAAGTTCTTTTGAGATTGTAGTTTCATGGCCAGCTTGTGTCAAATTATCTTGACGGTTTTCTTTGACACATTTGATGCATATCATTAGTGCATTTTTTCCTCAGGCTGGTACTCCATTGACAGCGGCTTCGCTTAGACCAGTGCAGTCTTCATTCAGGTGCATTCGACAACCACAGCAAAAAGAGTCGAAAGAGCTTTCATTTTTCAAGATTTTCTCGCAGCATGTACTACAAGAATCAGAGACTGACTTGACCCAATTTCGGGTGTTATGTTTAGACATTTTCAAAGGGGCTCAGAGCCAGAGAAACTAACAAGCTCATTTTAGAGAAGATTGAGTTCAGTTTTGGTGTATCAGAGGCTTTTCAGTTTAATAAGCAGATACAGTTGTGATGATGCTTTTTTTGGTTGACTTTGTTTTGTGAGGTTCAATAGAGAGTTTATCGGTGAACGTGATGCCTAGAACTTTTTTCAACATTAAAAATTTTTTCGACTTGTATTTTTTTGACTTGTAGCCTAATTGTTGTGGTAAACTTATTAAATAGATTTCCTTTCCCCGTATACAAACTGTGTATTTTCAGATATATGCCCTAGAGCTAAATCTAAAATCGCATTATTGAACGGAAAATAGCAAAGTCCTGCTGCTCTAGGTGTTGCAGGTGAAGACTTATGGTACACATTGTTGGCGCAAGCTCTTTTCGTGCGGCCATCGACTCATCCCCTAGAAATTTCCAACCAAAAATTTTCCCCATCCAGACATCAGTAGGAGGATTGAGCATCAACCCTTCTACAAAAAAGAACCACCAGTCGATCCAGAAGAACGAAGACAAATTTATTCTTTGGCACGACTTGATCAACAATACTGTGGCCCCCACCACAGCAACAGTTGGAAAGCTTGTTCAGTAGAACTACTGCTTTCGACTCTCCACGGACTGCGTCACCGTATCGCAGCAATATCATACACCGAACGAACCAACACCACAGACATACTCAAAAGATTGAGAACATTGGACATCCTCATTTTCCCAGTCAAAAAGTTGTTATTCACAAGAAAGAGAAAGAACAACAGAATCTTGCGAGATTCAAGGCTAATTCACCCGTCTTTGATCCTTGAAGAGAGACTAATCAGAACCGTCAACAGAAGTAGAAATAACTTGAAAAAATTAGTCCTGAAGAAACGGCCAAAGTTTGCTATGAAGAAGTCAAAGAAACAGTCAACGTCGAAGCGAAGGCAGAAAAAGAACAGCAAAAAATTGAAAAAAGAAGAAGGTTTTTCTGAAATTACAAGGGTAGCTTCTTGGGATTCAGTTTTCTTAGGGCGGCCCAGTAATAATCAGATTAGGGCCTAAAGTTTTTGAAGTAGAAATTACGGGGTAGTTTCTTGAGACTTAAGTGTCTTAGAGCGGCCTGATAAAATCAAACTTAAGAAGCCTCCAAAACCAAAAGTTAGACGTAAAAATACTGAATCTGTGAGTGAAATGGACGCTTGACAATGTAAAATGTGCAATAAGACTTATGGTAACATCGATGATAAACTAATGGAGTGTGATAAATGTCATGAACTTTTTTGTAGAACATGCATAAATATGCCTGACCAAGTCTACGATTACATGTGTCAACCAGAAGTCATCTGGTGTTGCAGTTCCTGCACACCGAATATGAAACTTCTACTTGAAGCTGACAAGAATTGAGATCCGGATACACTAAGGAGCGATCTGGAAAAAACAAGAGTGAACCTAAACCACATGATGAACTACTTCTACAAGTTTGTAGCAGGACCAAGAGACGTGAATCAAACTGAATAGAAACCATGGGACGTGGCTCAACAACCAAAAGTCAAGCCATTAAAAGAAATTATAATGGAAGCATCTGACGAGCAAAATAGAGAAGAAGAAGACGACAAAAAAAGAAACAAGAACTTGATAATTTACAAAGCACCTGAGAGTACCCACCAAGATGGACATAACAGAAAGGTAGAAGACAAACAACTGATAAAAAAATTTCTAGCATCGGTCAAAATGGGAAACAAAACAGCCACAAATTTTTTCCGACTTGGGAAGAAAAACGGTGAAGCCACGACAAACAGACCACTGCTAGTATCCTTTGATAACGAAAAAGATGTAAGCGAGATAAGGAAAAATTGAATAAATTAAAAGATGCCGAATATAAAATCAAAAACCTGCGGATTGGCCAAACAAGAGTCTCAAAAAACGAGAAGAATTCAGAAGATTGATAGCAAAAGCAAAAAATTTGAACGAAAAGGAACAATGAGACTGCTTGCACCTTGTGAGGGGGGTTGCAAATAATGATAAAGAGCAAAAAACCTCAAACCCGTCTTTATTTTTCTGGTAAACAAACATAGACAGAATAACTCAAGACAAACTGCACGAAATCACGTGGAGAATGAATCAAGAAAAATGCAATGTCTTCGCTCCAGTGGAAGGCAAACCGAAAAATATTCTCGCGCAGAATGGAATCCAGTATGACATAAAATCCAAAATTACAACATAGAATCAATAAATCTGAACCCATCTGACCAAGGACGCGGAAATTTAGTTTATATTAATGAAAACATTGACTAGAACACTAATAGTTCTTTTTTATGTGAAAACTTTTTTTTAAAATTAAAATTGGCAGGAACATCATCAACTTTGGTATAAAAGTCCTAACTCTACTAAAGAAAATAACCACCACCTAAAAAATTTGATCGCTAATTTGAACGAAACACAGTCAATTTCTCAACACTAATAATGGGAGACACAAATCTACCACAGATAGATTGGGAGGCCATGAGTACATTAAAAGATGAAAATAGCACTGAGCTCACCTTTATAGAGGCAGTACAAGACGCACTACTAACACAACATATCAAAGAGCCTACAAGGCTTGTTGGCAGAGACAAGGCATCACTGATTGATGTTGTGATGTCAGACATAGTCTTAAAAGATCTAGACACCACGTTAGAGGCACCAATCGGAAAAAGTGACCACGTCCTTGTCAAGAATGATGTGCCAGTAAAGAGGGTTAAATGAAATGTAAAAACCGCAGAAAATATGAAAAGGGAGAATACCACTGAATGAGCAAGCATCTAGCTGACCCAACGGTTCAGTTATATCCATGGGAAAAACTGAAAAACTGCATGAAAGAATTCGTGCCTTTAATTAAGATACGCAGCAGTGGCAACCAAATGCCGCTAGCAAGGGCGGTGCGCATGAAGCTAAAAGATAAAAAGAAAGCCTGGAAAACATTCAAAAACTATCAAACAGTCAAAAATTTAACTAATTGTAAAACCAAACGAAATGAAATTAGATCTGCCACGCAATCGGAGGCACTCACACGTGAAAAAGAAATATCATCAAAAGTTAATACTAATCCGAAAAAGTTCTGGAGTTACGTACGCCAAAAAACTACCATAAGAGAATCAATCCCCTCTTTAAAAAAACCAAATGGTATGCTAACTGACACAGACGACGAAAGGGCAGAAGTGCGCTCAAACTTCTTTGCATCGGTTTTCACTGACAAACCCCCCGGTAACTGGGAGATCAGCCCTCCACAAATGGCCAGCATTGATGACAACCTGGAGCTAACAATGAATGACATCCGAGAAGAACTCAATCGGTTAGACACCTCAAAGTCGCCTGGACCAGATGGAGTTCATCCTAGGGTCCTATTTGAATTACGAAAAATCATCTTAAGACCACTTTTGATTATTTTCCAAACCTCTTGGGAGACAAGCAAATTACCCGTAGACTGGAAGTTGGCTAACATTTTGGCAATATTCAAAAAAGTTAAAAAATCGATGGCAGATAATTATAGACCAATCACTTTAACATCAAAAAATTGCAAGTTTTTCGAAAAGTTTGTTCGAAAGCTTTTAATGGATCAAATCAATGAAGAAGGGCTAATAACAAATGCACAATACGGTTTTCGATCTGGACGTTCACTGAACTTACAACTCCTGAAAGTAATTGATGACTTCACCAGGGCAATGGACAAACATGAAATTGTCGACGTGATATACTTGGTTTTCAAGAAAGCCTTCGATTCGGTACCACACAAAAGACTGATCGGAATTCTAAGACAGTATGGAGTAATTGGAAGAACCTTGAACTGGTTAACAGACTTTCTTTCGGGACGACAACAGCGAGTGGTAATTAACGATTCAAGATCCTCATGGCAGCCAGTAAAAAGTGAGATACCCCAGGGTTCATTACTCTGCTCAGTACTGTTTTTAATATACATCAACACAATGCCGGACAAAGTAGCGTCGAAAATATATCTATTTGCTGACGATGCGAAATTATACCGTCAAATTGAAGACAAATCGGATGTAACACGCATACATGAAGATTTACAGTCACTAGAAATTTGGTCTGGCAAAAGTCCTTTGTCTTTTAATATCGACAAATGTGTTCACATGACAATAGGAACCAAGAAATTGGATATGGAGAGGAACTACTAAATCAATGGCGAAAACATTAAAGAAGTGCACTTCGAAAAAGACCTGGGTATCTGGCTTGACAACAAACTGACATTCGAAACACACATCACAATAAAGCCAGTAAGGCAAACGGCTTGATAGCAGTAATTGAGAAAAATTTCACTAAAGTCACGAAACAAGTATTTTTAAACATCTACAAATGCTTGATATTCGGCCACACTTCGAATTTTTGAACTTAATCTGGCGCCCAAATTGTCCAAGCATTAAAAGATCTTTGAAAACTATCAAAGAAGAGCGACGCGTCTAGTTAGTGGTATAAAAAATCTATCCTATCACGAACGCCTTAAAGAACTGAATCTATCATCGCTAGAATACAAGCGAAAAGAGGGACAATGTTAGAAATGTATAAAATCTGCATTGGTTTTTATGATAGGAATGCCACTGCGGGACTATTCGAGCGGAATGATAGGGATTCTAGAGGTAACGCATGTAAAGTAGTAGTACGTAAAGCAAATCTAGAAATGCGAAAAAATTTCTTCACGATAAGAGCACCTCTCGACTGGAACAATCTGCCTCATGAAACAGTGCAAAGCAAGACCATCGACGAATTCAAGTGGAAACTGGACAAACATTGGAAAGCGATTGGAATTGACTCGTACGAATTCGAACGGAGATAGGAAAGAACATTTGAAATGACCACAAGAGGCACTGCCTAATGGTCATAAAGAACTTGACTTGACTTATATGTTTGTGTTGTATCGCAAGTGGTGCGAAGCTCCGCTTCACCCTTGCGTTTCATTAAATTTGCTTTTAGAGGTGCGCACTCTTTGATTCCTTGCACTTTTTTGTTATCGTCCACAATATTTGGAGAAATAATTTTGTTCTTTCTAATGTTGTGCATATTCTTTTCAGAGTGTTGGAACTCCTCTGTCAGTGTCAAAATGGCATCTGGGAATTCGGGGATGCAAAACTTGATCCCAATTGTGAATCGCCTGCAGGATGCGTTTAGTGCGGTTGGACTCAGTGCAGTAATTGATCTTCCACAAATAGCAGTCGTCGGAGGTCAAAGTGCTGGAAAATCGAGTGTACTTGAAAACTTTGTAGGCAGAGATTTTCTTCCTAGGGGATGTGGCATAGTCACGCGTCGACCGCTGATATTGCAGCTCATGCATGCTGAGACCGAGTATGCTGAGTTCGGTCATCAGCGTGGAAAGCGGTACTTCAATTTTAACGAAGTTAGACAGGAGATTGAAAATGAAACAGAGCGTATGACGGGATCTAACAAAGGTATATCGCCTTTACCGATAACATTGCGGGTTTTTTCGCCAAATGTACTCAACTTAACATTGGTAGATCTGCCTGGGTTGACAAAAGTTCCAGTAGGTGATCAGCCTGCCGACATTGAGACTCAAATTCGTGACATGATTCTCCAGTTTATTACTAAAGACAATTGTCTTATTCTGGCTGTAACACCCGCTAACTCCGATCTTGCCAATTCGGATGCTTTGAAGTTAGCGAAAGAGACTGACCCCGAAGGAATGCGAACAATCGGGGTAATAACTAAGATTGATCTCATGGACGAAGGAACAAATTGCAGGGATATATTAGAGAACAAGCTGTATCCTCTTAGACGTGGCTATATTGGGGTTATAAATAGAAGTCAAAAAGACATCGACGGTCGAAAGGACATCAGGGCAGCGCTTCAATCGGAGAGACAGTTTTTTGTTGCCCATCCAGCGTATAGGCACCTTGTAGATCGACTAGGTACGCCTTTCCTCCAGAAAACACTTAATCAGCAGCTCACAAACCACATTCGTGATAATTTGCCTCAGTTCAGAAGTAAATTGCAGGGTCAAATGCTGGAGCTAGAAAAGGCCTGTAGTGAATTTAAGGACTACAGACCAGACGATCCGGGCAGAAAGACCAAAGCTCTTCTGACGCTTGTTCAGCAATTTAGCCAGGACTTCGAACAATCAATTGAAGGAAGCGGAGAAGAAGTTGATGTACTTGAGCTGTCGGGTGGTGCCAAAATAAACAGAATATTTCATGAGCGGTTTCCTTATGAGCTGCAAAAATTAGACATGAGTATTGACAAAGAGCTGCGGCGTGAAATTATTCTGGCCATTAGAAACATTCGCGGTGTTAGATCTGGATTGTTCACGCCTGATATGGCCTTCGAGGCAGTTGTGAAGAAGAAGATCATGAAACTAAAGGAACCTGCCCTAAAATGTGTGGATCAGGTGGTAACTGAGCTCAATCTGGTCGTCCGTAAATGCGGAGATAGAATGAATCAGTATCCTCGTCTGAGAGAGGAAACTGAGCGGATTCTCACGGCAAAAGTGAGAGAGCAAGAAATGAAAGCGAAAGATCAGTTGCTGCTTCATTGTGAAATTGAGCTGGCATATATGAATACTAACCACGAAGACTTCATCGGATTTCAGAATGCAGCCAGCCCAAGTTCAGATTCCGCTAAAGATAAAAATGTCAGTAACCAGATGATTCGAAAAGGCTACCTGACTCTAAACATGGCACTTATGAAGGGTCGATCAAAGCCATACTGGTTTGTATTAACCTCTGAGTCTCTCTCATGGTACACGAAACCAGACCAGAAGGAGATGAAGTACCGCGTTAGTCTGGAGAACCTCCGAACTAAAGACATAGATATGGGGTATTTTTCGAAAAAATATGGCTTTTGTATATTCAACAGCAGTGGCGAGAATGTGTTCAAAGAACACGAAAGACTAGATCTCAGTTGTGAGACTGAAGACGAAAAGGAGGATTGGAAAGCCTCGCTCCTAAGAGCTGGAGTATACCCTGCTCGCGAAGAAGTTCCCGCTGAAGAAGTCGAATCTGAGGTGTCCGTAGATCCGCAACTCGACCGACAGGTGGAAATAATTAAATCGTTGATCGAATCATACATGTCGATTGTAAAGAAGAACACCCGAGATATCGTCCCAAAGACAGTCATGTTCTATTTAGTGAACAGTGTCAAAGACTATCTCTCAGCTGAAATGTTGGCTCAGCTGTACTCTCATGGTAACCAGGACTCCCTAATGGAGGAATCTCCAGAAGAGACTAGGCGTCGCGAGGAGTTACTTAGAATGTACAATGCTACAAAGCAAGCTCTCTCAATTATCGGAGATGTAGTTCTCTCAACCACCTCAACTCCTACACCAGCGCCAATTCAAGACGAATGGTTGCAGTCGAACGACTCTTCGCCTGGGTATAACAATAATAATTTAGGAACTCCAAATGCCATGGGACCTAGGTCCCTCTCTCCTGCTCCTGGGAACCGGAAGCCAATGGGAGGTAGTAACTCCGGATCCGTACAACCTCCGCCACGTCCGAACATTCCACAGCGTCCCGGATCGATATCGTCGATTCCAAATTCAGGACAGCAGCAGCAACCAATGGTCCCTAGTAGACCAGGACAAGGTCAGGCACCGCCCATGGTCCCGCAGCGACCTGGACCTGGAAATACTGCAGGGGGTCAAAGAGTCTTGCCGCCACCGATGGTCCCCCAACGACCGAAGTAACAATAAGAAAAGTTTTATCCGAAATTGAAATGAAAATTGCAACCAAAACATGTAATCAACTTAGATTCGATTTATACCTGTACCACAATGTTAAAGGATAATGTCTCAATTTTGAATGATATGACCCTTAAATCGCATTGATTCATATGTACTTCAGATATTATCAATCATTTTTGCATTGAATAATCAAACATGACATGGATGTTGAAAACTGTGCTTGATTTGAAATGTTCCTATCAGCCGCACTGTCCCCTCGAAGACTATCTCCTGACGTTTTCACAGTTTTTCTCAATTGCCTCGAAATTGTAAACTGTTTAAAACCGTTTGAGTTGTACAAAATTTTAATATCTGTAAACTATTCAATCCTTCTCAGTTAGCATGGAAGGATTTCTTAGCTGTAGAATTGTATCAGAATAATACCTTTGATTGAGTTATCAGTTCTCGAGGCAAGAAGAAAAATGACTAGAGTCGCTTCAAACACGATTTAAGTCAAAATATGGAGTTGAGGACTTATCATCGATTCCGCTGAAATTTGATAGCTCAATCACGGAGATTGAAAGATGCTACATGGCAGATAGATAGAATTTTCTTGTATCTGGTGAAATTTTTCCGATTGTTTGAACTGAGCTTTATTTAAAATGAATCGCGTTCAATTTCCTTATCCAAAATTGTCACACACCTATTTATTATTGCAGAGCAGCAGATAACTTGTCAGTATATTATGTAATTAAATCTCCTGCAACTGGAATGACCAGCACACGCTTTTGCTATTTATCATATTTGTTGCAACCATGGTTCTTTCTAAAGAAAGATGACTCTTACGAAAGAAAAGAATTATCAAAATTGTTTATATCAATCTCATTTAACAGAAAAAATATTTTTGATTTAGAAATTGTGCATAAAAGAGCCCTGGATTAAGTATAGATTTACCTGAGATCCATTATGCTACTTCGAAATTAATAATCATTATGCGATAGATTGGCAGTTTAGTCGATTGTAGAATCTATCTATTGAATATTGAATTGTAACTTTTGAAATGCTATTTTTGTTCGGAGCGACATCATAGAAAGTGAAAGGATAAGTAATTTTCAATGGAAGCTTCATTGTTGTTGACAAATTTAGAGCCCAGGTCGAAATAAGGTCTAGTACTCGGTTGCAAAATTTATATTAAGGGCAAACTGGTAGAACTGATACAAAGAAGAAGTCCTGATTGAGAGAAAATTTGCTGCTTAAATTTGCCCTTTATATAAGTATTGCAACCGAGTACTAGACCTTATTTCCCGTTAGCAACTTTATTCACAGAATGTTCAATTTTACCGTTTCTGATGTTCTCTTCCTAGACTTTTCATTTCTAGGCGTATAAGCCCTGTTCATAGGTTTTTTGGTAATGTATATCGTATAAACGCTGATTAAGTATTTGAATGTAATTACCTTTCCGAGGGTACCTTTCCATAAGCAGGGGTATTGCAAGCTGGTGTTAGACTTTTATTCCTTGTCGATAATTTTGTTCACAGAGTGATTGAAAAAAGTGGTCATCTCAATTTTAAGTTATGGTATTGTTTAACACTTATTTTTGATTCCTAGTTTATTGGCGTTATATCCAAGACTAAAATAGAGAATTATTTTTCAGAAACTTCCGTCGACTTTATGGGTTTCGTCAGTTTTTTCGGCTTTCTCGCCAGGCTTTTTTCATATAAATGCGTGTTTATATATTTTCTACCTTTGCGAGAGTATGTTTCTTGTAATCGGGAACTAGATTTTCCCCCGTAAACATCTTCTCCTTATCGTTCTTACACATCAATGTTCTTTTCTTATTCTCTTCTTTATCCCGCACTTCTTTGTTTTTATTCCTTTAAGATTGTCGGCTTAATCCCACACTAAGTGCAAGTGTTGTTCATTGTAGTTTTAGGGGGGCTTCAACCTTTGGTTTTTGCAAAAACTTTCCGGTAAAATTTGATTTTTAATCTTTTTTTTTGCTACTGAACTGGTGTCTGCTCAAAGATTGACGGCTTAGTCGCCACATCACGGATTTTGCTTGTTCTGTAAATAACTTTTGTTGAAGTTGAAAGTGCAAGTGATGTTCAGTGTAGTTTCACACGCGGGGACTCACGTTTAAATTTGTTCTGTACATTTTTTTTGTCGTTAGTTGCGCGTTGTAGTTGTGCCATTTTCAGACAGGCGAGGCTGTCTGTCGAGTCTACCACTAGAAGGCGGCAGATCTGGGCCCTAAATGGCTTTTTTTTGGCTCAGCTAGGCTCTGCCCAAAGGTTGTTTTAGTTGGAACATCGCGGGTTTTTCTTTTGGTGAGAGCAAATTTCATTTTAGTTGCAAGTGTTATTCAATGTAGTTTCAGGCGGGACTTGAAAGATTTTTTTAAAATTAAATTTTCGGCTCAACTTGTGTCTGCTCAAAGATTGTTGGCTTTGCTCCCTGTTCATAAGCTGCATTCCGTTGCTAATGAAATGCTCAAATGTCAAACTTGTTTGCCTAGAGTTATTTTCCATCGAGACATGGGATCATTTAATTTTTGGTAGACCTATTTTTTCAACTATATTTTTTTGTTTTTCGAATTCTTATTTTGTTAATGTTTGTGTTGTATCGTAAGTGGCGCGAAGCTCCGGTTCGCCTCTGTGTTCTTTTTTAAATGAGCTTCGAGCAGCTAGGCTTCTTTTTTTTCGCTCTGAATTTTTTCATGTTTTTCTATGGAACCTAGCGTCTTAATCTTGTTAGATTGCGGAAAAGTTCACCATGATTTGATTCATGGTGGGAGCAGAGGATTTTTCCAGCTACGGCCAATTGTTTTAAAGCAATCAAAAAGTTTGAGTAAATTTCTGACTTCTGTGCACAAAAAACATTATGCGAATATTTTCACATAATTATTAATAACCAGTGTATGGAAGCTGGAGGCGGAGCAATAAGCAGAATGGTCCAATTACAGAATGCGTCCAAGAGCAGAAAAACGGAAAAATATTGACTTAAATTGGTTTATACGGGCTAATTGATGAAACAATTATTAGAATCGTCAAAAAAAAACCCAAGAACACATGTAAATTATGCATGAATTGACTAATTTCATCAAGTTTTTTGATGAAATTTTTTTAAATTCCTGATTAAATTACTCAAATTATGCATAAAATGTTTGTTGTTTTGGTAGTATTGACATTACTGATAATTAATTTACCGACTAGCTCATAAAAGTTGATATTTTTCCGTTTTTCTGCTCTTGGACCATTCTGCTTGTTGACTGGCCACTATGGAGGCTAATGCTAGCCCTAAAACTGCTGAAGGGAATGCAGCTAGTTAAAATGCAAGCATATTTGCAAATTTTTAAATTTACGAACTTTTCAACAAAAATTTACTTAGTTTCATGTTTTTTTCGTTATAGTTATGAAAATCAACAAACTAAATCTTATGATTGCACGATTTTATCCAGTGTTTTTTGTATTTCCTTTCTCTACAAATGCTAAAATTTTGGAGTTTGATAGCGGAAAATTATTTAGGCCAAACTATACTGATATAAATATCTCGCATGTGTCTGTCTGTGGAGTTGATTGTTACTGCTCCTTGTCGGCTGAACCTGAATAATTGTTGTACTGCATAGTTACTGATACAAATCATGTGCAGGACTCGGTCGAAGTTTTTTAAAATTTGGCTTCATAGTTACGGAGAAAAAGGGGCGAAAATGAGTCAGTGACTTTTGTTTCTTTTAAAGAAAGAAAGAAAGAATTAATTTCTCAATGTTACTAGAAAATTCATATCATATTGCGCATAAATACATCAGTATCAAAGAGGGGACAGCTAACGATCCCATAAGGGATACTAAATGCTGCCCCAAAAAATATTAGAAACATGAATGATGTAGTTAGTTGGGTTTCAAATTATTATGAAATCTAGTGCATAAATTCTACATATTTGCAAAAATAGAACGAACAAAAAAGGTGAAATATAAAATCATATATTAGAGGGTCTAAAGGCCTACTCAGAAATGGCATGATTTATCTCCGTTTTAAGTAACACACAACATAACTTAGTTTATTTAAAACAGTTGCAAATGTTAATGAACTGATTATAATATTTACCTAAAAAAAAAAAACACACCTGTATTTTCTACTCATCCGGTTTTGCAGTTCCTTTCAACCGGATGAGTAGAAAATACTTGTGCATTTTTAATAGATTGAAATAATTTAAATATTTTCATTTCTGGAGTAAAGCGCCCTAAAAATTTTGAAATTTTCTGAAGCGCTGATTTCGAGATTTTTGTTACATCTCAAAAATGGCAGGACTTCAAGTTATTGACAGTGTTTTTGTTTTGAGCTATCAAAAATATAAGAAGTTTCAATTGAAGACTTTATTGGAATAAAAGCGTTTTGAGAAGCTTTAAATTGCTTTAAAAATACTCAATGGCTTTTTGGAAAAATATAGCTTAACCTGCCTAACGCTACAACTCCCTCCCCCAGCATTTCAAACGAAAAAATATGCAGTCTACCCCTAACAATGAATTTCAAGGTTCTAAGGGGCTAACATGGGAAAGAGCCGGAACTTAAGTTTAGAAGGGGGCAAGAATTCAAAAACTCGGAAATGGAAGTAATTATAATGCAATCTTAAAAATGCTAGAGCCAATAAGTTTTTTTGAAGTTTGCTCGATAAACACCGTTATTTCAACTTTTTTGGCGAGCGATGCGAGCTTTCATATTCTAGTATTTCAATACTTTTTCTGTTTCGTCGTATAAATAAAATAAATGAAGACTTTTAATATCATTGATGATTTTAATTAATTCCCTAGTTCTCATCTAATTGGCATGAGTTGAAGCATTTTGCTTTACGATGTTGGAACTCAACTATATTTCTAGCTGTTCAATTTTCAAATGCTGGTCTTTTTTTTCAACCAGCCAGTAGCTTAAGCAGGAGTTTACTATTAAAGTCTGAAATAGAATGAGCCCATTAAGGTATTGCTGTCTCGCAAGGGCTCACCTTGCAAGTTTCAGCGCACGTGCGATTTGAACCCGTAACCATATGATTGCTGGGTGACATCATTATTGAATGCGCCACAACAGTAACTGCGCTTCTTTATTGATTTGCACTTTAAATTTTATTTCTTCATTTCCGAGGAGAGTAGATCATCATAATTTGAGTTTTCTAGATTTTGTGTTCTTTCTGATTGTTTTTCGATTGTCTGTCTCTGATTATTTATGCTGGCGATTTTTTCTTGATTGCCTGTCTGTGAGTAATTACGCTTGCGATATACAAGCGTTATTAAATCAGAATATGAGACTTTTTTCGGGTAAACAATTAGTTCAACAAAATGACCGAATCATTTGGTCAGCTTAATCTCTTAGTATATCTTTCTCGTGGTGTAATTTTGTTCTGTTTATCGTGGAGGTAACAAAGCTCGTGAATCGAATCCGCTCAGGATCTGTTTTTTTTTGCAGAAGAAATTTTTTGCGCGTGACAAAAAATATTCTTCTGACTATTGTTTGTCTGATTTTTGTCACAGCACGAAATTTGCTAATGGTTCAAGTAATAAAGTTCCAAGAAACTTAGCTGAATTTTTTTTTTCAATGTTTGAGTAGTCTACTTTTTAAACAATATTAGGAAGCTTTTTCAAAGTTGCCTTAGAATTTTTCTGCATTCCGAATCTATTGATTGGCGACTTGTCTTAAACGTTTTGAAATCATGATTTTTTGGAATCATTTGAAAGTTATTTGAACTCCAGTATTACAGCGTTAAAAATGTAAGATATTCCTTCATTTTCCCGTATGTTTCATTCGTCTAGTTTGATTTTGTGAAGTGAGCTTTTTTATGGATGGCTAGATTATATCTATTTTTGTAATCTTCTGAGTTTTTAAATATTAGTTACGTCCCTAGTTTTGCAGTCAGTTTTTCACGCTCTAGTTCACACATATATTTTGTTTTGCAAGTGATGTGAAGCTCCGCCTCGCCTCTGTGTTCAATTGACCATTCTTTTGGAACATTTGTAAGTCAGTTATAATCTTCGCAGTTTCGGCAATCATCAGTTTTGGATGAGCGAACGAGAGAGTTTTGAAATAATGCAAATTTTAGTCAACTGACAAAATGGCTTTCGGTGGATTGCCTTGTTTCTATTGATATTTCGACCAGCAGGTATGATTTTGATGCAAATTGTGTTTGAATAGTTCAATCCGGGTTGAGCTGAATGGAAGTGATGTATTGATTGACTTTGAAAATAGCTGGATGGTAGTTTTGTACGGTAAGCCTGCAAGAAAGAAGACAGTCGATGGATTGCAGCGACCGAAGCTGGTCGGCAATTCTGCCGTCCGTAAATATCGATAAGAGCTTAATCTGTTTATGGGCAGGGAAATTGAATCTCAACTATAATTCACCCGCTTAGTCCTGCGTCAAGCACAGAAATTCCTCCGAAGAAACACTGGAAAGACAAATCATTGATTGATTTGTGCGCAGAGGTAATTTACTGCATTTGTGGATCCATTAACTGACTTTCGGGTTCCCTATTTGACATTCAACTGAGCGTTGAAACAGATCGCTCAAGCATATTATTCTAAAATTGGTATTGAAAAATCATGGTTTGTAAATTTTTGTTAAGGTTTAGTTTGTGTATTCTTTTAAATTATAAATTTAGCGAAGTGAGAAATCTACATTCCCTTCCTTAATCTTGCTGTTAAACTGGGTCGAGTAAACTATTGATCATCCGTATTGATACACAGGGAAAATTGCATTAAACGTATCAGTATTGGTTAAGATAACAATCAGAAGCCATTATTAATGCGGTTTCAATTTTAAAATTGTGAATTATTGTAGTTACTGCAATATACTTTAAAAAGGAGTTCTAAATGTTTGGGTAAGTTATTAGTTAAGCTTTCCATGGAACAGAGTAGTTTCTTACCACTTTTCTAGAGTTACAACCGTACTTTTTCTGCTCCCTGTATATCCAATCTGTGCTCCTTGTTATGTAAACTTCGCCCAGGTGTGTTGTGTCGATAGGAGAGCAACGCAAACTTCTCTCCTGCAACACGTGAACAAAGAAATGAGAATTCTAAATGAAGCAGATAACTTAAATTGCCTACTTAATACCGTTTTTTTAGTTTTGGTGGAAAAGTCAAATTGAGTGAAATTTTAGCTTGTGAACTCAATTGGGACGCAATTGTTATAATTTAGGAAGTTTCAATAGAATCTGTTGGAATATAAACAGAATGTTTGCTAATATATCACCAAATCTTTCTAGCATGTCTGCTCATTGTGTGAGTCCAATCAAAGTAAGGTGTCCTAAACGTAATAGCTGTTCAAACTTTGTCCACTTGGTGTACACTTACCATTCTTACCATTACTCGCAAATCCCTGATCCCATTCGAGTCAACTGCTACCTGTGGTTGAACGAACTGTGAACTGTTTTCCGCATTCGAGAAGTTCTGAATAATTGCTTGTTCAGTTGAGATCCTAACCATTTGATTTAACTTCTTCGCCTATTTTCACCTCTCATTTCGACTGTTCTAGTTACAACACCTGGTTGCCATTTTGTTTGTTATTCTATGTTTAACAGTACGTGCAGGGTGCAGCCTGAATGTCGAGAAAACATAAACTCTTATTTTGATCATTGACAAAACTGACTTCTGTTTGATGAATTTACGTTTTCTGCATTGATTTTATAATTAAAGAATTTCGTGTTTGAACTATTTTGAATTTTGTTATATTTTAATATTTATTTTTTGAGTAAGAATTCTAACAATGGAAAGTGGAAATTATACGTCGTTTTTACCAGGCAAGTATCCGCAAGTTCGTGTTCCGATTAAGCCTGTATCCTCTCTTACAAACAGTCCTCTAGCCCTCCGACTTCGCTCGTCAGTTAAGAACCGAGCAGATGACGTAATAAACTCGGTTACGTCACTGTCGGACCAGCTTCGCGGAAGCACCAATGCCTCGCAAAGTTCGTCGCCGATGAACGGGAGGACTGAGCAGATTTACGATGGTGTGTGTGAAGATGAGATTTCAACTCCTCTTTTGGAATCTGTGGGAGGCGTGGATGATGAAGGACAAGACAGCGATGGACTGTATGATAACAGTGAGTGGCTCAGAAAGTTACCTCAAATTTCCATTATGTCATAACCAGAGATAATAAAACAACTCTGTAAAGAACAGCACAACTCGTGTGTTGATACTTTAGCTAGTTTATAAATGTTTCGAATAATTATATTTCTTCGTTTGCCGGAAGGTGGTTCTACAGTTTTATGGCACATTAATCACGTGATTATAAATGAGCTAGTGACAATGAAGAAAAAAATTCATGTTTGCTTAAAACAATTCTGCGATTTTTGAGGTTAACAGATTAACAATTATGACATAACGGAAATTTGAGATTTTGAGATTCAATCAAAATTAATGAGGCAAATTAAGCTCCCCAAATAAATTCAATTGGCTGAAAAATGGAGCTTGAGTGTTAAACTGGTAAAGATAGATTTTACTTTAAAGAATTCCCAACGGAATAAACGAATTACCAATTGATTCAGTTTTCTCAAATTGGGCTAGATTTATCTGAAAATTTCGATAGTTCAAAAATTTTAACAATGTTTGGCTTAGGTTTTCTGTGAAAATCAAAAATTGGATAGTTCGAAGAAATAGTAGTAGTCTTTTTAGTTTCCGTGAAAAAACATTTTTTGAACTGTCTGTGGGCCGTACTTTTAGTTTTACACAAGCGAAGTCGCGAATTGTTATAGGGCCAATCTTCTTTTTTCTTACGCAAGTATCTAATTTTATAACAAAATTTTGTGTACAGCTTGCGGACATTTCTTACTTTGGCAAAAGTTTGTTTCTTTTGTTTGTTGACGCACTTTTGATGTTTCCGGTAATATATTATAATAGGTGACTGATGCAAGTGATTTAATCAGCTGAGCGAAAAAGCTGATTTCCATGAAGGTTCAAACCTGTACGTAGTATGTTCCTTCAGTCCTATAATATTTTGGCAGCTATACCAACCAACCTGTCTCGAATTCTGCATGGAGGAGTTTAGACAAAACTTTGGTGTCTTGGGGTTCCCGCTGGGAATTTTTTTATGTTAGATATAGACAGAAACTTGTGCAAAGTAAAACCTGCCTCGTATTGTAAGATAGCACAATGTTTCCTTGTTTTTTTACATTTGCGATAAGCAAAGGTATTGCAACTTGGTACTAGACTTTTTCTCGTAAAAAAAAACTTCAGCACGTGAAAGTTGCACGTGTTTCAACATGTTTCATATTAAATTCAATTTCAATCAACCACCTAGCGCATCTGGCGTTGAGGTAACACACCTGCTCGATTCAACAAAGGCTTGAGCTTGCGGTTCAAATCCTGTTGCGACCTGTTTCTTTTTCAATCTAGAAAATTTATGCTTTTTCGGACTATCGTCGGTCTTTAATTTTATTGGCTTAGTTTCCGTAGCACGGATTCTTTATGAAGGTTCAACTTTCTTTTAAATTCCAAAGTGCTATATCTAAAGCTCCATTGCTGTAGGTAATTGATTTAAACGATTTTTCTCGGATTTTAGTTTTTGATTTATTGCTCCGTTCGGTAATGTGCACTGATTTATTACGGATGTGATGAATGTGTTCACAATTAACAAGCGTTATCAATTCGGAACAAAGTCTTGTTCTTGTAAACAATTTATTCAACAGTATCATTGTTTAATTTTCTCAAATCTGCATTTTCGTTAACCAACAGACATATTTTGAGCATCTTTGCATATCAAATACCCGTTGGGTGTAATATTCCGGTTGGGTGTAATTTCGTTTATAGTTTATTTTTCGTGTTTTTTATTTACTCGGCCTAATTTTTTTTTCGGTTCATACTTAATCTCATTAATGACATAAATCCATCGTTGGATGTGCGAAACGAATTTCCCATCCGTGTGAGTATTTTGAGAGGGTAATTTGATATGTTTTGAAAGTTAATAAGTAAGTTTATAAGTATCTATGAAATACGTTTTTTTTGCCTCAATGGGTGTCTGCTCCAAAAATTTGTCGGCTTTTATACCGCTTAATATCTATGCGGATGTCTTTTTTATTTTTCTTACTTCTCATGTTTTCTTAAAGCTTTATTCAAGACAAAGATATGAAAATTTTGGTAGATCTAGCTTATCTCAACAATTTTAAAACTTTTTTTTGACTTAGCTGCTTTCTTTTAAATTTCTGTCCGCTAGTTTGTCATGCTATTTTTGTGTTGTAACGAAAATGGGGCGAAGCCTTGCTTCGCCTCTGTGTTAACAGGATGTGCGTGGGAGATGAAAATGTGTTTTTTAAAATTGAACAATGAAATTTTTATTTGAAAATGTTAGTTTTTCTTCATCTAAATTCTTTTTCTACGAACTTGTTTTAAACAGCTGACCACTCACTATGATGATAAGTTCTTGTTTGAACCATTCTCAAGTGCACTTGGGTTTTGGAGTTTGTTTCGGTTTCTGTTCTAGCTGCCTTTAGTAATTTCAACAAGGAGCAACAGCCGTCCTAAAACGGCAGTTTTCCTAGTTTTCTCGTTTTTCAATCACATCATGATTGCTATCTAACGAATTTAATGTATCTGTAGTTTGTTTTTGGGTCTTTTTAATTTCAGTTACGTTTCATTGTTCTGAGTGGAGCATTTGTCCCATTGCTCCATGAAAATCAATTTTGCTGATTTAATTATTGTTGCACTCTTTAATCATTACCTGGGTTCCATGTTTTTCTTATTGAGCCAAAAAGAGGACCTTTCTAGCCGCATGCTTGCCTTAAAAAGGTTGTGGTCTTGGTGTGGGTGGTGGTGTAGTCTTACTTTTGCCCAAAAACCCTCTGATTTTTGTTCCTACCATTGAGAATTTTTCATCTTTTTTTGTTCTCAGTCATTTTTCAGAGAAAACTCTTGTCCGTATATGCCTTTTTACTATGACTATCAAATATGCCTGAGTTGCAGGCTTTCGTTCAGATCCTTTCATCACAAACCTACACCAGTTTGAAAAAGATGTTTTGTAGTTTTTTCTTTAAGAATATGGTTGGAACATTCTTTGCTATTGGCACATCAACCATTTATACTTGTTTGATTCGGTTTCTGAGGTTGTAGAGACCGGGCTAATTTTAGAGATTCTTCTGTCTTCAGATACTTTTGTTACGAAAATAGTTTTTTTTTCGAGTCGTTATTCTTTTTTGCATTTGTTTTCCTGAAGTAGCTTATCCGTTTCAACCTAATAGACACTTTTTCGTTGATTTGGTTACGCTTGCGATTTTCAATCGTTATCAATTTCAAAATTTGACTTTTTAAAAGTAAATAACTTGGCTGCCAGAGTAACTGAATCATTTTCTTCAAAATAACAGACTTATTTCAGCATGTCTGCATTTCAATTACACGTTCTATTATTTTTTTTTGATGTTATTTGTATACGTACCAATTTTCTCAAATAGCTTAGAAACGAAATTTTTGGCCTGTTGTCGAAAAATCTCCTGTTGCGCAAAAAATTTGGTAAAAATACAATTTTAATACTTTAGGAGAGCTCGGAAATCAATTTGATCGACCTGAAGAAAGAGGACAATATTTTCGAAGCATTTTTGAAAATGCATTCTGTCGAGAGAATCTTGGATCTGTGCCTTCGTTGGCCAAAACTTTTGTTCCGTGTCTTTTGAGGGGGACTTGAAAAAAAATTCGGAATTTTGTCAATTTTTCACCAAAACAATTTTTTCGGCTTAACGAGTTTACGGTCAAGTATTGACAGCCTTGTGATGGCTTGGAAAAGTTTTTTTTCCGATGCTATTTGAACATTTAGTTGTCTTGCTTTTTTTAAATTGAAGACAAGTCACGATAAACAAATTTTTGAAAAATAGATCTATTTTTTATGACAACTTTAATCTTTTTTTTCGACTAAGCGGCCTTGTCTCATTTTCTATGGGCTAGTTTGTCGCATGTTATGTTTGTTTTGTATCGCAAGTTGTGCGAAGCTCTGCGTCGGCTCTGTGTCTAAATAATGGAATCCGATTATTGTTGTGTCAAGTTAAGACAGGCATGTTAAGACGGGTTGAGGGTGGGTAGTCTTTGCGGCCGATTGAGAGTTCAGCTCAGTTAGTTGGAGTTCAGCAAGTTTCAACTTACTCTTATCTTAATGCATGATTCGAACGCTTCTTTTGGAATGTTTTATTCTCAGGCCTGTGTTAACTTAATTTGTTCATCCTCTAGATCGTTTTTTTGTCTAGTTTCATTTTTGGCTGTTGTTTTTTTTAAGACTAAGGATGATTTTGCTGTGAAAATTTTGTCTTCTGTACATATTGTGCAATTGTGCATTTCTGGTAACGATATATTTAAGCGGCAAGTATGAAACGTCTTTAAGTAGAGATTAAAATTGAGGGGATCGTTTTGATATTGTTTTTCTGTTGTAGTCAACAATTTTTGTTTTGGCTTCTGTCATACCTTTAAAGTTGTTTATTTTAAACGGACTCCGTCATGGTGATAATTGTACAATTTAAGATAGGTTACTTTTCTTCATTTAATAAATTGAAATTGAAAAATCGTTCCGAAATTGTTAAAAGGCAACGAGGTTTTCTTTTTGGTCATTTCTTTTTGGCGTCTCGATAAACCAAATTTGGTAAAGTATATGTGTGAGTTCGGACTGCTATTCGTTCAAGATATTCAAACCAGTCAATTATTGATGAGTTCGGCTTTCAATGTGCATCCTTTTTGTAGACGGCTGGAAAAATCAGCCATTGTAGACATATTGGGTCAGAATTTTAAAAACTGTGAATGATGTATTAAACATTGAAAATGGAGGTAGACCATGTAATTTTTCAGCGCTGTTATGCAAATTGTACTCTGATGTTTGTTAATTGGAAAAATTAAACTTTTGAGACCGTCTTTTTACCTTGCCATTAACCTCCTATGTACACACCTGGTTAAATATGCGAACTTAGAATCGGTTTTGACTTATTTACAATAAGCACTTCTTTACAATAAGGGCGACTCAGTGTTATGGTAGCGATCAACTTGATGTTTAACTTATATTTTAACTCCTTGTAGCATTTCATAATGCAAAATCGTGGAACGTTTGAACTAGAGATTGCCAATGTCAAATATTTATTGGGATTAGCGACCCAATTTATCATTTCCATTTAGACTTTATTATTCCGCTAGCTCTGAATAGACTTTCTGTAGTTCTAGAGATACTCATTTTTTGTATTGTACTACATTTTATTGTATGTCTTCGTTGGGATATTCGCCCAAATTTGGATGTGCAGACTATTTAGTTCCGGTAGTTGAACCCGGAAAGAAATCTTTGCCTTATTTCATCCCTGAGAGATTAAATGTGGGTCGAAGCCGGCGGAGAGGGAGACGTTATGTGAACTATTTTGATCCTCTTTTAGTCGCGGAGGAGGAACAAAACGGACCCGAAAGAATGACGACCCGAGACGACATGAATGTCAGGGGGACGAAAGAAGGCGACTATGACGGATTAGATTTGGACGACGAAGAGCCTTTTCCGAGACCCTCCTCAGAACAGAGTGGGGGTAACTTGAAGGGGAGGGGTGGAGCTCTGTCGGGGGGAGTGAGAGGCATGGAACAGTACACAGATGTGATTCCTTATGTGGAACATATGAGGAAGCAGAGTCTGCAGTCAGTTCTCTACTCGTTCCCCAACAAAGGTGGGGGAAAAAATTCAAAGTTTCAAAGTTATTACCCTTTCCATAAGCAAGGGTGTTATAACCGGGTACTATAATTTTTTTTGCATAGTAGTAATTTTTTGCTTTTTCGGACTATCGTCTGTCTGTTTATTTTAGTTGGCTTAGTTCACGTAGCACGGACTCGTTTTGAAGATTCGGTTTTTTTCTCTAAATTTCCGAATGGCATTTCTTAGTCTTATTGGTAAGCCCCATTACTGAATCATTTTCTCAAATCTGCACTTTTGTCAGCCAACAAACGTATTTTGAGCGTGTCTGCATTTCAAATACCCGAGGTCACATTTTTGTGTCTGTCTCCTGAGGTCTTGGATTCGAGTCCCGACCGGATCTTGTTTGTTTTCAGTATGTATGAAATAATTTAAAAAAATTCCAGGAAAAAAGGAATATCGGGCTTCTGTTTGTCTCTTTATGTTTTGTCGGCTCAGTGGCCACAAAATGTAATTATCAAAAATTAATAACCTTGACTTTGTATTTTTTTTTTGCTTAGCTTAAAAGCTTCGTTTTTGGCTTATGTTTTGTCGGCTGGGTTACCTTGATTTGTGTCGCTTCAAGGGCCAAAAATGATTGACTAAAAAGATCAGGTAGTTTGTTTGCAAAAGTTCCAATTTTTATAGTTTATTCAATGATTTTTTACCAGCAATTTCTTATTGCATTTTATTTGTTTTGGGTTCGATGAGCGCCTTAGATCGGCTGTTCTTGGCTCAATAAACGCATTGTCTTTTTAGTGGCCGCTCTTTAAATAACTAAAAACTTATTTAATGCTGTTTGTAGTCTATCTTGCCTTTTTTCTGAGATTATTTTCATTTTAAAAGGCGAAAAAAAAAGATTTCATAAAAAAATCTTCAAAGTTTTAAGTCCCTCCTGAAACAACAAAGAACACTTGCATTTGCAACAACAAGGAACGTTGCTTTCAGGGCAAAAAAATTTGGTGATGTGGCAACTAAGCCGACAAGACTTGAGCAGAAAAACGAGTCCGACTTTTCAATGTTGATCTTAAATAAGTTTCAATTGCCTACATACTTTAATAAAAGATCCGACCGAGACTCGGACCCCAGACCTTAGAATGCAAAGGCGACGACGTTACCTCAAGGCCAAGTGAGAAGAAATCTAAAAAACATAAGCATAATGCATGTAGGCCGAATGAAGCGTTTAAGCGGAACAAAAACAAGAAAATATATAAAGTCAGGTTTATTAATTTGAGTAAATTCTATTTTGTGGCTGCTAAGCCGAAAAAACATAAGCAGACAAACAGAAGTCCGAAAATCTTTTTTCCTGGAATTTGTTTTAATATTTTCATAAATACTGAAAAAAAAATCAAGGTCCGGCTGGACTCGAACCCCAGACCTCAGGGCGCAAAGGGACGTCGTTACCTCAAAGGCAATTGTAAAGGAACCTGAAAATTGTTAAGATTCATTAATAAAGCCAGTCAATATTTTGTAAGAAAAGTTTTTTAGGGGAAAAAGTCACTTGCTCTCACAGTTTCTTAAACATTTTTCATTCGTATGTTTTTTATGTTTGCAGCGAATCGCAAGTGGTGCGAAGTTCCTCTTCGCCTCTGTAAAAAGTTAATTTATAATATTATATTTTAAGCGAAAACCAAAGTTGTGAGAGCTGGAATCGTGAAAAGTTTTGTGCGGAAATAACTCATCTTTCACATAATTTAAGAGAATAATAGTTCGGCACTTTAATTTTGCTCTAAGATTGTAGTTTGCCATTTTTGCAGACTGCTTAAATGTGATTATTGCGATCCTGTAGCAAAAAGATTTGGATACTGGTGTTTTTCCGCAATATTTTATTTGGAAGCCATTTAACTTGTGATTCGAGCTGCAATACATAACACACTTTGTACTTTTTCGATTAAAACATTTTGAAACGTCGTTTTTTTTTTAGTCCAGATAATAGTAAACCGCTCAGTGCCAATCGCCAATAATTTTTGGAAAAACTAGTGCTATAATTATAAAAGTTAGCGCTATAATTTTGAGGCTTACAGAGAATTGAAGAGATCAGCTAGCTGGCCTCGAAATAATTTGATGTTTTTGATTCGGGATAGCTTGTCACGCTTAAATAAATTGCGTTTGAATGTTCACATCATCATAGATGAATTCAGAAAACAGCGTGACGTAGAAATATTTTATGAAGAAAATTCATTATGGTGCTTCAGTGTTTTAGGTGGCGTGCCATTAAGTAAGCCTTATTTATTGACCTTGAAGCAGGCTATTAAGAATACTTCCTCAGTTTTTGTGCCCGGCAAGCTCTGATTCAAAATAGGCAATGCGCGACAAAGTAAAGGAATTATATCGCAACTCGAACAAGTAGTTATTAGTCGAATTACTAAAAAAGAAATGGGAATGCGTTATTAGAGTAGCATCAAAATTATCTTAACTTCCCATGTGTTTAAAAAACTGAAATTCAAAGTTGAACCAACTTCAATGAACTTACAAATCTTTGGATCCACTCAAATATAGGTACCAAAAATAGACATGATGTGGATCCATTTCTACTAGGATCCAAAAAAAAACTTTGTATCCACGCCATTATAGGCTCCACAAATAGACGTTATTCGAGCTAAAAATTAAAAAAAATCTGGGTATTGAGAAAAACGGTGTATGTTTTTGATTGTCAACTCCACAATCGAACAGCAAAAGCGTAAAGGTCTCGAAAAATCTGAAAGTGGAATTCATTTTCAGGTTGCCCAACAAAATTTAAATTTTTTTCTTTTGGTTTTTGATCCAGTTTTCGCAAGATGCCAATCATAAATTGATGTAGAAATTCAAAAGACTCTAAGATCATCTATTTTTTCCCTAAAAATTCGACAGATGGGATTTTTCAAAAAAAAAATCAGTATTTTTTTTTCTGTTGGTTTGTCTGTTGGCTATGTTTAAATGTAAAAGAACGAAGTGATGACTTTTTTCTTGGGGACTTTTTTTTCAGTAAAACGTCTTAAAATACTCTTATAACTTCAGAAGTGTATCAAACAAAATAATGCATTTATGAAAGCTCTTTGGTATTTGTGCATTGTTTGGTTTCAATTCAATTTCATCTGCTAAAATTTAGGTAAATTGCGCTCTCCAATTACGAAAGCGAAAATGGCGGGAAAGAACAAGAACGACTTCTTGTTTCGAAAGTGGATTTTAACCTTTATATTTCCCAGCGTAAATAGGTTTTTTTTTCCGTTGATCCAGTTTTCATGAATTGGGTTAGTTTCATCAAAAAAGTTTCAATCATAAACTGTTCTTAAAACTTAGCCTGATAAGTTCTTTCTTCTAAATTTGGAAAATTATTTTGAAAAATTTCAGTCGGTTTTTTTTTCAGTTTCCTTGTTCTTTTACAGTTTTCTACTTTGCTGCTGGCTATATTGTTTCTTTTACATCACAATTAACAAAAAGAATCAATAGAAATTGAATGATAGATCTTGTTGAAACATTTTTATCCGTGATTTGAGCTGCTGTGATAAACTTCCGAAACATATTTTCCGTTTCGAAAAAAATGTTCGTAATTTCATGCCAACTTTGAGTGTAGAATAGAGAAAGATGAGGATATCTTCCTTAAGCTTATGTCATTGAGTTTAGTTGGCTGTTGTTCAATTAGCACAGAATGTTCCGACAAGTTTATCTTTACTAAATTGTAATTTTAATCAAAATTCTTAGGAAAGTTTCAAGGAAAAACGTCGTTTTCCTATATATAGTACATTCATTAGTTGAAAGAATAAAGCAACTATTGTTGGAGTAATTTAGCAGAAAGAAGTGGGTGTTTCACTCTTTTTGATTCACTCCGGCTAAGAAACTTATCGGATCTAAACTGAAAGGGCTTTAGTATGATACCAAATTGAATCTCATGCTATTTTTTAATGATTTAGGGAGTTTGCGATTCAAGTATTTGACTTTTAATTCAATTCCAATTCAATGTGTGTTTTACTTATTCCAATTCAATTCTAAAATTTGTTTCAGTACAAGAAAAATAAAAACAATGTCCAAGAATTTCAAAACATTGTTTTGTAAACAAAATTTTAGATGGGCAAACGAAAAAATCAGGAGTAGATACTCACTCTCTGGCAGTATAATGCAATATGATTGTTACTGCATCAAATGAAACCAACAAATTCTCCCAACTCAGCATCACAAAATTGGTAGCAAGACTGTACCCTATCCCAAACTACCCTATGATTTTCTGCCCTATGCCCTTTTATCTTTTAAGTCAATCTACCTTGTGTCAATCTACCCTACGGCAATCTCTTCTTTGCTTAATTACCCTACACTTAATTTTATCTTTTGTCACGTCTTGGGTTAGGGACATATATGCAGATTTCGAATTCTTCAAAGAAATGGGGTAAGTTTCAATTGCTTTAAACATAAGATAGAATGGCATAAGCTATATTGGTACAAACAGTAAGATAGTATAGGATAAAATGGAATAGGGGAGATTGTCATGAAACCATAAAATTTAGCTTCCAAACTACTCTGACAATCAGCACAGATCTTTTAAAATTTTAGCTCATTGTTTTAACTCCAATTAAATTTTTACTCAAGAGGTTTCGTGGTTTTTACAATTTTAAAAATCTAACATCCTAATCAGGAACAAACCTATAATTTTCAGGAGGAGGGGGCCAATTTTCAAAACATTTTTGAATCGTTTTGTCGAGTTTTTAGATAGACCATTTTTGAATTTTTCTTGCGAGAAGTTATTTAAAATTGATCTTGCGAACTTCCTCAAGTCAACGAAAACACCTTATTTTGTCGAAAGTTTCTTACCAAAGGAGAAATTTTGTAAAAAAATAAATAGGACATGAATAACTTTTTCGGGCCTCATTTTTTGCCAAGTTTTTATTTGGAATGTTTTGAACTATGTTTTTCCGGCGCACGCTCTCCCGCAAGTTTATTGGCGTCTTTAGAAAATATTCAGGGTTATTTGCCCAAAAATGGATCTTGTACAACATTGCCAAATGTCAAGTCCTTCTAAATCCATTGATTTTAACGTTAATGGGAATCGAATTGTTCGAGCAGTTTGCGCAGCCGAAGACCTCAAAATACAAATATTAGTTCGTAGCACGTTTCCAGTTTAAAAACAAGGATAGCCGGTTACTGTGCAAGTATCACATAATGTTTCAATAATACTCTTTTAAAAAACATTAAGAAGAAATTTTTTTTTAAATTTAGTGTAGTTCTGCGTGATTTGATAAAAGGATCTGATATGTAGAGGAAGAAAATAGATTTATTTTTCAAGAGATAAAAGTTATAAACAACTAAGCTCTACATAATAAGATCTTAGAAGACAGCCACAAAATCGACATTAGCAAACTTAACTTTCAATTTATTAGTCCGTAACAAAACTTTTTAAAGCAAAATTAAATAAGTTGAAAGTATTTTGGTAACAAATGTTCAAAGTTAGTCCTAATTTTCATAGTCTCGCAATTGAAGCTCTTATGGTTAGCTGAAATTTTTTTTTACTGGCCGTCTGAGCAATCCGATCAAGTATGGTTTTGATTATGTCACAGGATAAGAAAACTTTTTCCCAGAATTTCGCCCCAAAAAAAATTTTTTTTGGCTCTGAAACTCGTTTGTTGTAGGCCCTCGTTCCGTTTAATTAAATTTTTTGATTTCAACATTCAGTTACTGCTTATAATTGTGCCGGGTCTTTATAGACTCCATAACACCCGCAGGACAGGATTTTACACAGCGACACCTAACAGAGCCCATGCGGCAGTAACCAGTGAACAAGTCCAAGATAGGGTTCAGTTTGTAAGATAGAAACTGAACCCAAACTAACTGATAAGCAACATTAGTGAAAGCTCAGCTCAATATAGCTTTTCTATTGATTTCAACTCAGATAAAAACAAAAGTGGAAAGCATGTTGTTTTCTAAGATTAAGATCTTTTAAGCGATGTATCACTTATAAAAACAGAGCTTCATTCAAGCTTTGCAACTCTATAGGGACCAAATCATTTTCTTTTAACAAAATAAACAGCTTAGAACCGCGTTGTTTTATTGAGAATTTTTGCATATTAGTTCTGGCAAAAGGTATTTTAATAAGCCCTTTTATCGATTATCTGGTATTTCGATTATATGCAATGAATTCAAATAAATTATTCAAATCACTCGTATGCAATTTGGCCAAAGATCGAAGCAGAAACTTCCATAGCTCGTAAACATATAGCTTATGAACAGCTAAAGCTCATTCTGTGCCTAAAAAGATGTAACACTTGCTTGGTTTTTCATAAAAAATATGGTAAGAATTGTCTTCTTTTGTTATTTCAGAATTTTTTTTAATTATCTTCTCTTGTAAAACTATTATTTAGGATAATTCGACAGTCATAGTACTGTAGACAAATAGGATAACAGTTTCGAAGAAAAATGACTAGAAAACATAAAACAAAATGTTTGAAAAATTCATTAAAAAATCTTCAATATCTAATTTACTCGAGTACAAATGAAATTAATCAGAAATAAGCTATTTTAAACTGCCTAATTTAAGCATAAATAAGCGTGCTCGCTCGCTTTACTCGCTCGAATTTAGACGAAAAATCAAAAATTTCAAACCGGTTTTTGTCGACACTGATTTTTTTTCAAAATGTCCTTCGAATCACGAGAGAGAGCTTGAATATGTTATATCACTCAACTCTCTCCGATGATTATTTGTGGAAGCTGATTATAAGTGGAAAACAAAAAAAAAAGAAAAAGAAACTAAAACACCCGAATACAAGGTTCCTCCCCATTTTTCAAATGGTCGGAACAAATATGAAATCCCAGTGGCAGTAAAAATTGAATTTTCTACTGCAACCCGGACTAAGTTCAATTCAATTCAATTCAATTCTCTAAAGCCAATCCAATGCATTGTTATTTTCAATGCATCGCACATCCCTATCGTAGACCATAGTTCCTTCTCATTTCTTGAAGTGGCCGGAATAAGAAACATGAAATGATTTTTTTGATAACAGTAGTTATTCAATTGGTGCATGTAGCTGGGAACGAAGTCTGTTTACGTAAGCCCAAGAAAGGACCACCTGAGAGACTTATTGAAAACCCTGCTTCCCATTCATGCGCCATGTCACAAATTGGTTACTTAATCTGCTGGTACTGAACAAACCCGACGCACTCACTTCGACTACTATTACTACTGTAGCAGAGATTTAGAAACTAGCCGCCAAACTATGGGTAAAAATAGATTAAATTGAAAAGCTTGAAAGAAACTGAAGGTATTGCGGGAGCATATTTTATCGGCCAAAATAAGCTGTCGCGTCGTTTCTGAGCCAATAAATGGTTCTTCTTGATTCCGTATTTTCAACAATTTTCACTATTTAGGGCTTCAAGGCAGTAGAGTAAATAGAAACAAATTGAAATTTGGTTTACCTTATTGGCATAGGGAGCACATGACAAGATCTTGATATAGTTTACAAGTGTAAAACAAGTGAAGGTGTTTAATATTTTGTTGTCAATGTTCCACAAGAGAGAGTAGTTGTAGGTTATGGCTACCCTCTGTGGCTTTATGTGACAATCCCTGCACCCCGTCGACAACTTGTTCATACTCCTGTTTGGGTTTCCAAATTAGTTCACGATTCTAGCGCCCAAAATGGTACCATTCGTTCTCAATAACAACCAAAATAATCTGTATTATACAAAATAGAAGAGTAACTTCTACCTGTCGATTATTAATCAGTGATCGGTTATCATGTTAGTATACTTTTGCTCACGTGTGTGAGAGTCATTGTCCCGATTGTTTGGGCTTAGATTGTTTTTAACTATAGCAGGCAGCTGTTCATAATTAAATACCTAGTCAAGCATTTGTAAGCTGTCATTTCCTGTCGCTGATAAAAACGATTGATTTCTATGGTGTTGTTTTCTGGGAATATCCCGGATTTTTGCGGTGCTTGGGAATTTTTTTAGTACCAGCAGCTGGTATTAGCGTCTTTTTACTTTCTGATTCCAAAGGATAGAAATATCCGATATTTTTTAAAAAAGATCAATGTAATTTTTCAATCGGATTGTTGTCTACTTGAGTGTTAGTTTTTGCTGTCCTTCAATCTCCATTTAAATTTCTACATTTAGCAGCTTCATTGAAATTATCCAATTTTAATTTGTTGATTTTATGAAAATACAGTTTGAAGAAAGGGTTGATTGAAAAATCGTATCTATACTCAATACTTATTAGCGTATGAGGATACTTATGAGGCCAAACTATAAGTAATGGTGCTATGTCCAAACTGATTTCAAAGTTGATTTAGAACCAACACTAATTTCTAAGTTCACTATGGAAATCGATATTTTACCAGCATTCTCTCTTCCCATACTTCCTAACCTGACCGACTGATGTCCGGAAGGCATTCTGACGAACAACTTAGCGCCAATTATACTAACTTCTTCTGACAACAACTTTCTCACTTTATCAATTCAAAATTTTTGCATTGGTACTTCAAGTTAAAAGCTCACAACTCTCACTTTTTGTTTACTTCGCCTCTGGACTGTTTCTTTTACCCTCTTAACTTTCTTGCTCCAGTGGCTTGTTATAGCCATAGTTGCTTACCGTATCTCTAAAACAGCCCAACCAATTTCCGCCATTTTAGTTCACACCGACTTATATCTTAAGAGATATCTATTGGACTCTTATCACGTGGACACATTATCGTAAAATTTCAGATTTTCTGTCTACCCAATTTTTGCACTCGTTTTCGATAAATCCGAATATAAAAATAATTTCTGAACTAAATGATATTTTTGGACTTTAGATCTTATCAGAATATATTTTATCTACAAAATCTTGTTTGCAACTCCAAACTCACTTGCCATAAAGATCGATTTTTTAATCCCCTTTTATCGCCCATTTTCAGCATAAACCAGTAACCCGCCTTAAATTGAGGGAAAATCCAGCGGTCTGGCTTCAATTTGTTTTTCAGAATAACGGAGAGCTGAATTCATTAAGCGTGACTAGTTATTACATCAGTTAGTGCATCAGTTTAGTAGTGTTGTTATATTACCAACAGTCTGAGAGTTCAGTCGGGGTATTTGATGTGGAACCGGACTGGGTATTAGTATTATTCCAATACTCTCAACTCTCAAGTGTTATTGTTCACAATTCGTTCACTCATTCCACATCCCAAATGGCGTCGTCTGATGTTGCGCACCCGCTCTCGTTCATGTATTACTGCGCTTCCCTCGGGGCAACTTGCGGAAGTCCTTTTTCCTAAATGCTCATTGATGAATGTTAAGTGATGCTAATATTATAACGGAATGTCAAGTGCGTCGCCAGTTTTGCCAGTGTTTTCAGTAGGTATTTCCTATTATTTCTCGTTGCGTGTCGATAGTTGAATTCAATCTTCAAAGCAACCCGCGATACTATTATCTTACCTCAATATAACCAGAAATCCCCCGTGACCCCATTTTTATCTCTTAGTCAGATGCGTCCTCAATCGCTCTAATGATTCGGCAACGTGATTCTAGCGCTTCAAATTGACTCCACATTCATTGTCACTGATGATAGTTTGTTATTGAGGATTTTTACAAAATAACTTGATTTAATATAATACACTCATGAATCTCAATTTGAAATAATAATTTAGACTTCCTCATTGGCTAGACTTCTTATTTTATTTTGAAAATTATCGTTGTTTTTAATGATCTGTTAACAATCATGTTTTCTCCCGTCGCTTATGAAGGACTCGAAAATTTCCTGAAGGAAGACGAATTGTCAATATTCAGGCCAAGCAAAGAACAAAACAGTGCCGATAGCGCCCAGTTTTCCCTTCCTTCGACTACAAACGGATACTCCACGGCTCAAAGCTCACCCCTTCTCGATTCCAGAATCAGAGTCAAACCCTCCCCCCAGCAACCTAGAAAAGGATTTTCCCTTGCACCTGTTAAAGGGGGTGGGGGCGAGGGAAATAGTGGTTTCCATGAGCCTGTTTACGAAGGGGTCACTTCCATGTCCAGTTTCGGACGCCCTCTTTCCCGGATGTCGACTGGCACAGGTGGCACTACTCTGGCACCTAACACGCCCGAACGGAAAATGTCCAGTTTCCAAACAAATGGTATTAATGTTTTTCCGGTGCTTTTTAGAGTTTTTACTCTGATCAGAACGATGCAGAAAGAATCTTCTGTGATTTTGAGAATTTGAATAGATTTTCAGTTTGTCATTCTGTGGAGTGTGCCTAGGGTGACCTTTATTTACGCCATTTCATCTTTTCTACCCAATGAATAAATTTATATTAATGCTGTATTAGTGGATACAAAGTTTTTCCAGTTAATGTTTCTTTTGAAAAGGGTTGGCATTAGCTTATTATTTTTTAATTATTCGTGACTCATGCTTAGACAGACTCTGATTCGTTAGTTCAAAATTTGTTCTCCTTGGAATTTTTTATATTTTTTGAACGGAAAATTTGTGAATAATATGTTTCCTCCATGTGATAAGAAGAAAATATGATGCTATGAACTAAAAATAATTTTATTGTTCCGACCATTGAAAATGGGGAGGAACTTTGAATTCGGGTGTTTTATTTTTTTTATTTTTGTTTTCCACGCAAAATCAGGTACCACAAATAATCATCAGAATGGGTCAATTGATATTTTATATTAAAACCCTTTCAGTCGTGATTCGAACGACATTAAAAAATTTGGAATCTATTCACAGCGTCGGGAAAAACCGGTCTGAAATCTTAGATTTTTGGTCTAATTTTGAGCTATAAAAATAATAATAATAAATAATTATCGGACTGGATTGAGTGATATCATATCAAAGCCCTTACAGCTGTGATTCGAACCACATTAGAAAATTTCGAAAAAATTTCCCCGTGTCGAGAAAAACCGGTTTGAAATTTTTGAATTTTCGTCTAATTTCGAGCGAATAAAGCGAGCGAGCAGTCTTGTTTTAACTGCTTAAAAGCTTAATTTAAAACGTAAAAACTTGGTTTTTCTTGAGTAACGTTAGTTTACTTTGAGTGTTTTAGCACCGTTTTGGAATCAAAATGTTCAAAAATTTAGAAAACTGCAAAACTTTGTTGTACTTTTTTAAGAGTATGGTCGGAACATCTGTGTCATTTGCACAGTAACCGGCTATCCTTTTTAAATGTTTGATTTTGATAACAAATATCATCATGTGTCGCAATCATGAAAAGCGCATCCTCACCAAGTTTTTAGAAACAAACATGCTTTTTATGCAGATTTTTGTTACGTCAGACTACTAGAATTACTAAAATTTATCTCATATCTGTCTCCATAAGTTTTCCCAAAGTTTCTTAGGTTTGAGATTTCATGTTTTTTCTGCAAGCGCGTAAGAATTATATCGGTTGCTGTGCAAACGTCGAGGACCGGCCTGCCGAAGTGTAATTTTGTCAAAAAGGCGGGAAATAAGACTAAAAATTGCCGTGTGAACTGATATAAGTAATTCGGGGGATGGGTAATTGAGAAGAAATCGAAATTAGACAAATGGAAAAGTTATAGTTTGTGTAGACAAAAAATCTCACTTTGAAGACAAAAAAGTAAGGAAAACTAAACTTTTTAAAAATATATAACATATGTATTTAGGCACAAATCATAATTTAAATCAATAATTGCATTAGAATCAAATGGTGCCAAGTTTTGAACTCAAAATTTTTTGATTAAGTACTCTGGCTTCGTACCTTGACTTGAGCCGCTCGATTCTGCCTTTTAATTTTTTGCAAAATTTTTTGAGTCGGCGAAGGTTCTCTTTGCTCAATTTTTTGAAGGTGACAGGGAATTTTTCTCGTTGAAAACGACGCATTCCCTGATTACACAAAGAATGCATTTTTTTGCACGCGTTTGTCGTTGTCAGGGTAGGCTCTTTGTAGTAAACAATCCCGATTAAAACTCCAAATTTTGCTATCCAAAATTTTTCATATATTCCATCAAAGCTTCCGTTTTTGGATAGAATGCTTTTTAGTGTACTAAATCTGATTTGCACTCTGGATTAAAAACCAGGTTTTATCAGCTCTCACTTTTTTGGGAAATGTTTGTGGGGATTAAAATTCTGAATTTAACGTACCAGTTGTTAAGCTATCTGTTGGAAGGAACTTCTTTCTTGGAACGAATTTGACAAGTTTTTTTGCAAAAAAAAAACAGTTTCATAATCAGATATTTTTATATGAGGCCCAAATTGGTTCCGAAACTGCTCCAAGCTGAAAAAAAAAATGATGCCAAAGATAATTTTTTCTATTAAAACTTCTTCTGCTTATATATTTTTTCTGCGAGCCTTCAATTACAACCAAAAATTGTGTTTATAATAATTTTATTTTCAAATGACACCTCTATAAAATTTCTTATTGTTTTCTAGCTTCTTTGTTAGGGTCTTTTTTACTCGCCCAAAGTTTTCATTTCATATTCTCGAACTGAAACTGAAGTACTTGCATTCGATTGGCTGGAAATAGCTAATCAGATTCAAGTGGCAATTCGAATTATTATGTTAGCATTTTTTACAGACATAAATTAGCCGAATTCACCAATTTTTTTTGTCAAATGATTAAGTTAAACTCAAGTCGCCTTTTGAGTTTGGTCCGGGATAGAAAAACAAGAAATCATTCTAAAAAGAAAATTTTTTTGACCACTTTCTTGTTTTCTGAAATAGGCTCACTAGTTTGGCCTTATTGGCAATCGGCTTAACTAACAATCAATGAATAAGCTTTACTATTTTTGCTTCCATTTTTACGAACAGTCATGTATTGTCTGTACAAGTTACTATATTTGAGCGGAATAAGTAAAAAGACTCATTGGTTCTTGCCAAAAGTCAATGGATAACTACTCTTGATTGCATAAAGACACAAAACGGTCTTAGATATCTTTTTCGAATCATTTTTCTAAACCTAAATTCTGAATTAAAACGAAAATGAGTCTTTTGTAGGTGCAATTCAAAATTCATTCGTTTCCTTAGCATGGGGCAGTACAACACCTCCGAAATTCTATAGTAACGGAAAAGAAAATGTGGTTCAAGTGTCGAAAAATATTTTGAATACTGTTTTATACTGATCCCAAATCACTGACAAGTAAATAAATTCAAATCGACCAAAGTTGATATGTCAAAATTGGCCATTTTAATTGATGCTGTTTTTAAACAAACAAAAATTCCCCAAGTGCGGCGTTATGAATTTTTCTGAACAAACAATTAACTCGGCCAATTGTCAAATTTTCTTCTCGGTTTTCCTCCAAAACACAACAGTATTCAAACAAATTGCCAACAATTCGCAAACAGAACTTAAAATTTTCAATTATCCTCAATTTTGGCACTGTTGAACACATTTTCAGTTTCGGAACTGTTAAACCCCCCACAATTTTCGGAAACACTTATTAACGTTCCACATGTGTCAGAAGTGCCAAATGCTCTGACCGAAATATATATTGACCGCGGATATATCGGGCGCACAGATATTACGTAATCAGTCTTGCAGGTCTTACTTAAGTATAGAATAGAAAGAAATGGTGATTGACTAACGAGCGGAAGTGTCAGGTTGCCAAAAATCCGTGAAATTTTTGTTTTATTTGTTACCTGAGGTTATATAACAGTGCTGTTTTTTTTTCAAATTTTACATTTATATGGTGCAATTTGTTTTGCTAAATTCAGGCCTAAATTTTTACCCCAAAACCGATCATTTTTGCCTAGGGATTTAGGATGAAGTTGAAGAAGTTCGACCTTTTTTCCTTTTGCTTTGGAGCGAAACCGAGAAGAAAATTTGAGACTTTGCTGAGTTAATTGTTTAATCAGAAAATATATGAGGCCGCGCTTGAGGAATTTGTGTTTGTTTAACAAGCGGCATCAATTAAAACGGCCATCGTTACTTTCCATTGATTTGAATTTATTTACTTGTCAGTGATTTGCGATCAGTCAAATCAGTATTCAAAGTAGTTTTCGGTACTGTTGAACATTTTCTTCGGCACTCTTGTACTTCGGCGCTGTTGTACTTCGCCATGCTAAGATAAAAGTATTTAACCAATGAATTTTGATAAGAACATACAAAAGACAATTTTTCGGTATAAATTCAGAATTTTGATTTTTAAAAAATGATTTCAAAAATACTTATCCATTAATTTTTGGTAAGAACGAAATGGTCTTTTTAGTCATTCCGTCCTCAAATTGCAATTTTTAAAATAAACGTATAACTGGTAGTAATAATAGTAATACTAGTTCACTGATTTTTAATTAAGCCGACGGTCAGGAAGACTGAACTTGTGAGCCTATTTAAGCAATTGTGAGGGTGGTCAAAATGTTTTCTCTTGGAACTTTTTTGGTTTTTCTATTGCGGACCAGAGTCAAAAAGTGACTTGAGTTCATTTTAACCATTTGACAACGAATCTAAGTTTTGGTCAGTTCGGCTGATTTATAAGTCTGCTGAAAATTGTAAACTTAATATGTCGAATTGCCTCTTGAATCTAATTGGCTATTTTCAGCCAATCTAATTCAAGCCCTATAGGTTCTTTTCAAGAATATGAATTAACATTTTTCATGATTACTCTCCTCTTAAATTTTGTTTGGCTGTATAGCAGGCTCCATTGATATAAATTTTGTCGGTTTTGGGCTGAACTTTAGTGCGATTTTTGCAAAATAAATTATTAAGTTTTAAAAATTTAGTAAAAAAAATTAAGTTTCTAGTTTTATTCGTTTTGTCCGGATAAATCAAATCAGCACTGAATACGTTCTGAACAATTGTCAGTGGTAGTTAGATAATACCTATCATACCAGGAGGCAGTTTAGAATATATTCCACATTAGGTTTTAAGAAACTTTTGTGGAATATAAACAAAAATGATACCTAAGTAGCAAAAGCAGCAGCGTTGAAAAACAATTGAGTTTTTTCTGCCAGCTGCAAAGCCTTTGTGCTTGAAAATATGCAGCTAGTCAGGTAAAGGATACTCTTCAAAAAAAGTGGTAGTTTTTTCTGGATCAGTCGAGCAACCTCCCTCCTCTACCCTATTACCGCGTGGGGGAGATAGCTCAATAGATGGTTGAGGCATGTTTATAAACACTCGAAAACTCAATTAAACACTCGCTCAAGGTTTCTTTAACCGGAAATTCTCTTACGGCTGTTAAAAAAAAACATTTTATGTTCGACTTAAGTCGGCTCTAATATCAATTAATTTTGCAGTATTCAACAAAAACATCATCGTGTCACAATAAAGAGTAGTCAATAATCGTTTCGTATAATGGTTTAAATTATCGTATAAACATGATTTCTCGTACAATCTTATATCGTATAAGGGGGGTTTTTTGTATAATTTTTTATATAGTATATTGTGTAGAAAGCACTGGTTCGAATTTTATGACATCATGAGCCAGATTCTTCAGCGAATGTGGAACACCATTTCACAATATCAAAACTCTTTACTAAAATATTACTAAAACATGCATTTGAAGCAATTTTTTTTGTTTTAAAAAATATATAAAATGCTTCTTTATACATTATTAATATGCTAAAAAGTATTCAGATAGAAAGCTAGAGGAACAACCCCGTTTACTTCTAACTTTGCAAAACGAATTTGTTTATCAGATTTCCCAGCGAAAATGAAAATTGTACTATTGAGCCAATTTTTTCAAATTCAGTTAATTTAATTTTGTCGAAAAAGTGTCAGTCGAGTTTTGCTTTAGAATTTCAAAGAGCTTTGAGGCTATCTGTTTTTTCTTTGAATTTTGAAAGTTTTTTTTAAAAATAATCAGTTTTTTCTGTTTATTTGCGTTCATTAACTCTTTTCCAACAGTCTGTGGGCTATGTTTTGAACTTGCGGCCATCTGGTTTTGATTCGATGTATCATTCGATCCCATCTGACCATTATTTAGAATACCTGGATCTGCGTTCAGAATACCCAAATAAAAATCTCATTTCTTACCTTTGGTGGTAGTCCGAATAACAGGTCCAATTGTTTTCGTTATAGATAATCCTAAAAGTTAGGTGAAATTTTTTTTGGGCTGTGCATGGCTTGTCTGAAAAAAAAACGAAGCTTCCAGGCTAAAGTTATTGGGATTTTGATGTCTTCCTTTTTTTCTGCAACGTCAGGGTTAAGGAAATTTAGAAGAATTTTAAAATTTCTGCGTCAAATCCTGTAAATTCTGTGATTCCCGGGGTTTGTGTATGTGTTTGGAGACTTGATGCTGTTAAAATAAATAAATTTGAGAAGATACTGGTAATCTGAATTTCGAAAACATGGTCTTAATTGTTTTTCAATAACCAGGTTTTGAACCAGCTTCAACTGATATATGTCGTGTTAATTTGAATTGTTAGCCTTTATGAAACAAATTAAACTATTTTAATTACAAGCAAGTTTATTAACCTATTGTGTCAGTAATAAAGTTATTAGTTCAGTTGTTAGCTCTCATGTGCATCTGATAATTGCATTTTTGCTTAAAGGTTAATTTTTGTAAGATTTTTGTTGAGCTGTTGGCATTGATTATTTTCTTTGATCGTGGACTTTCGTCCGGGCGTCTTTTGCGCTGGTGATTTTTTCAATCACTTCCTTCTTTGCCATGTTGTGAAATTTCTCCAGCTGTTCCCTTTGATTTTCCATGGCTCGCTCGAAATCATCCCTCATGTTTTTCAATTCACTGTCATAGATTGATGATACGAGGTAATTGTTTAACGATGTTCCGATCTGGTTCATCTCACTTTCCAGTGTGGACATTTCTTGCTGTAGTTTTCTCACGGATTCTTCTATTGATTTGACCGATTCACGGTAGCTTATAAACGCCCTGCTCGTAGCGTGTCTTCGCTCTTTCGCACTTGCGATCGTTTCGATAAAATGGCCCAAGTGATCTTTGTGGGCGCAGTCGGAGCAAACTGCGACTGCGCATTTGTTGCAAAACTGGTCTTTTCGGTTTTTCGGATGAACGTCTTCGCACATTTCGGTCGGCATGACCGAAACTTCTCGGATTCGAGTGTTTTGCCTTTGTTTCACCGCCTAAGGTGTATAAGATAGATATAAGCTTCTAAAGTATTAACTGGTTATAGTATGTACTATAACAGGTTTTTTGGCGTTAGTTTGCTAATGCTGCTTTAGATTTAGCAATCTAAAAATGCTAGGGTTTCGGAGTTTCATAAAAGCAAAAATTTATAATTTCATACGTTTTTAGTTGTTTCTAGTACGGATAAGTCATTTCTGTTATACCGTATTCTTCGGCAGCAAACCTTTGATGCCCGGCAAATGTTCATCGAAAGCATTTTACCCGTGGAATTTTCCGCTCAAATGCTTTTAATACGTTAATGAACCTATGAATCTAGAGGTCGTGATAATTTTTTTTTTCAGGAAAAAGTCTTAAAATTTGTTCACGCTCAAGTTTGATTTTTCGCAGTTTGTCTTTTGATTTCTTTTCAAGCCCAGTTCGTTTCCTTTGTTACAAGGAAGGCAAACTCCACTATCGAACAGCAAAATAGTAAAGGTCACGAAAAACGTGATCTACTTTTAGTTTTGAAGTGGATTTCGAAATGTATGTAATTAAACGCGTCTATCACTATCTCCCTTGTGTGGGCTTTTTAACGTTTTTTTGGCATGCTTAACGAACGATTTAATATTTCTCTTTAATCTATCCATCAATATCTATACATGAGTAAGCGACCAAATTTCAAATTGGCAACCTTATGGTGAGGTTCTGTCAGGGTTCCCCCACCCAGAGGCTGCTAATCTGGCTTTGAAATCGGACTGCTCAAATTGTGTTAGTTTGCCAGATATGATGAAATAGTTTTTACCTCTGAAGAAATTACCCCCCACCCCAAAAAAAATCTGACTGCTCAAATCTTTGTAGTTTACGAGATAAGATGAAACAATTTGACGTCTGTTTTCTTACCTCTGAAGAACCGAACAAATAATTTTACCTGATGTATATTTTTTTGGAGGCTTGAATTGATCGGGTATTTTTTTGGCTGGTTGTGAGGCCACTCTCGTTTGCAGTTCGGGCACTGTACTTTGCTACTCCTCCTGTTTTCAAAGTAAGTAACGAGACATTTGGTACAGAACGAGTGTCCACAAGACACTATGCGTGGCTCTGTGAAGATGTCATAGCATATGCTACACGTGTAGCCATCATCGTCAGTGCTGCCCTGATTCGCCATAACAATCTCTCATGCTTAATAGAAAAGCTATTAAATTTTCTCAAACCGGCCAAATTTTCAAATAATGTTTTGTATTTTTATTTGGAGGCGTATCTATGTTCTGAATGTCCTTAGTTTTGTTATGTGAACATATTGTTGCCAGATTTAATCTATTAGATCAGAAATTTGAAACTCAATTTATAAGCCACAGAAAAACAGTATAATTATGTGGCCAATTTTGCTTCGCAAATATGTGCAGAAAATATGGTAAATCGTTTATGAAATCATATGAGCATATCATTTTTTGATTTGTGAACAACGAGACAAATTTGAACGCGTATTCAAATGTCTTAGTATGCAATGAAGATAAGTAAGCTGACTCTATTCGAGTTTTAGACTTTTGAAGTCACATTTAAAGATTTTAATGTTCCTTTTTTTAGATACCTGACTGGAGTCCATGCCGAAGAAAGCGAGGAGAACAATTTTTCAAGGAAATTCTTAATACCTCATTGAAGATATCATCGATGCACTGAGTTCAAAATCAAAACGATGTTCTATGCGCGATCTTTTTTCGTAAATTTATGGGGTACTGAACATTTTCATTCATCAGTCTCATGTTTTAGCGTGTGGCCGCTCTAATCTCCAAACGAAAATAATTGAATCCAAATTCGTAAATTAATAAGAGATATTTTTCGGTAAATAACTCAGGCAATAGATAAATTTCGGTATTTTTCTATTGATCAGGACATCATACAACATTTTTATCATCTGTCCGTTTTTGGTAAAAATCGGCGCAAGCTAGCCACAAGAACCGGTCGGTAATGTCTTTAAGACAAATTGCTCTTTTTGGCGGTCAGTCTTAATCAAGGCTGAACCGAATTAGAACCAAAAAACAGTTAAAATAGGATGTAACCCCCGTTTTTAGTATATTATTACATGGGCAGGTGGGGGACTCGAACCTACGTCAACTGTTATTTCACACATATAATCGGCGTTAGCTTACTTTGTCTTAGTCCGCTTGGCCAACTGTGCTTATTTTATATGCATCTATACTCTTGTTTTATTCTACATTTGCATTGCAACATCCTCCCCCCCTGAAGAAGGAAGAACCGGAGCGAGCTTAACGGTCGGCCGAGTGACTTCACGGGTTGCGGTCTTAACAAGGGCGGATCGAGCGCAACCGTCCTGTCCGTAGTTTAGCTTGACGATTCGGGCGAGAGGGTAGTACCCACGCGGACTATCGGGCTCAATCACCCACACGAGATCGCCTGTTTTAAGAGTGAAGTCAGAATGAGTGTGCCACTTGACACGCTTATTCAGCGAGGGAACATATTCTCGAAGCCAACGAGACCAAATCGCGTTAGCATATGACTGCGCTCGCACGTACCTTTTCTTGTGATCGAAGTGCTCCCCTGGTAAAAGCGAAGGAAAGCTTGTGGCATGTTGTCCAAGCAAAAAATGGTTTGGGGTTAACGCTTCTAACTCACGTGAATTGGTACTAACGGGAGTGATTGGCCTCGAATTCAAAGCCTGTTCAACTAAGCAGAGTGTTGTTCCTAACACCTCTTCAGTGACTCGCCTACTGCCTAGGATATCGTACAGCACGCGCTTCGGACGAGGCGTTCCCAGGAGCCGCCATGATGGGGTGCGCCTGGCGGGTTAAATTTCCAAGTAACACCTTTGTGTGCAAAAATGGTCGGAGCCATGCCATTCCAGCTCTTGATGCAGGCAAGTAATTCCTTTTCCGCACCAACGAAGTTCGTGCCATTATCCGACCAGATTGTGCTTGGCGTACCACGGTGCGCAACGAACCGTTCAATGCCCATGACACACGAACTGGTGTCCAGAGATGGTACAATCTCAAGGTGTACAGCCCTGGTGGTGAGGCAAGTAAAAAGAAATCCCCATCTTTTTTCCGTGCTTCTGCGAACCGGAACGTAAAGCGGTCCAAAGTAATCCACACCCGTATGATTGAAGGGTGGTTGCTTGTATCCGAGACGTTCGACAGGTAAATCGGACATAATTGGCTGGATGGTGCTTGCTTTGCGTTTACGGCATGTTACACATTGATTTTCGATAGACCGAAGTAGTCGACGCAACCCAAGTATTGCATATTTCATATTTAAAACGGAGCGCATGTAATCTAATCCTTGATGAAAATGCTTGTCGTGGAGGCTGCGGGCCAACAAGCGAACTAGGGTATGTCGGGCGTCGAGTGTTATTGGGTGCTTAGTATCAAACTAGGTATTCACTAAGCGCACAATCCGTCCGGTGGAACGAATGATACCAGCGGGACCGATAAATGGCGAGTATGTGGCAATTTTACTACTATTCTTAATAGGTTTGCCAGCGGTGAGTGTTTTAAACTCAACGGGGAAGGATTCCATCTGAGCAAGATGAATCAGTTTGCTTTCTGCAATATCAAGTTCAGTTGGGTCGGTGATTTGTAAGTCCTTACCACGAAAATGCTTATGTGAAGGCAACATCCTCAACATGAAAGCGACTACTCGTTTAAATCTTGTAAAGGAACTGAACCTTTCCCAATTGAACCCGTGTTCGGGATGTTTGATGGATGTGACATCGGTGACGAAGGAAGATGATGTCTCCAAGCAATTATCAACATCACAAGAAGGACCCTTCAAACGAATTTTATTGATTACACGTTCGTCGGGTATAAACGGCCAATCAGTAGTCCTGAGAATGCTCGGACCAATAACCCAGCTGCTATCCTTGAGGGCTTCCAAAGAAATCCCCCGCGTACCGGTATCAGCTGGATTATCGCCGCTCAGAACATGGTGCCACTCATCAATAGTGGTCGACTCGAGGATTTCGCCGACACGATGAGCGACGAATACAGGTAATTTTTCAGTGGAGTTTAGCCACTGCAAAACTGTTGTACTATCTGTCCACATGTAGATATGATTAATAGAGACGGTAAGGGCGGTCAGTATATCATCTTTTAGTCGTGTGGCGAGCAGAGCAGCTTGAAGCTCTAGCTTCGGTATAGATAGCGCTTTCATGGGCGCAACGCGAGCTTTACCAAAGATGAAGGATATTTGAGTTTTATGCGAGCTCGCGAGTCGCGCACGCAAAAATCCAACAGCACAGAAAACGTCCTGCGAGCTATCACCGAACATGTGGAGCTCAATTTGATCAACAGGCTCTGTGAAGTAACAACGGGGAATAGTCAAATGCCTTAAGAGAGGGAGACCGGAGTGCCACTCGAGAAACTTATCTCTTATGTCTTCTGGCAATTCGTCGTCCCAACTTTGACCACTGATTTTCCAAATATCTTTCAGTAAAAGACGGGCCCTAACTGTGTATGGAGCTACTAACCCAACAGGGTCAAACACAGAAGAGACAAAACTCAAGACGGTTCGTTGAGTTATTGCTTTATCGAGAGGACGATCCACGCCTCTGCTAACAACCAATGTGTCTTTCACATGGTCCCACTTAAGACCTAAGACGTGTGATGATTGTTCGGCACCGTTACATATTTCCTTGATGGGTGAAGATGAGGTTTCGGATTCCTCGGGGTTCATTGCTGAAGTGATTTCATCAGCATTACTGACAAATTTAGTCAATTTAAATCCTCCTAATTTTAGTAAGGAAACCAAATCGCGACTAGTTTTAATTATTGGGTAACGTTCTCGAATGAATCCAAGTAATCGTCCATGTAAAATTTTTCATTTACGACTGAGGCGGCTTCAGGGTTTGTGGACATATTATCAGTTGCTTTTTTTTCGCAACGCGAAATTGGCGCACGTAGGCGAATCCCGTGCGCCGAATATATGGCGAGTGTACTGATGAACTACCACATCGGAAGTGGTATCATCTCGCCACAAAAAACGGAGCGAAATTTGATCGCGGGCAAGGACTCCTACCTGGAGGAACATACCCTCTATATCCGCGGAGACGGCGTACTTGTGTTGACGGAATCGCAAAAGCACAAAAATTAAATTTTGGAGTAGTTCAGGACCCACCAATAAGGACTTATTTAAGGATGTGCCGTGAAACTTAGAAGCCCCATTAAGGACTCGGCGCACCTTACCCGGCTTATTCGGATTTACGACGGGATGGTGCGGAAGATACCACTCGCGATCGGAACGCTTACGTGGATCATGCGGTTCGACGGTTACGACATAGCCTTTCCTAATGTCCTCTCTAATTGTTTCTGCGTATCTTTCGCGCAGCTCAGGGTCTTTACTTAACCTTCTCTCCAATGTTTTAAATTGGGCGAGTAGTCGCTTTTATGTTGAGGATGAAATTGTTCCCACTTGCAGAGAATTGGGAATCGGAATTGTGGCCTATTCGCCACTTGGAAGAGGGATGCTAGCTGGAACTGTAAAGAAACGCGAGGATTTGAATCCCAATGACAGGAGATTACTGAATCCAAGGTTTCAGAGCAGACAATCGAAGCTAATTTGCAACTTGTGGGTAAAATTGAGGAAATAGCTTCCAAGAAAGGGTGAACAACTGCCCAGCTATCTCTGGCTTGGGTTCTGGCACAAGACGATGACGTGGTTCCGATTCCAGGAACGTCCAAAGTAAAGAATCTCGTAGTCCCTTGTGGGGCGCCAAAATGTGGCCGCTCTAATCTCCAAACGAAAATAATTGAATCCAAATTCGTAAATTAATAAGAGATATTTATCAGTAAATAACTCAGGCAATAGATAAATTTCGGTATTTTTCTATTGATCAGGACATCATACAACATTTTTATCATCTGTCCGTTTTTGGTACAAATCGGCGCAAGCTAGCCACAAGAACCGGTCGGTAATGTCCTTGAGACAAATTGCTCTTTTTGGCGGTCAGTCTTAATCAAGGCTGAACCGAATTAGAACCAAAAAACAGTTAAAATAGGATGTAACCCCCGTTTTGCAGTATATTAATACATGGGCAGGTGGGGGACTCGAACCTACGTCAACTGTTATTTCACACATATAATCGGGGTTAGCTTACTTTGTCTTAGTCCGCTTGGCCAACTGTGCTTATTTTATATGCATCTATACTCTTGTTTTCTTCTACATTTGCATTGCAACATAGCGCGAATCTTTTAACAAAACAAATTGATTTGCTCTCAAAGTTATTCAAATTTAAATTGCTTAGATAGTTCGTCCACTCATGTTCTATTCGATGCAAAGTATATCACTTTGCACTTGATTCTGCTCTTGGACAGGAAACAAATATATACTTTTATTTTTAAAATCGTTCATAAGGTTTTCACCAAACTAAACTTAACAATCAGACCAATCATGGCTCCGCCTTGTTAATATTTGTTTTTGTTCCGACTTTTGAAAAAGTGACAAAATATCGTATCAAAGACAATGAATTATTCTGTTTGAGAAAATCAATCCACACTGAATTGAGGTAGATAATTGACACAAGTAATGCGCTGTAACCCTTTTCTCTGCGGTTCAAATTGAAGCATGCTGATTTTTCCCCTGAATTTTTTTACAGACCTGTAAGAAATGGGCCTTGCTCTGTTATTAAACCACAATGCCTCCTTCCAGAATCCTTCACATCTGGTTTAGTGGTTAAGTTTTTAAAGCGATTCTGATTACGCTTCTGATTAGCAATCGTTATCAAATGAGAACATACGTTTTTTCAGGTTAACAAATTGTTAAATGAAATCACAGAACCTTTTTAGGACTTGATTTATAGTAAATTGAAGTTCTTGTTTTCATTCTGCATATTTGATGCTGAGATAAAGTTCATGTCTGGCACTACTATGGCTCAGGGTTCGAATCCGGTCTGGTTTTCGTTTCGCTAACTGAAAGTTTTTGCCTTGAAAAAATAGTTATTGGTCTATCGTATGTCTGTTTTTTTTCGGCGTAGTTGCATCACAAACCTTTCTGGTGATTTGCATCACAAATTCAGAAACTCTGACTAACGAATTTATGTGTTCGGACGTTACCAGCTCATATCGATCTTGAATTTGGGTAGAAAGTTAGGTTTCAAATCAAACTACATAGTTTTTTAAATTTTTTTAATACGGTCTAAAAGATTTTCGACACTAATTTAATAACTGAAGCCTTGAAAGAAAACGGATCAGCCCAGTTATTTGAATAAATTCGAAAATTCCTAAAGTTTAGGACTAGATTTAAGAACCGAAGATTAAACAGAAAAAAATCGTACTTTGGTTTTGTTTCTGAGGCATCTGCCACTCTTCATAATTTATCTGTTCCCTTCCCTTATTTGTTGTGGACCTCTTTTTTGCCCTACATAACATCTATCGATTTGTACACCAGCCAGTAGAAGTCCTGTGAAACCCTTTTTTTGTTTTTTAAGCATAAATAAAATGATAAGTCGCGCCAATTAGACATCGTGCCTTTGTATAAATTTCCACCCCGTTTTGATCCGACTTTGATTAGTGAGTTATTATTAACATATTTATCTCTAAATTTGGGTTTAGATGAGGGAGGGGCTGGCAACAGGGCAATTTCGGGCCGGGAGTCTCAGGCCAGTATGGGCAGTGGGCGGGGCATCAATGGTGGATTAGCGGGGGGCATTTTAGCGATGTCACCCCATAACACAGGCAGTGGTGCGCTACGCAACAGCAAGCGGGCCGGAAGCAACGACAACATTCTCCTGGCTTCTCAATCTCCCGGATGTGAGTTAAGAATTTTGGAGTAATTCCAACCCATTTTGACCCATTCCTCATTTTTGAGCTGTGCGTAAAATCCTTTTAATGCTTTCTTTCTTCACTATCTCTGTATTACATCACTTCTGTCTTCCGCTCCATTGAAGTTGCTCTTCTTGAGTAACAATATTATCACCTGTAGTCAATTCACGCTTGGCTTCTTTTTGTTTTAATTCAATTCCTCCTTCAGCGCTTTTTCACCTTTTTGTAGAAATCAATGCCCGTTTTGTTGGCTTTTGTAATTCAAAATTTTCGCTGTTTGTTTGTTGCTCGCATTTAATATTTTTCATTGTCTTTGAATTAAAAATGGCGCCTTGCCTTACGAATAAATTGGGACGTGTTGTGAACATTATTGTCATTCTTTTCTGAAATTCATTGTCATTTTCAGATAAGAATCAAATTTTTAATTTTTTTTTGTTGCCCTGCAGAGTTGTGGCTGTTTTTCCATTGTTTACAATAGTTTGATTGTCTGTCAATTGACTGCTCTTTTTTGATTACTGTAAATTCTCATTCCACTACAGCAATTTTTGTTCCATCGGGGCCAATTTGTTTAATTGAGTATTTCCTATGACATCATTCTCTCACAGGGAGTTCATTTCATTTTGTGACTCAAATGAGGTGAACAAACTATTCGCTTACCCACGAGTAAATAAGTAAATAATAAACAACGAAGGTATTTTGCTCTAAATAGAAACAAAACGACGCTATCGATCAATCTGCATCTGATATTTTGCTAGTTGGCTGCTATCTCAAAAATCTGCTGGATCAGACCTGTTTGCTTTCCCGCTGGGTAGCCCCTATTAATTGGCTATTTTGTACCCCCTCATTTCCTATAAGTTCTAATCAGTGTTTATTTTCCGCTCCATTATTAATTGCCCCGATAGACTTGTTTACTCTTATTTATCGGACCATTAATGCAATCAAAGCTGCATTATGCCTCGTTAACCTGCCTCAGTTTCAAATATTTTCATTAGTGGCCAGTCAGTTGTTCACCGAGTTTTGTAAATTTTGTCAAATTATTCTTTGCTTCAAACAGAATAAGTGCATTCTATTTTGATAAAGTAAGCTTTGCTTTGGAAAATAATCCGAAATAGTCGAAGTTAGTGTTTGCAAAAGTGCTCAAAGTGTTGATTCGTACCGGGCGAAACTTCAAATTGTCGATACTCACCAAGAATGTTACCCTTTGAGACTTGTGACTGGTGAATTTGATAGACTTCAAAGAAGGAAAGGGGATTTCGACAGTCTTCCTTTATCTCTTAAAAGCGCCCTTGTCAGTTCAAGAAGTAGCTGGAAAGCTTTTCATCATTGTCACCTGTATTTGGAAAATTGTTTGAAGAATTATTATACGACAACTCTACTTCTTTGTTCTAATTGAGTACAATCTTAAATCAAATCAGACGTAAAAATACGCCTTTTTTATTGAATACCCCATTGAATGTCTGAACCAGTAATTGAAATCATTTCCAGCAACCAGCATATAGACAGGTTATCGATACTGTGAACGTATACCAGATCTTATTCTTGTAGCTTAAATAACTAAAAAAACTCACTTTAAGAGTTGAAATTATTACTCATAATGAGCAACTTATTGTCACTTCTATCGACTTCAGTTTGACATTTTTCCGGCTTCTCAGCGCTTTTTGCACCATATTTCATTTCTTTCCCTGTAAGCCATTGGACTCAATTGAGTTTTCTGATCGATTTCTTGGCGTGAAATTTCGCAACATGTGGAATGCTCAGAGCGACGAGGAAAAAACGCCGGTGTACGAAGCGTCGACACCACAAGGCTCGCCGTCAGAACAACAGGCGCCGATATATGAGCAAAAATCACAGCAAAACAGCATAAACGATATCCTTACTTCGCACCAAAACAAACCGGAACGAACAAAAAGTACTTTTAATTCCAAATTTGACTACTTTTCTTTCTCTCCCGATGTGAAAAATGATGGAATAATAATCAAAAACATCATCGATTCTAATAGTAAACAAACAATAAACCAAAGCTTTCATCATGGGCACAGAACAAGAATAAATCCAGGGCCATACTATGGTCCAAACAGAAGCCATAAAGACATATCATCACTATTCACCGAAACCAACTTCGCACATTACCACCCAAGTTATAACAACCGGCACAGTTTAGTACTGTATCCTAACTATTACCATTATAACTACAACAACACAAGAGTAGGCATGAGCAGAAGTCAGTCCTACCAGCTCGGCAACAACCGGACCGCCATGGACCAGAGACGGCCATCAATTGGCTCTAACCCCATCCCCCCTCACTATTCCAACAGTGTAATCATGGAGGGGGGCGAAGAAACTATGACTAATCATGGCTCAAATGGAATGTTGAAACCAGTTCGCATGATGAACACAGTTTCATGGATCGCTATCCCCTCACCCGGATCTACTGGGGGGCAGTATCCTCTAAACATGCACCCCTCTCAGTCATTTTTGATCCCGAGTAAGTTCATAATCTTTTTTTTTTTCATCGAAAAGGATGCCTTCCATGTAAAGACCTGTATTCGGTTCTATTTAAGTTTGAGTATGACTTTTTTTTCTGCGAAAGGTTTTGGCAAGTTAAAATCAATACTAGCTTTTTCAAATATTAAATTATATCATTGCTTAAATCTCTTTGCTTTAATATTTGTCTTACATGCTAGGCACTTCACTGTTTTCTTAACATAAAATCTTGGCAGTGGAATTGTTCTTTCTCACTTTCCGTTTCTATCGTACCCGCTACTACAAATATCGGATTATTGTGTCTTACTGTCTTGATAAGAGATACTTGATCTGGGCATCACTTGTCGTTTTCCATTACCATTTTGACGTAATCTGGAATTAAATTAAACCAGCACTCTGCAGCGAACTTAGTATATTTTAGATCTCTGAATATTCAGTTCTTCCTAGTTTTGCTGCAGTTATTTTGACTTCATTGCAGCAGTTATTGTTCCAACAAACCCCTAGGAGTATGAGGGAACGAACTCTGGCCTAGGTTTTTTTTGGTTTCCCATTTCGATTCTGGTTTCCCATTTTTTTGTTTCCCATTTTAAAGAAAGCTCTTACGGGGTTCAAGTTAAGTGTGGTATCATATAATCATATTAAAGACCGGTCAGCTGTGACAAGGATTCTGTAAAAAATTGTTGTCTCAATGTCGAAAAAGTTGATCTGAATAACTTACATGTCTACAAAAACGAGAGATTGGTAGCATAATGAGTGAGAGAGAGAGAGAGAGCTTCAGGGGCGGATTTAGGGGGGCAGACGCCTCCTCCTCAGGCATTCGACCCCCTCGCCAACCAAAGAGTCCCCCCTTTGGTATTATTTTTTGACATCAGTTTTTTGCCAATCGACCCAAAAAATTTTCGTAAGGCGCTTTTGACGCCAATATATAGTAATTTTGAAGGGGAGCGCGCGCCGAAAAAAACACATTTTATTGGTCATAATGTTCCAAAAAATGCCCAAAAACGGCTTTTTCGACCTGTTTTTTTTTTCAAAAATTTACTTGCGGCGCAAAAACTTTTCTCAAACTAGGGTTTCTTAGTGTTCTGGGAGCGCTCGATAAATCTATTTTGCCAACCTCATAAAAAGGGTCGACAAAAAATTTTAAAATCCGCCCCCTTCCCCCTCGGGAAAATCCAGATCCGCCCCTGGTGAGCTTGCTGTCCAATTCTACTACATTTGAACGTGGTTTTAGCTACAACTCATTGTATTCTCAACTCATTTTAGCAAATTTTTATCCAATTGAACCCCCTTTCATCTACTACAAAAAAGTTGGAAATCGTTTTTTTTTAAATAACGATTTAAAAAATTTAAAGTATTTATTTTTTTGTTGTTTGTTTATTGCTTCCTTTATATTGCTGTGGTTGGAAAGTTCTGCGCTAATTGCACGGCAACCGGCGATTGTTGTTTCATTTTTAAAACACCAGAAACTGAAGGTGTAAGTAATCAAAAAATTTAATTTTCAAAAGAAATCAGTTTGCTAAACAGGACCGGATTTCAGATTTTTGAGAAAGCAAGAAAATTAAAAAAAAAAAAATTCGAATATTTTTAGTTTGACCTAATTAATTGAAAAAAAAATTTCGACGTGAATTGATACGGGCAAAGGTGGACCACAATTGCAACACATGCTTAGGTTTCAAAGTACTTTATCATAAATAGTTGGTTCTTGTCAAATAATATGACAATTTAACAATTGACTACAATTTAGGTCCATTATTGCAGTAATTTCATTCGAGTAGTGAGTGAAGTATATTTCGGGATTTTGACCTTTTGTTCCCATCTGTCGACTGTTGTCTGTGTGCAAACAGGCCTCTCGGAAAAGAAAGACGAAGACTCTTTTTGCTTCGCTCTTGGTCTGTTAGTGTTCGACCTAATGTTGGCTTTCACTTAATCCTGATAAAATTCACTCGAAAATTATTTGCATAACTATTTTATAAATTATATTCACAGATAAACTGTTTTCATAAGTTTGCTAAATAAAACCCTGTTTCCAATTTTGCGAGAAAGCGATGCTTCGATATTGGTGATTGTTCCGAACAGTAGTCATGGTGGGTCGTCCATCGAGTTTCACAGGTATGCAATTTAGAATGTTTGCTAGTAGCTAGTCATTTTTCGAACTTTTTTTTAAATTTCTTTTATTTGTGTCATTATTCATTTCGTAACTGTTTCAAATCGAGGCCATTTTTTGCCTGGCTTTCAACTATTGTTCTCTAACCCATCAAAACAGAGATCAACCAGTCAAAAATTTAATATTGCGTCAAATTCTACCCATTATTATGCTGTGGCAGTTTCTGATTTTTTGCGTTTTTAAATTCCATTACATTCCTTTGAAATTTATATTAACGTGTGGGGTGATAATTTAAAGAATTTTTTTTTCAGTTATTTCAAAATTTTTTAAATTGGCCTTAAAGTGCATTTTGAACATTCAAGGCTTCTCCCTGATATATGAGCAGTCTTATTCATTAAAAAAACTATAAAAAAACTCAAATCAAAAGTAACATTTGTTCATTTATTCTATGACTTTTGTTGTGGCCACAAGAAAGGAACTTCAAGTTCAGTTTTTTTAAACAGAATTAAGTTGTGTTTTGTATTAAATTTATTTCCAGTTGTGATTTTTTCAAAAATTGAAATAACAGACGGAAATCTGATCAGAGTTTTTTAAAGCCAAAGTATAGAAATCGGTTACTGAAGGTCAAAATGAAAATAATTTTCTATCTGGGTGATGTTTTGTGAAATTATGAGTGTTTGGAGTTTTCATAACTGCTAATTAAGAGAAATAATTCTGGCTTACTTTCAAATTTTTATAAAAAAAAAGAACTTGTAAGCCTATGCAGCTATGGAATGTTTCTGACTTTAGCAGCACAAAAAATTATAGAACCAATGATTCAAAACTTACTGCAGGGGCGTAATCTATCAAATTTTCCTTACTAGGCGGGAATTATAATTGGAAAGCATCCTTCCGGCACATCAGTAGTGATGGCGTCCAGCAATCGTATGAGTGCGGGCTCAAATCGCATGTGCAATGCTTGTTGCGAATAGTGCGCTTGCGAATTAATCCTACCTTAGTTAACCTTGCATAAACAACATCTGGCAAGTCAACTAAAAACTTGAAAGATACCATTGATAATTTCAGGGCACTGTATAATTTTAATGGTTGCAATTACTGGCAGATACTTATCGCATTTAACGAAAAAAAATAGGTTAGAAAAAGTGTGTAAACAAAAGTTAGAAATGACGCGTCACTCAAGAAATTTTGTAGATTCAAAGTTTTACTCATTTAGTTGTTCCCAGTAGCGCTATCGGTCATATTTTTGCTTGTGTATGCGAAATGCAACTTCACCTCTGTGTAAAAAATTCAAATTTAATCTACCGTCCAGCGCGTCTGGCGTAGAAGTAATACAAGTTTGAGGCTACAAAGTCCTGAGGTTTTAATCCGGACCGGGACTTCCTTTTTTAAACTAGAAATTTTCTGTTCTTTCGGACTATCGTCAGTCTGTTTGTCTTTGTCAACTTAGATCTCTCTCGTATCACAAATTCTCTCTTTTTCTAGATTCAGTTTTTTTAAAATATTTTTGAATACCATTAGTGGAAGAACTTGAGTCACAAAATGCGGCGGATATTTTGTTGCATTATTAAAAAAAAAGTTAATCAAAAATATTTGCTGTCGTTCAATGTGCACAAAAAGCCAGGCACCCTTCTTTGAAAGATCAAAACAAGTTCCACGAGGAACTCTGTAAAAAGCGTTAAAAAAATTAATCTTGAAAAAACTTCTGTTTTTCAGTTTTTTTTTGTTTTTTTTTACTTCCTTTTTTAGTTTCATGATCTTTGCTAATTCTTGAGGGTTATGCTGTTTTAATCCTGTTGTATCACAAGTGTGCCAAGCTCAGCTGTGTATTAGTTTCATTATCATCTAAGATTATTGTTTAATTTTTTTGTGCTTATTTCCTAGTTTTGTAGACTTTTTTTTCAAAATTTTTTCAAAATCTATTATACATTTAAATGCGGGCTTCACTATCTCGCCATGTTTAAGCTTTTTCAACGTATTATTTTTGCATGTTTAAGCTATATCGTATATTGCAATGTTTAAGAATTTTTTTTCGATTTTCCAATTTGATTTTAGTGGTTATTTTACCGAGTTTAAGTTAAGCAGCCCAATATCGAATTAGGGGTTGCGAATTTGGCCTCCAATTTTAAATGCCTGAAACATTTTAGTTAACGAGATAAGACGAGTTTTGAGATTTTTTCAAAAATTTTCAGAAATTTCAAATAACAAAATAATTTACAAAACTTGAAATTCCCAACCCTGTAGTTGGGTGCTGTCGGAGTACTCTAAGGAGTTACAAATCTTGCCTCCAAATATGACTGTTCAAATCCTTGCAGTTTTCGAGATATGACGTTTTTTGTGATTTTTTCAAAAATTTTCAGAAAACTTATATTAATTTTTTTTCGCAAAATCTGAAAGTCCCAAACCTGTAGTTGGGTCCTGTCAGAGTTATCTCAAAGATTGCGAATCTTGCCTCCAAATATGACTGCTCAAGTGTAGTTTTCGAGATATGACGTTTTTTGTGATTTTTTCAAAATTTTTCTGAAAACTTAAATTATTATTAGTTTTTAAAAATCTGAAATTCCCAATCCTGTAGTTAGGTGCTGTCGGAGTACTCTAAGGAGTTACAAATCTTGCCTCCAAATATGACTGTTCAAATCGTTGTAGTTTTCGAGATATGACGTTTTTTGTGATTTTTTCAAATTTTTTCAGAAAACTTAAATTATTATCAGTTTTTAAAAATCTGAAGTTCCCAACCTGTAGTTAGGTCCTGTCGGAGTACTCTCAAAGATTGCGAACCTTGCCTCCAAGTATGACTGCTCAATTCTATGTAGTTTTCGAGATATGACGTTTTTTGCGGTTTCTCCAAAGTTTTTCAGAAAACTTGAATTATTTCTATTCTTTAAAAATCTGAAATTCCCAACCCTGTAGTTAGGTCCTGTCAAAGTACTCTCAAGGATTGCGAATCTTGCCTCCAAATATCACTGCTCAATTCTTTGTAGTTTTCGAGATGTGCCGTTTTTTGTGATTTTTTTCAAAATTTTCAGAAAGTTTAAATTAATTATTTTTCAAAATTTGAAATTCCCAACTCTATAGTTCGGTGTTGTCAGGGTACTCTAAAGAGTTGCAAATCTTGCCACATGCGACTGCTAAACGCGACTGCTAAAATGCTTTTAGTTTCCGAGATGTGACGTTTTTCGATTTTTTTAAAATTTCTCAAAGAACTTATCTACAACATGCACCCCTCTCAGTCATTTTTGATCCCGAGTAAGTTCATAATCTTTTTTTTTTCATCGAAAAGGATGCCTTCCATGTAAAGACCTGTATTCGGTTCTATTTAAGTTTGAGTATGACTTTTTTTTCTGCGAAAGGTTTTGGCAAGTTAAAATCAATACTAGCTTTTTCAAATATTAAATTATATCATTGCTTAAATCTCTTTGCTTTAATATTTGTCTTACATGCTAGGCACTTCACTGTTTTCTTAACATAAAATCTTGGCAGTGGAATTGTTCTTTCTCACTTTCCGTTTCTATCGTACCCGCTACTACAAATATCGGATTATTGTGTCTTACTGTCTTGATAAGAGATACTTGATCTGGGCATCACTTGTCGTTTTCCATTACCATTTTGACGTAATCTGGAATTAAATTAAACCAGCACTCTGCAGCGAACTTAGTATATTTTAGATCTCTGAATATTCAGTTCTTCCTAGTTTTGCTGCAGTTATTTTGACTTCATTGCAGCAGTTATTGTTCCAACAAACCCCTAGGAGTATGAGGGAACGAACTCTGGCCTAGGTTTTTTTTGGTTTCCCATTTCGATTCTGGTTTCCCATTTTTTTGTTTCCCATTTTAAAGAAAGCTCTTACGGGGTTCAAGTTAAGTGTGGTATCATATAATCATATTAAAGACCGGTCAGCTGTGACAAGGATTCTGTAAAAAATTGTTGTCTCAATGTCGAAAAAGTTGATCTGAATAACTTACATGTCTACAAAAACGAGAGATTGGTAGCATAATGAGTGAGAGAGAGAGAGAGCTTCAGGGGCGGATTTAGGGGGGCAGACGCCTCCTCCTCAGGCATTCGACCCCCTCGCCAACCAAAGAGTCCCCCCTTTGGTATTATTTTTTGACATCAGTTTTTTGCCAATCGACCCAAAAAATTTTCGTAAGGCGCTTTTGACGCCAATATATAGTAATTTTGAAGGGGAGCGCGCGCCGAAAAAACACATTTTATTGGTCATAATGTTCCAAAAAATGCCCAAAAACGGCTTTTTCGACCTGTTTTTTTTTCAAAAATTTACTTGCGGCGCAAAAACTTTTCTCAAACTAGGGTTTCTTAGTGTTCTGGGAGCGCTCGATAAATCTATTTTGCCAACCTCATAAAAAGGGTCGACAAAAAATTTTAAAATCCGCCCCCTTCCCCCTCGGGAAAATCCAGATCCGCCCCTGGTGAGCTTGCTGTCCAATTCTACTACATTTGAACGTGGTTTTAGCTACAACTCATTGTATTCTCAACTCATTTTAGCAAATTTTTATCCAATTGAACCCCCTTTCATCTACTACAAAAAAGTTGGAAATCGTTTTTTTTTAAATAACGATTTAAAAAATTTAAAGTATTTATTTTTTTGTTGTTTGTTTATTGCTTCCTTTATATTGCTGTGGTTGGAAAGTTCTGCGCTAATTGCACGGCAACCGGCGATTGTTGTTTCATTTTTAAAACACCAGAAACTGAAGGTGTAAGTAATCAAAAAATTTAATTTTCAAAAGAAATCAGTTTGCTAAACAGGACCGGATTTCAGATTTTTGAGAAAGCAAGAAAATTAAAAAAAAAAAAATTCGAATATTTTTAGTTTGACCTAATTAATTGAAAAAAAAATTTCGACGTGAATTGATACGGGCAAAGGTGGACCACAATTGCAACACATGCTTAGGTTTCAAAGTACTTTATCATAAATAGTTGGTTCTTGTCAAATAATATGACAATTTAACAATTGACTACAATTTAGGTCCATTATTGCAGTAATTTCATTCGAGTAGTGAGTGAAGTATATTTCGGGATTTTGACCTTTTGTTCCCATCTGTCGACTGTTGTCTGTGTGCAAACAGGCCTCTCGGAAAAGAAAGACGAAGACTCTTTTTGCTTCGCTCTTGGTCTGTTAGTGTTCGACCTAATGTTGGCTTTCACTTAATCCTGATAAAATTCACTCGAAAATTATTTGCATAACTATTTTATAAATTATATTCACAGATAAACTGTTTTCATAAGTTTGCTAAATAAAACCCTGTTTCCAATTTTGCGAGAAAGCGATGCTTCGATATTGGTGATTGTTCCGAACAGTAGTCATGGTGGGTCGTCCATCGAGTTTCACAGGTATGCAATTTAGAATGTTTGCTAGTAGCTAGTCATTTTTCGAACTTTTTTTTAAATTTCTTTTATTTGTGTCATTATTCATTTCGTAACTGTTTCAAATCGAGGCCATTTTTTGCCTGGCTTTCAACTATTGTTCTCTAACCCATCAAAACAGAGATCAACCAGTCAAAAATTTAATATTGCGTCAAATTCTACCCATTATTATGCTGTGGCAGTTTCTGATTTTTTGCGTTTTTAAATTCCATTACATTCCTTTGAAATTTATATTAACGTGTGGGGTGATAATTTAAAGAATTTTTTTTTCAGTTATTTCAAAATTTTTTAAATTGGCCTTAAAGTGCATTTTGAACATTCAAGGCTTCTCCCTGATATATGAGCAGTCTTATTCATTAAAAAAACTATAAAAAAACTCAAATCAAAAGTAACATTTGTTCATTTATTCTATGACTTTTGTTGTGGCCACAAGAAAGGAACTTCAAGTTCAGTTTTTTTAAACAGAATTAAGTTGTGTTTTGTATTAAATTTATTTCCAGTTGTGATTTTTTCAAAAATTGAAATAACAGACGGAAATCTGATCAGAGTTTTTTAAAGCCAAAGTATAGAAATCGGTTACTGAAGGTCAAAATGAAAATAATTTTCTATCTGGGTGATGTTTTGTGAAATTATGAGTGTTTGGAGTTTTCATAACTGCTAATTAAGAGAAATAATTCTGGCTTACTTTCAAATTTTTATTAAAAAAAAGAACTTGTAAGCCTATGCAGCTATGGAATGTTTCTGACTTTAGCAGCACAAAAAATTATAGAACCAATGATTCAAAACTTACTGCAGGGGCGTAATCTATCAAATTTTCCTTACTAGGCGGGAATTATAATTGGAAAGCATCCTTCCGGCACATCAGTAGTGATGGCGTCCAGCAATCGTATGAGTGCGGGCTCAAATCGCATGTGCAATGCTTGTTGCGAATAGTGCGCTTGCGAATTAATCCTACCTTAGTTAACCTTGCATAAACAACATCTGGCAAGTCAACTAAAAACTTGAAAGATACCATTGATAATTTCAGGGCACTGTATAATTTTAATGGTTGCAATTACTGGCAGATACTTATCGCATTTAACGAAAAAAAATAGGTTAGAAAAAGTGTGTAAACAAAAGTTAGAAATGACGCGTCACTCAAGAAATTTTGTAGATTCAAAGTTTTACTCATTTAGTTGTTCCCAGTAGCGCTATCGGTCATATTTTTGCTTGTGTATGCGAAATGCAACTTCACCTCTGTGTAAAAAATTCAAATTTAATCTACCGTCCAGCGCGTCTGGCGTAGAAGTAATACAAGTTTGAGGCTACAAAGTCCTGAGGTTTTAATCCGGACCGGGACTTCCTTTTTTTAAACTAGAAATTTTCTGTTCTTTCGGACTATCGTCAGTCTGTTTGTCTTTGTCAACTTAGATCTCTCTCGTATCACAAATTCTCTCTTTTTCTAGATTCAGTTTTTTTAAAATCTTTTTGAATACCATTAGTGGAAGAACTTGAGTCACAAAATGCGGCGGATATTTTGTTGCATTATTAAAAAAAAAGTTAATCAAAAATATTTGCTGTCGTTCAATGTGCACAAAAAGCCAGGCACCCTTCTTTGAAAGATCAAAACAAGTTCCACGAGGAACTCTGTAAAAAGCGTTAAAAAAATTAATCTTGAAAAAACTTCTGTTTTTCAGTTTTTTTTTGTTTTTTTTTACTTCCTTTTTTAGTTTCATGATCTTTGCTAATTCTTGAGGGTTATGCTGTTTTAATCCTGTTGTATCACAAGTGTGCCAAGCTCAGCTGTGTATTAGTTTCATTATCATCTAAGATTATTGTTTAATTTTTTTGTGCTTATTTCCTAGTTTTGTAGACTTTTTTTTCAAAATTTTTTCAAAATCTATTATACATTTAAATGCGGGCTTCACTATCTCGCCATGTTTAAGCTTTTTCAACGTATTATTTTTGCATGTTTAAGCTATATCGTATATTGCAATGTTTAAGAATTTTTTTTCGATTTTCCAATTTGATTTTAGTGGTTATTTTACCGAGTTTAAGTTAAGCAGCCCAATATCGAATTAGGGGTTGCGAATTTGGCCTCCAATTTTAAATGCCTGAAACATTTTAGTTAACGAGATAAGACGAGTTTTGAGATTTTTTCAAAAATTTTCAGAAATTTCAAATAACAAAATAATTTACAAAACTTGAAATTCCCAACCCTGTAGTTGGGTGCTGTCGGAGTACTCTAAGGAGTTACAAATCTTGCCTCCAAATATGACTGTTCAAATCCTTGCAGTTTTCGAGATATGACGTTTTTTGTGATTTTTTCAAAAATTTTCAGAAAACTTATATTAATTTTTTTTCGCAAAATCTGAAAGTCCCAAACCTGTAGTTGGGTCCTGTCAGAGTTATCTCAAAGATTGCGAATCTTGCCTCCAAATATGACTGCTCAAGTGTAGTTTTCGAGATATGACGTTTTTTGTGATTTTTTCAAAATTTTTCTGAAAACTTAAATTATTATTAGTTTTTAAAAATCTGAAATTCCCAATCCTGTAGTTAGGTGCTGTCGGAGTACTCTAAGGAGTTACAAATCTTGCCTCCAAATATGACTGTTCAAATCGTTGTAGTTTTCGAGATATGACGTTTTTTGTGATTTTTTCAAATTTTTTCAGAAAACTTAAATTATTATCAGTTTTTAAAAATCTGAAGTTCCCAACCTGTAGTTAGGTCCTGTCGGAGTACTCTCAAAGATTGCGAACCTTGCCTCCAAGTATGACTGCTCAATTCTATGTAGTTTTCGAGATATGACGTTTTTTGCGGTTTCTCCAAAGTTTTTCAGAAAACTTGAATTATTTCTATTCTTTAAAAATCTGAAATTCCCAACCCTGTAGTTAGGTCCTGTCAAAGTACTCTCAAGGATTGCGAATCTTGCCTCCAAATATCACTGCTCAATTCTTTGTAGTTTTCGAGATGTGCCGTTTTTTGTGATTTTTTTCAAAATTTTCAGAAAGTTTAAATTAATTATTTTTCAAAATTTGAAATTCCCAACTCTATAGTTCGGTGTTGTCAGGGTACTCTAAAGAGTTGCAAATCTTGCCACATGCGACTGCTAAACGCGACTGCTAAAATGCTTTTAGTTTCCGAGATGTGACGTTTTTCGATTTTTTTAAAATTTCTCAAAGAACTTATCTACAAAGAAATTCAAAAAATTTTGAAACTACTAACTTGATGAAGATACAACCTTATTGTCAGCGTACACCCAGGCGTCTCAAATCTTGCCTCTTATTATGAATGCTCAAACCCTTTTAGTTTCCGAGAAAAGACGTTTTTTTTTTTCAATTTTTTTTTTCGGGAATCTCAGGTTTAAAAAATTCACAAAATTTTGGATTCCTAACCCTATAGTAGGGTGCTCTCAGGGAGTCTCAGTGGTTGCAAATCTGGCTTCCAAATTTCTCCAGAGGCCCATTAAGTTTTCGAGATGAGGCTTTTAAAATGGGAATTTAAAAAATACCAACCCTGTAATTGGGTGCAGTCAGAGTACACTAAAAGTTTGCAGATGTTGTTTCCAATATATGCGGTTTTTTTCATGAGTTGTAGAAAAATTTCCAAGCGCCGAAGGTGCGTTAATTGCTAGTTCTTTTTATTTGTTTTTGAAAATGTAAAAAAGAAAATCGTTGCCATTATTGTTTTTGCCATTTTGTATTAAAAAATTTTGATGATTTTTAGTAGAAATTGTGGACATTGTCTTAGTAGAAATTCTTTTTGATTGGAAATTTATAGTTGTTTTTGATCTCTTCAGAGTAAGTGGTTTTAACTTGTTGAATTGGTTTTGGCTAAACCAGTTTGATTTTCTAATTACACGACTAAAAGACCCAATCGTTCCCCTGCTTTCAAATTTTTGGCTCTTTAGAGCGATGAACGAATTTCAGCCAAGCCTGTTAACACACGAGATGGCAAGTGTGTTGCAAACCGGTATTCGACATTTAATTAACTTCAGTTCTCCTAACCCGTTTCACTAATTAACTTCAGAAACATTAACTTTGTTCTCCAATCTACACGTGCGTCTTGGTGCAGTACACATGTTTACTGAGAGCATTTCGTTCAACGTTCTTTTAATAGAACAAATATTCACTTTTTTAAGAGTCGATTAACGTTGTTCAGACTCTTATATTGGCCGTATTGTTTTTTTGTTTTGTTTTTTTTTCACAAAAAGTCAGTTTTGAGTTCAGTTCATTTCCTTTTCTTAAGGCAAGACAAACTTCTCTATCGAACAACAAAATTGTAAAGGTCGCCAAAAACATGATCGACTTCTAGTTTTGAAAATGGAATTTAGTTTCCAGATTTCTCAGCGAAATAAAAGTCTTACTTTTTGATCCAGTTTCCTCAAATTGGTCCAATTTTGTCGAAAAAGTTTCAATCATTAATTGGTATAGAAAATCAAAGCGCATCGCAGCTGTCTTTTTTTTTGAAGTTCGAAGTTAGAGATTTTTTTCAAAAAAAAAATAATATAGTTCAGTATTTTGTTTTGTTTACTTGTGTTCCTTGAATCTTTTTCAACTGTCTGTTGGCTATGTTTTTCTTGGAAATTCGCAAGTTGATATTGTTTCAAAAAACAACTCAGTATTTTTTTCTGTTTCTTTATACGCCCTTTCCAATAGTTTGGAGTGACCAGAAAATTACACCCAAACCATACTTCGAATTTCCTAGGTTACATTTCAACCAAGGATTTTCAAAATTAGCTGTTTATTTTTCAGTGTTTTTTCATTACCGGTCAAGTTGAAATCATTTTTTAAGAATTTGTTTCCTCCACTTGTTATCCATTTTTTTTACCATCATACACGGTAATCAGGTATCTGATAATGTTTTGGATCATCAGCGATACCATTCAGCCAAATTTAATTTTGAAAAGTTCTTCCAAGTTTTGTGCAACTCGCAACTCGCTTGAAATTGCTTTTGTTCAAAATAATGAGCCCGCATAGATCTCAATTCATATTCAAGATTGACAAATTGACGTCAAAGAGTGCCTATTATTTTTCTCCGGCTTGCTGGACGCGAAATGCCTGGCTGGTATCTACACTGGTAGTAGCTGTACTATTCAGTCTAATAGTGTAGGTCAAGAGCGGCAATTAATGCTGAAACATTGCCTTAAGAAGCTATTGAAGTCGAGGAGTCCGTTTTTTCGTCTAGCGACAAGTTCGCTTTCTTTCTCTTCGCACTTGCCCGTTTCAAAAAGCGTTTGCGTGCCGTGTCATTTTCGCTGTGATTTTAGGGTCTTCAGGGATATTTAAGTCCACAGTTTCTCGTTGACTAGTGGAACGTAGTTCAATCTTCGTTCGTTTGAGAAGACGATAGTTTTTTTAACGGACGGACGCTAATTCTTTTGCTTTGTATGCAACATTTTTGAGTCGGCATTTTCTTTTTTTTTACAATTATAACAAGTCGAAAATTTCTCTGATAGTACTTTTATTGCTGTGCTTTGACATTGGCCTCTTTTCTTGCATCAATTCAAAATTTGGCAAAAGAGATTTGCACTTGATTATGTCTATTTGTAGTTAAGCTCATCAATAACCTCCCTGCATCTATCGAACTGACTAAAGCCCCTGGGTTGTCTGCATCGGGCTTAAGATTCACAATTTGTTCCCAAGGCGAAGTTCCATAAGTTTTTCATCTAAATTTTATTGATATTTTGATATATGATTTTTTGATGTTATTTTTTCTAGGGAATTATTTTGTCTATAATGCTTTCACGTAGTTTTTCCTTCTCATATTTAACCATTGTTTTTAACCCGCCGTTTGACATTTTTCTAAGTCTATGTATACATTAAAAGGCTTTTTATATCAATCATCTGAACTAGCCTTCCTTTTCTCATTTTGATAGAAAATTTTCAAAATCATTATTAGTTTATCTTCAAGTTCCTTATTTAACCTCCGGTACACAATTTTTTCGCAAAATTTTCCCATGATTATCCCGTTCTGGTTCCAAGTGGACAAAAAGAGTCCTTAATTAAAATCTACCTGTCCCCGGGCTGACAATTTCGACCCGATTGGCAGGTTTATCTACTCTGTCTCCCTCCCATTGCACTCCTTGCACGTGAAAGCTACCCCGGACATCGTGATTTTACCCAAATCGACTTATATTATGAAGCTGGGGGGTTTGTTTATTGGCCAAAGCACTGCTACTAGCCTTGCGTTGATGAGATTTAATGAAGTGAGCGTTGATTTAATTCAATTTGATGGCGAAGCTGATTTTAGATTCAAAAATGGAAGGAGAGGTTTTATTTTAAGATGGGAGTAATTTTTCAACATTGTTCAATGTTCATTTTGTGAGGCTGGAATATATCATCCATGTAATCACTTCATCTTTTCAATGTTTCTTTGTCTTCACTTTCAGCTCTCTTACTGACCATTTTAATAATACCTTTCCTTGCTTTGTTTTTGTAATTTTTATTGCACAATTTTTCCTGTCCTAGTGCTCATTTTCCTATTTTGAGCATGCTGAATTCCAAAATACAGGTGCAAAAGTGGTCTAATAATCTCAATTAATCTAATCAATATTTTATCTTCTGTTTGCTATATGGCATCGAGACAGTCCATGTGTTTTATTGTGCAATAGATTGCTTCGCATATTTAGTACCATGTGTTTTGAAGAGAGTCTGAATCTGATTCAAGTTTGCTTCCATTTTGTGCAATCCATTTTTATCCCCATAATTCCATCAACCGTAAATTAACAACTGCTCCCAATTAAATTGCTTCCTTCTTGCCAAACGTAAATTGCATATACCTTCCGCCCGTTAAGTGACTTAGTACGGATAAATCACGGGAAAAGTACTTTGATAAGTCCTTTTTAATGATCAAAACATACCTCTAAGGCTCCCAAATTGTTTCATCCCCAGCTGAAATTTGTTTTAGTGATCACGCTCTCAAAATTTTCTTCCTGTAATTAAAAAATGACCTTCGTTTTTGTGAACATTTTTAATTCGCTGCTGACTTCCGAGCCAAAAATTCCAAAACTAAAATAAAAAAAGCGGAGAAGATTTGTGTTTTTGTATTCAAAATCCATCACAGTTGAAACTCATTTGCTTAGGTTTAAAATTAGTTCCTTCGTTTCCGTGTGATCGGATTTGATTCTATCCCTCAAACCCCCATTCCCTGCTTCAAACCCGGAAATAACTCGTAGATATAAATTTGTATTTTCTGCCATGTATATGCTGACAATATTGCCTCGTAGGTAATGCACAGTTATACTAGGATCAGAGGACTTAGAGAAAAACTTAGCACCGAATCGAAAAACTGAAAAGCTGGTGTCTTTGCTTGTAGTATTCGTTCGACGTTCGAAGTTTTCTTTCTTTGGCTTACTCTGTTAAATTATTTTTTTTGGTTTTCTTCGAAGTAAGTAAAGGTTTTTCGGACTTTGCTTTGATGAAAAATATCTTGACCAGTATTTTATTATCAAAAATGGGTCCTTTCACATAACCTGTTCAATCAGAGAGTTGTCATATACCATGCAAGGCAAAAATACGTCATTTTATAGTTTTTCCTTGCCTCTAGGCTTTGTCCTTCCGTTTAAAAACGCATCGGAAACGCAAAAAAAATGGTGATATTTTTTTTGTATTTTTAAAACGTCTAAATTTTTCTAGTTTTCTTTATCCAATTCATATTGACATTTTTGCTTATTAACATCAATTTTCTGTTTTATGCAAAAGAAAACCGTTCCGCTGAATTGTTTTTTATTCTAAGACAAAATTAAAGACGCGTCAGCTATTTCGATACAAAGATAATAATGTTGGAATGTTAATCAATTTACAACAAAAGCGGAAAACAAAAAGATTTTGAATGTGTATCTTGGTTATCAAACAGTTTCAGGCAAGAAAATATTCTTTTGTTTCGCTACACACATAGCCTAACAAAAAGGGTCTTTGACTTTGCAAAAAAGAGTAATTATGAATAAAATTTTGAATTTGTGAAAAGAGGGACATATTTGAGGAAATTAATAGATTGGGCTCACTTACTTTGATATTGATAGGTTAGAGTTGGGTGGAATATATTTCTGTCAGTTGTGTCTCGCTCGTACGATCGGTTGTTTACCTATCTTTTGTTTCTTCTTTTTTTTTCTGGCTACGTCAGTTAAGAAGAGTTATCCTTCTTTTGTTAGCATTTGCCTCTCAATCCCCAGAAGCGGAATTGCCTTCGTCTACTTGGAGACTGAAATACACGCGTAAAATGACTTGTTATTTTTCCTTGATGATGTTGATATATGAGCACAACGCGTAACATTTTATTTCACATTTTACACTACACAGCTTTGAGGGATTTTTTCTTTTCCCGGTTGTGCCGCCGACACACGTACTCTTATTGCACTTATTATTACATTTTCAGTACTAAAAAAGGGAAGAAAAGCAGAAAGCATAGATCTTTTCTTGCTCTCAAACAAATATGCTGATTCGGCAAAGGACATAAAGTACTTTTAGCCGTAATTGCTACGATATTAAAAAAACCTCAGACTTAGGGCTGCAATTTTCATCCCAGCTTTGAAGCGAAGGATTTTCATTTCAGTTGTTACTTATAGTCTTACGTGCTTGACGGTTAACAGTTTCACTCAGTTAATTTCCCCTTTTTTTCCCCGTTAAAAATTACTGATTTCAGATTATCTTCCAAGTTAATCTAGAATTTGTTACTTCTCTACCTATTTTAACTCGAGTCGCATAAGTGAAGACAACCGCTCTGAATTAGAAATTTCATCAAGCAGTAGTAGAGTGTGAATGCTGAATTAAAATTGGGGTAAAACTGTGCCAAGTTTTATACTAACTAGACACGTCTACTATTACAATACCATTGGTGAAAGTTATAAGCCCTTTTAGCCCGAGGTCAAATGCCACACTTTTTGATTGCTTTCCGTACTTCTTTATTTCTTTCTTCTTACCACAGAATCCAGAAGTCCGTCATGACATTCCAGATCGAAGTCAGTTTCCAGCCTCGAGCGACAGAACGGCTTATCAGTCGTAAATCCGAACTATTTATGACACTTTTTCTTCTTAAAAGAAGTTATCTCTACGCATACTTTGGGTTGTAAAAGAACTTATGCCACATTTTTAACTGTCCGCTAAGTTAATTTTATTACCATTTCACAAAAAAATAATTATATTTTTTTTTTGCAAAAACTACTGCTTTCTGGCCAAAAAAGACAAACGCGTACTAAATTAAATTTTGTCTTTATCGGGGTGTGTTATTCTTTTAAACTGAAATATCATATTAGCCTCTCCTAATTTAGACGGCTGATCAAAATTTTATTTGTAAATTTATCTTTGTTTTAATGCTGAAAGCGCAGCTTTAATTTTTAAACAGCTTTGATGTTTAAACATTTCGTTTGGCAATGTCAACTTTCATCTAGTAGATTTCCTTCTTTGTTCCTTATGTTGCAAAATCCATGGAGTGTATTTACTGAGTGTAGAACCGGAGCTTTACTTTTACGTGTGGGAATTAAAAATTAATGTTGAAATGAAACTATAATGGTTTCAGACGTTTTCAATTGTACGCAACCATTTTTACACCGTTGAAGCTACAATGTTCTTTTCAACACGGCATATCCTTCGCTTTATATTTCTACTTACTTTGTGACGCCATGAATTTTTAAAAGGCGCGATTTTTTCACAAAATTTCTCGACTCTTTGTCTCAACAACAAAAAAAAAATCAAAATCGCTATTCTGAAAATACAATAACTACAAATGAGTTTTCTATTTAATGAAGTTTCATCATTTGATTGAAATTTGTGAAAAGTCACAAACGCAACTGAAAAAAATTAATCAAAAAGATTCTTTTTTGTTGTTATTATTCCATATTTTTGCCCTACATTTGAAAGAAAATGACAGTTATGCTTGATTTGATGAAATGTTACTGACCAACCAATTTTGAGTAAATTGTATCTCAAGTCTTATAAAGGATATTTTGCTTATTCGCCGATTAATTTGATCCTTAAACCCAATTTCTGTTGCCATATTGATGCTCACTTACCAACTTTTCGGTAGTCATTAAAATGTTACCAATTAATTTTTCAAATTATTTATGCTGAAATGCATATTTTTTTCTGCTTTTATGTTAGTTTATCTCCAGTTTTTACTTATAAACCAGCGCTAGTTGAAAGTTAAAAATGCCTCATAATAACCACATGCCATATTCGTACCAAGCGCTCTGTTCCCCGCTTGCTTCCCGAATGGCGGCTATGAGTGCAGCGGGTGGCCACCACGCCCCTCACCCGTCAGTAGTTGACGAAAATCAACCCCCGCCTCCCCACCCCCACTTCCAGTCAGACTTCGATTCCCTCTGGAAGTACCCCTTCGCTTTCCATCCCGCCATGTTCCAACAGCACTCCACTGGCCATCGCAGTTTCGCAGGAGTGGAGTTAACCCACTTTCCCCCCCATCACCACTCCCCCATGACCCCTCTGAAATATATCACAGCCCATCGTAACTTCAACCCCCACCATCAGCATACGCAAAGTTATCTTATCGATTCCATATTAAATCAAGGTCAGTTTTGGATCAATAATCTTCGCCGAATTGTAGTTTGATGTGTCCTTCGGGATGAATGATGCATTTAATTTTTTGCAATTTTTCGATTTTTCGACTTAGTGCTTAGTTTTGTCTTATAATTTTGGTTTTAGTATTTTAGTTTCTAAAAAATGGTTTTTCAGCTTTGCATCAATTGTTTAAGCGTACGTGGCGCGGCAGCTATTCAATTTGGTTAAACCAAGAATGTATGATACAGCTCAATATAATTCTTTTTCCGCTAAAAAAAGCCAAAACAATGAATTTTGGTTTTTATACTAGATCAAAAATAAATGTTGAAAATCGATTTTTATAAAATCTGCATATTTTCTGTGCCTGTGACCTTGCCAATTTTGCTGGTTTTTGAAATAATTATCCCGTTGTCTTCCTCATTTCAGCTACTTCTCGGGTGAACCCTTCCGGTGGCACCGGGCCCGAAATGGACTCGGCTACCGCTGCTGCCACTCTCGGCAGACGCCCTCTAGGCGGAAACAACGCACACCGATCTTCACTAGCCAATCAGAGTCGCATTAGCGCCGCCTCCCACCACAACCAGACCAACCCCATGCTGCTCAACGGGGGAGGACTCCGGCAACAAAGTGCCAACATGGAAGACCACCCGGTGGCACCCGAGGAGCTGATGCTGCAGTTTGCGACCCAGAATGGAATCGGAACCATGTATATTCCAGGAAGTAAGTAGTTCAAGACGATTCTATGAAAAAGTTTTTTGGTTGCCTCCTCGAAAACAGGAGGTGACCAAAAAAGGTCATACGGCGGGTTCAATTCAATTTTCGTATTGACGTCTTTTTGATTGTGATTCAAATTGCATATGAATTTTTTGAAAAAATCAGTGTCGAGAAAATTTTTGTAAACTAGTTATGCTGATTTGTGATGGAATGATTGACGCTGATGTATGATCTGGATTGTTCTGTAAACCTTTTTTGGTTTGTCTCCCGACCGAATTTTTCTTGTAATGAAACTGTGCGTTTTTTGTTCCGACCATTAAAAATGAGCAGGAACTTTGTATGCGGGTGTGTGTGTGTGTGTTAGTTTTTTTGTTTTCCACGCAAAATCAGCTACCACAAATAATCATCGGAGAGAGTTCATTGGTATATCATATTGAAGCCTTCATTCAGTCGTCATTCGAACAATAATAAAAAGTTTCGAACAAACTCTCCGAGAAAAACAGGTTTAAAATGTTTAATAACTTTTTTTTTAATTTTGAGCTCACAAAACTTGATTTTATTAACAAAAAAATTAATTGTAGATGTTTCTTTCAGCGCTTATTTGACAATTCAAAAAATATAAAACTATTATATAAAAAAAATAAGAAAAAAATGTTTTTTTTTTTCTAGTTTTAATTTTGTTTTCTTCTTTTTTGGTATTCATTTTTTGAAAACAAATAATGTCGATCATGCCTAATTCTCTAATTCTGGTTCATTCACTAATTCGCTACGCGATCATATAGTTCTCAAATCACTCAAGCCACTAAAAACTAACCTAATTTGAATAAAATTTTTAAAACGTTTTTTCCCTATTTTTTATGAACATGGTCGGAACATTCTGCGCTACTTACACAGCAACCGGCTATCCTAGTTTTTCTTTGGCGTTATTTTTATCTCGTGATTCGATTGTTTTGTTTCCATTCTATTCGTTTGGATTGACTCCTTTTTAAGCCCACCCCAGTGCTATCCAAAAAACTATGTAGGATTAGTTTGATTTAACTTATGACGGTTTCCTTTCAATTCCGTTTTTTCATTGGCGCAATTTAAATATTCCAAAATCACTTTTTTTATGTAAAAAATGAGCTAATGTAAGTTTTTTTTAGGAGTTGCAGATTTGTTGCAGCTTAAAATTTTTTCTTTGCTTATTAATTTATGCCATATCTATCGGCTCACTTGCTATATTGCTTGCTGCCATATGTTTTTAGTTGTATTGACTAACTTAGAAACAATCTTTGAAACTTGCGAATGTCGTCAACTGTGATTGATTCGTTTTGATGTAAGTTTCGTGAAAATATTGATAACCATTTTATGAATTTTTTTGGATTATTTTTTTCTCTTTTTGAAGTATTTTTTCTCACAAATCAGCTGAGGTCGAATTAAGTTTTTGACATAAATTTACGCTCATGGGATTTAAAAGAATTGAAAATAACTTTTGACGAGCAAGTTTTGTTCCGACTATTTCACAAAGTGAAGGGAAGAAAGTATGAAAAGTATTACGTACGTTCAATTTTTCAAGAAACTCTTGAAGAGAAATATTAAGGTGACAGTTTTAAACGCGTTGAAACCATTTTTTAATTTACGGGCTTACGAAATTATTCGTAGTGTGGTTTTTCCTAGCACTCATTTTTAAAATCTGAATTTTGGAAATATAAAAGAAACAGAAAAAAGTCTTGTCTTTTGTTCGAACTTAATTTTTTTTAAAAGGAAATTATTCTCATTTCAACTTGACTCCACAGGTAGCTCCTTTTCCGCTCTTTTGTGAATTGCGCAAATCAATTTCAATTATGACTGCCCGTTACTTCCCAAGGACTAATATGAACGACTGACCTAATTATAATAATTGGTTTCCTGACCTCTCTCAGTTTTTTTGGACGGTTTCTTTTCTATTTTTTTTTTTCAATTATTCCACTAAGTTGATGCAAGGCTAAAGTTTGAAAACCCGCTAATGTGTTGATAATGTGATCTTGAAACAGTACCTGGCGATGATTATAATCAGGCACCTCATTCAATCCCCATCGCAGGGTTATTTAATCCCTCTAAGAGGCACGGCACATGAAATACAATATGGGGCTTTACAAAAGATGTAAGGCAAAAAAGTTCATTTTGAAAGTTGAAGTGAATAAATGCATGAAGAGTCCCGTATTAGGTCTTCTTAAGTATAGATTTACTTTTTCTCTTCCCTGTGTATTTGATTTCTGGGTAGAAGTATTTATTCTTTATTCTTTGAGCTAAGATAACTTTTCTTCGCTTGAAGTGTGGTTTTTAAGCTTGAGTCTTTTCGGCATTTTCGGTCTTTTTTTTATCTGCAAGAAAAAAAAACATTTCAATTTTATGCCGATTAAATAATTTCATCTTTTGGTACCCCGTCGGGTCAATCAAACTGATTGATATTATCTACAAGTGACCAACCGAGATACCTAATTGGAATCCATAAGTGGCCAAATGCGAGCCAACTAACAGAAAACTCAGCTAACCGATTATTGAATATATTAACCGTGTCTTTAAATGGCGCTTTTTGATTAGAATTATATCAAAAGAATGATAAGTAGCTATTTAACACCGGTTAAAAATGAAATAATTTTGATCTTTTTGTTTGATAAAATTTTCGATCCTGTGTTTATTCGTAAACTTTTGATAGTGATTTTTGACTTTTTCTCCTAATTGGCTGGCCTGTTTCGTCCCAGTACTTTTCCGGTTCTCACAGTGACTGGGCTCTTGGGCAAATTAGGCAATTGATGAAGCGAACAGAACCTGCTGAAGTGGGTCAACTGATTTGATTATTGGCTTTTCATTCATTTGAGGTGTTAATTAAAATCAAACCCAGTCACCATATTGAGTGTTCGAGGATCAATCACCACGTCGATAATTGAGACTGAAATAGAGAAAAAAAATCCAATTATAGGGCAAAATCTGATTGATTAAAACGAAATGGAACACTGTAAAAGTGATTTCCATTATAATCACCCGCTCTAAGAACTCACAAATTCGTTAACTTCAAAAACTGACCCATCAGCGATTTCAAAAATTGTGACATCCCTTTTTCGGGTGTTTATTTCTTCTCTTGTTATAATTTTTACCAATTAGATGAGGTTGAAATAAAAATCGGCCCTAATAATGAGGCGTTACCTTACTACGGGGTAAATATGAATAATGTCGCGATAATTAGTGGTGAAAAAAGGGAACGCCTTTTTGTTGCAGCCTTATTAGTGTAGCCTTACATCATAAAACCTGATCTTCCACTCAATGCCTTTTGTTTTCTAATCTCAGGGGATAAAATTGATTCCGAAGGTCTGTTCCCCTAAAAATATGTTTAAAATGCAAGTAAAACCTCAATTTTTCAGTCGTTGATGCATTTATTTAATTTTGCAGAAATTCGAGAATGTAGAAAATTTGATTATGACGGATGTTTGGTGTGTTAACTTTTACGATTTGAAATTCTAAAAACTTAGAGATTTTTTGCTTTAATTATTGTCCGATCACCTCTTGATTTGAGTTGGACTGAAATCGGGTGCTGTTATTTTTTTTCTTGTTGTTCTTTGTTGTTTTTCTAATTCAATTTTTAGATGGGACCGCATTTGGGCTCTCCGAGAATGAAGTGAAAAGAGAATGAAGTTGTTACACTTTTTCGAAGTATGGATTAGCTTGTGTTTTTCCTCCAGAAATTTCTAATCACGCGGAGACCAAATTACGCGGCGTTTTTTAAAAATTATTTTGGCTATTATGCGCCCATTTTTGCAGCTTTATTCCTATTCGATTGCCCTCTTTCTTTGAAAAAAATAACCGAATGAAAAATACTATTTTATTGATAGAAAATTCGAAAAAAATGGTTCGGCTTTTCATCTAACCATTTGAGCATAAGTTTCTTTTGTTGGACATTCTGTGCTACTTACGCAGCGATCGTCTATCCTTAATCATTTTGGCCAGATTTATTTTTAAAAATTCAAATCCAGCGAGTGCTTTGGAACCCCAAAATTCCTAAAGCGTATCAATTTGATCAAAGAAACTGAAAAACTCGAAAAAAAAATTAAGGTAATCAATCGTTTTTTTCCTCTTCATGAATTGCTTAACGCTTTTCCATCTTTCAGTTTGTAATAATTTTTTTCAGGCTGTATGTTTTCTTTCATTTTCTGAAGAATATTAATCAGACAATGTTTTTACTAAAGTAGATAATATAACACCAATTTATAAGATTATACAATATTCTATCTAAGTTTTTAATGATGTTAATTTTAAGATTATACAAATTTCAATTTTATCAATCTTATCAATAATAACATTTTTTTTCCAAGATTTAGATCAAATGTTCCTATTGTTTTGTAAATTCGAAAAACCGAAGTAATTTTAAGGCATATCAAACGCAGTTTTATCCAAAGTATGGTTTTTTCACCGTTATATTTTAGGTATTCGAATTTAAACCGAATTGATTGCCAATATATGTTTATCTTGCGACTGCAGTGTTATAAGCTCAGTTGAATATTTTGCATCGCAAGTTGTTTGATTTAGTGCAGTTTGTTGCAACATTTAGGCGTTAGTTCAACATCATATTTAGTTATCACGTTTATATTAATGAAAATAATTGCTGCCTGGAAAAAAGTAGCTTCAAAGTAGTACAAAAAGACGAGTTGCTCATACTTATTTTCGAATACCAAAAAAATATCTTGACTGAAAATTGAGTGAGAGATTCCCTGTTTCTGTAGGACTAATTATCTGTTATGATTCTTTTTTATTTCTAAGTAATTTCGGTCGAAAAGTTAATCATTAGTTTTGGTCTTTGGAAGCAGTAAATAAAATTAATCATGAATTTTTTTTAGTTTTTCGGTTTTTGTTTTTAGTTGTTTAAAAAAATTCATTTTGGCATTTAGGAGGTATAGATTGTCCAGTAACAAAAATTCAAATGGTACAAAATAATTGAACTAGATATTTAATTTCAAAAAGGAATCTTAATTTTGAGGAAACCATAAAGTTCGGAACAAAAATTGTTTTTTTTTCCAAAAAATAATGTTTTTTTTTATGGTTTAGTTGAATTGAGTAGCTCTTCCTTATCGTTATAATGGTAATGCTTATAAACAATGTTCGACGTATTCAGAAATAAAAATGATGGCTAGTTATCGTGCGTGCAAGTCTTACAGAAATTTCCGACCACATTAAAAAAAAAGTTTCTTCTTTTCAAATTGTGTCATTTTTGTTCGTTTAGTGATGAGCATTCAACGAAAGCACATGTGTTTACGAAAGCTCAAATTTTTGGCATTGTCATTAGTTATAGTAAACTGGGCAAATTTGATTACAATTTTCATTTAAAAAAACATCGAAAAATGAGTAGAAAAACACTCTAACTCATCAAACTTCAAAAAAAATTAATGTCTATTAGTTTTTTCTGCTTTTACTTGAAAGAAGGCGCTAAAAAAATTTGGAAGCTTAAATGAAAGTTTCACGGCTTATTTTTTTATATGAAGCTTGCTTGCTCGCTTTTTCTACTCCAATTTAAACTTTAAAAAAATTAAATATGGTTCGAATCACGGCTGAGAGGGCTTTAGTATGATTGTAAACTCGAAGCATACCGATGACATTGCCTGATTTTGCGTGGAAAAGGAATACCAAGTTTGTCCCCATGCTCAATGGTCGGAACAAAAACACTAATTAAGTTAGGCCAATTATTCAGCGCTTTACTTTCTTCTATCTCTGCGGAACTCATGAGCAGCAAAAAAAATGAAACTGCTCCGCTGATGACATCGTAGTTAAATGCATCTTCTGACTAAGAAATTTGAATAAAACTAAAATCAACGCTTAAAAATTTTCTGAAAGAAAAACAAGCATTCTAGTTTGTCATAAACGTTTGTCTGGTATGTTTGATAATTAATCCGTTAATTAAATTTTTGATTTAAAGAAGAAAGCGATGAATTGTTTTTACGCGTGGTGTTTTTTTTTTCGGTCAATTTTTGACTTTTGACATTGCTATTTTGACGGAATTTTTTTTGACATCATCCGCTAGGTATTGTTGTCTTGGAATGGAAAAACAATATTTCATATGTGATCTTTTTGAATAAATTCAGGGGGGCTTAAGAATTTCCAGTTTGGACAATTTGGGACTATTAGTTCGCGTTATATTTCGCGCTATTGCCGCATGAGCCAAGATTTAATTCGGCTTGAAAATCGTTCCAAATTGGTTGAAACAGACTATTTGTCAGAAGTGCTACATTAGTAGGAGCGAGTTTCATCACATGATACTTGGGGGGATGACATTTTAAAATTCTCAATTTTTTTTTAAACTTTTTTTTGAAAAACTCATCTATTTTTAAGCAAATACTGCTACATAGATTTTAAAAGGCATTCAGAACATTCAGGGCTTCGCCCTGATACGAGCAGTTTTGTAAAAATTTTGGTTTCTGTATAACTTCTCTTTCTGTGGGTTGGCTGTGTTTTTTAAGGCATGCGCGTCCATCCCATCTTCAAAAACTTAACCAATTAATGAGCGCTTTCTTTTCATTTTCCTCTTGAAACGCATGAGCAGCAAAAACGAGTAAGTTACTGATGCTTCATTAGATAAATGCATATTTGAACGCTGATATCATTCTGAAAAAAAATAAGCCAAATTTTTGTAAGGTTGCGTCTGGTTTGCTTGATACATAGTTATTGAGAATGATTATTTATAAAGTTTATTTTTGAATCCTGTTTTCTTCGTGAGCTCATTTCACTCAAATTGTATGCCATCGTTTTATAGTTGTCAATCTTCGCATTGAAAAAAAATTATTTTGAAGTTCTGATTAGCATCTCGTAAAAACAGCTTAGGAAAGCAAATTAGCCTTCAATTCTTCCCGATTTGTTTTATTTTTATACATTTGGTGCTCCTTTGATCCCATATGTGGGTCGCATGTGGTTCGCTCAACGATCTTTGTCTTCTTGTTCAACATTTCCTCCTGGAATGGATGAAAAAAAAAACAATTTGCCCAGTAAACAGTACCAAGTAAGCATAATATTTTTGTCTGCTGTACTGCCAGATCGAATAACCTAGTCAAAAAAACTTCGCTCAAATAATCGAAAAGCTAATGAATAGAATTACAAATCATTATCAAGTATATCGAAATTGCATCAATTTTTTGAAGAGCTAAAATAATCAGCCTGACTGTTTAAGATTATCGGACCAAATGTTTAGTTTTCTTATAATAATTTTCCAAGCTCAGAGGTTTCTGTTATGAAGTTCTCGGCCGTTTGAAAGATAAGAGCCTACTCTCCCCCTCTCAAAATAAGCAGAGTCCGATGGCTGATTAGTTGCTTCACCTGTCCTGCAGTTTACCCTGTGTTATAAGTATGTTTGCATTAGCCACCGGGCTATATTTGCAGAAATATCCCCCAAATGTGTACCCCTATATTACTCTGTATCTGTGCCGCTATACCCACCAACGCTGATTAGAAGCCGTTTGCTATAACAATAAGCAATCAGAGCAACTACTTGCTGTTATCTTGGTAATAACTTCTCTGGTCAACTTTTTCTATCTACCTATTTTTGGCATGCCGGGAAGATAAGGTTGAAAGTAGCGCTGAGTTTATAGTTGGTCTCATTTTCAGTTCTGTTGGTATAATAAAGTAAAGATACTGATGCTGTACATCCGTGTGCCAACTTGTCACTTTTCCTTCTCTGCAAACAAAGTACTAACTTTCTAATAACTTGGTCGTTCTTGCTCTCTCTAACTTGACCAGTGTAGATCAAATGTTTACTACCATCTATGTATTACATATGCGCCCTTGCACATTATAATTCTAAAATAGTGGATGATAGATACTGTTTATGAAATTAAGTCGGCCCCATATCGTGAACAAACATCCGTCCTGCTCTTTCATCGACTATTTGCCATCAACACCGTTGCTATCTACAAGCTTTTGATTGATTTGATCTTGATAATTCCAGTATTAATACCTGAAACTTGTACCAGCAAACTGTGGCTCTCTCTCTCTCTCTCTCTCTCTCTCTCTGTCACTTCCTAGAAGAATAGCCTAAAAATTAGTCGCTTTACTAGTAGTTGTTAAGTTTTCATAATGATCAAGCTTATAGTATCTTGGCTAACCATCGAATTCCTAACGATTATTTTTTCATTCCACCTGACAAACTGAATGTCTTGTGATGATCCATCCCTAGATGATTTGTCACTGTTCAAATAAATTGAAACACTGATCAAAGTTTGCGCGTCAAAGTTGGTAATAATTTTACGCAACCTGATTACATCTACCCTAACGAGCTAGTGAAGCCATGTTGATGTGATTTATTAGGCCTAATTTTTGTTTCTTCACCCCATCTATCAATCGGGGCGGGTGTCTTAACTTGAAGAGACAACCTAGATAGAACAAGATTTATTCTCTTCATTCGCCAATAAAACCAGACTCTTTCCAATTTTTCCTTGCTTCTATATTACCATTAATGAGTTGTTTTTCCCTCGACTCTCTGTGACTTCCCTCTTGATGCCATAATTAATGGTGGCAATATAAACAAGCATTGCCGCTCTCAAGTAACGAATTTAAATGCCTGAATATTCTTCACTTTCGTTACCCAATACTTTTCATACTTGATATATCACCAACACTCTTTTGAACTCTTTAAAGTCTACTCGTGCAATCGATGACAAAATAGAATTTGTTCAAGAGTCGAAGCAGTTTGTTGTTGGAGGGAACTTTAGTTCAAACAATCTCGACTTCGCCTGTCAATTTGTCCTGCGAATCTTTCTATTGTTCTGTTGTTTCATCTCAAAATTGACAAAACTTCGTTTCCATTACCATATTTAGATTTGATCGGGACTTACGTGTCTTTCTGTTCCTGGATTTATTATCACTTCAAATTTTTAGTCAACCCAATTATTAGGGGAACCTTTCACAGAGCCTAGTTGTTAAATGAAGATATTTAGAAACTAAGTGGTAAAGAACAGTTTCAGTCAAAAGCCTCGTTATAAACGGTGTCGCTTTATTATCTACCCTTATTTGTAATTGTGCTACTCATTTAAACTTTGAAATTAAGGTCATTGCTCTTTTTCTTCTGGCTGCAATAAAAGTAGACTAATTTGCCATAAATATTTCACAGGCTTCCCATTTGCATCTATCTATAAACATTTAGTCTAATTTTACTTACAGTTTTTAATAGGTAGCTGGTAGCATAACTTTACTTATTGCATCGGCCAAGTTATATGTAATTATTGTGTTTGACGAGTAAATTGTTATCTATGTTTCTTGGCGCGGGTTATTATAAAGATCGAAACTGCCTCGAAAACTCAGTTCGCCCGAAGTTGTTTGTAACCAACAGTCCTCTTATTGGCGGCCAAAATAACCCTCAAAGTAGCCGCCCGTACTTTTACGTAAGTCCCGAGCAGTCGTCGCCCTCGACATCGGGAGGTACTGGAACGACAAACTCGGGTTCGAATCCCTGCGTCGATCCCATTTACTACGAAATCCAGTCTCCCGAGAACCAACTCCTCGAAAAACCAAAGTGTGACCGACGATCAACCGGGTCGTCGAAATATGGAAACCAGGCCAACAGTTGTAGTAACGAGCTGTACTTCGTTTCAGCACCTGGAAACGCTTCCACTCCTGGAGATGACAGGGTTCAGTATGTCAAGGGAAACTCCCCCAATGGTCAGGATGAGTTCGAAATGCAGGGTGGAATGGTTCCAGGGACAGGGGCGGGTGGCAGCATCATCTGGCCGGCAACAGTCTCAAGGGGGTAAGCTCTAAACCTTCACCTAATTTAATTAGCAAAATCACACAAAATAGTTTCAAATCAATCTCGTTCGCTCAAAGTTGTCGAAGCCCTCGAATTACAAATAACGTCCCGGATCGCGTATATATATATATTGAGTTATCTACAGAAAAGAAAGTTCGTGATGAGGGGAGTGTTGTTAGAATCGCATTGGCATCAGCATGTCCGAATTTGAAAAAAAAATTCTTTTTTTAAATTGAAATTGTGGGATTATTAAGTTCTCGAACACTCGTGCGACCCATTGTTTGAACTGTCATCGTAGTTCTGACCAATTATTGTCGAATAAAAATAATCATTTATGCTCCTAATTGAGGCGTCATCTTTTTATATTTTAAAAGTTGACTTTCACTATTCAATTGACAATCAGCTTTCAAATGTCACTTTCAATAAACTATTTTGATTTCCATCTTAATTGAGTCGTTGGTTATCAAAATTATTTTGGGAGAGGTTGAAATAAAATCACATCGCGTAATGACTAGAACTGTAACACTACCTGTCTTATTGATAAGAGATGCTTGACAAGTCCCATTCAGTTGTAATTACGCTTTCATAACCCCTTCCTCGTCCCCTTGATGTTCCCGCGAGTGTGAAATCAAAAACAATACACCCCCTTTGTTTACTTTTCCTTCTAATCATCCTTCTATTGTTCCTTCTCCCTATTTTTCCAACATATCTGAACTTCCGTTTTTACCATTGATCAAAAATATCACCTTTATCTTAATAGTTCTTCACAACAAACTCTGTTTCTAATTTATTCATATTGTTCTGTAAAATAATTTTCATGAGATAAACGTGGAGAAAGATTCAGGAGGAAGAAAATACAGCTTAGAGCGCGTTTTTCTATACTAATCTCATGAATCACAAAGTCTCGCCAAAGTCGAGTGTTGATCTTATTCATTTGTTTTTTTTCCACTTGATTCAATTTTAACCAGGTTTTGCTTGAATTCATTATTTCAATGCAATTTGAATTAATTTTGAATATTCAATAAATATTTAAAGATCAAAATTAACAAGCTGGTTTCACAAAAAAAAAGAAAAAATCGAATTAATTTCCGCGGTTTTTTGAATAGTTTTGCGCACTTCGAAAAAACTAGGTAGCTCCGGCATGTACTTCAAATCACTTTGGACGAACAGTTAGTGATGATTCAAAACAATATAATTTTCAAGTTCCATAATGAAATTTTCACCTAGAACGAAATGTTTTGATCGAAACTTTTCTGCACTACTTTCTAAAACAGCGAGGATAAATTTTTTCTTCAAAAAATGTGTGAACAAAATTTGTGAAATAGTTAAGCCAAATACATTCTGCTGTTTCATTACTTCTAAGGAGAACCGTAACTGATCACCCTGTGCTGTTTATTTCCCAGACTGCTCAGTTTAATGGAGAAATGGGAACAAAGTCTCTAAGTTTGGTCTCAGGGGGCTCCGATATGCGGCTTTAAAATTTTACCCACCGACTGTGATCATAGTAAACAAAGTGCGTCAGAAAAAAAAAACAAAGAAAATTAAGGGAAAACAAAGCATATTCAGACGAGATTAAATGTTTTAGTCGTTGTTTATTTGATGAAAGCACAAGGCCGCTAGAATTGCCGGTGGTAATACGAGACAAATTTTCTTCAACATTTTTTTCCACATTAAAAATGGAGGTTTGTAAAATAAATATTGACAAGCGCTGAAGTGAAAATATATTGCTCCATATTTTATGGTGGCGGTATAACGCAAATGGTGCCTTGGCTAATAAATTTTTATGCGATATAACTAGCCGGCAAATCATAGATCCTCCGAAGCGAAAAGTCACAACAGGGTGGGGCTATGTTTCTTCATAAAACCGGGAAGGTGATTAAAGCGGAAAAAATCCGGCCAATGATTTGTTTAACTTTCTGGCTGTTCTCTTAAAGCAACTTTTAGAGAAACACCGGCTTTACAGACGATCGGCGATCGAAAAAAAAATTTGTCCCTAGCAGCTAGAAGAATATTGGTATACAAATGTTTTTCCGTGAAAATTAGGAACCCGAAATACAGGCCTCATACGAGGTCAAGTTATATTTCATATTGAAGCTTCTTCTGTTGTTATTTGGTCTGCAATCATAAAGATATTTTTACTTTTCAGGATGCTGTCGATTGCTTAAGACTTCGTCAATTTTTGACATTCCTTAAAAAGTCTAAAAATATATACTTAATCGCTAAATCAGATATTGTTTATTAGTTTTTGAAGTCTAGTTCTAGTTTTTGGTCTTTCTAATCACTCACAAAAGAAAAACGACTAAATATATTTTAATTTTTAAAAATTATATAGTGGTTCTAAAGTTTGTCACTTTTGGTTTCTTCTACCGTCTTTTATTGTTGTTACGACCATTGAAAGTTTTTGCATGTTTTAGTTTTTTCCAGGCATAATTAGGGATTGAAGTTTTTTGTTTTAAGTCTAACTTTGAGCTATTTTTTGTAATTATTTAGGCTATTATTGGTCTTATAAAAGCACAATAAGCTTTCGCTTTTTTTTTCTCATCAAACCATTCACAAAAAAAAATGACACAGAATTTTAAAAAAGAACGAACCATTTTTTTTCAGTTTTTCTGAACCTCGTCGGAACTTGTGAGCTTCTTGCGCAGCAACTCTATTTTTGTTTGAGTTCAATTTTGTTTTTTGAAAAAGGATCTTGGCAACTATTTTTACCCTATTGCAAAGGACGCGAACCTCGTTACAAGTCAAGATTTCACATATGCTTAACCGTTGAATTCGTTAAGAATATTCTTTAAAAATTTAATAATTTTTTCAAGTTTCTGCTCAATATATAGAACTAGAAAAAGAGATAAGTATTTTACTTCTAGTAACCTAATTGTTGGACAGATTCACTTGCATGAATTCAATTTCGGTTGATTACGAGTCGAAGTAATTCACTGCTTGGTCTTCTATTGCAAAAAAGTAACGAAAAAACAAGACTGCTCGTATCAGGGCAAAGCCCTGAATGTTCCGACTGCCTTTTAAGGTTTTTTGGAGCACAGTAAATACATAAATATCATTAACATATTGAATGTAATAAAAAAAAATTCTAAAATTTAAAATTTTTTCTTTGAAAATCATCCCCCCACACGCCATATAAAGTTCAAAAGAATAGATTTCGCCCCTATTAACTAATCAACTATGGCAAATAAGCTTCGTTGAACCAATTTGGAACGTGTTCTAAGACGGATTAAATCTCCGCTTACGCGTTAATAGCGCGAAATATATCGCGCGTTAATTGTCTCAAATTTGGCCAAAATGGCAATCTTTAAACCCCCATTACTTTACAAAAAATGATCACAGGTAAAATATCTTTTCAAATTTAAGCTCAGGACAACAATACCTTTTGAATGATATAAAAAAAAATTCCGTCAAAAATGGCTAGTTAAAAAGTCGCAATTTGTCTGAAGAAAAAAACCCACCCCGAGCACAAATATTCCGTTACTTTCGTATCGAAACTTGGAACAATCAATAAAGAACACGACTGCTCGTATATCAGGGCAAAGCCCTCAATGTTCCGACTGCCCCTTGACTGGTTTAGAAAAGCTTTTAAATAAAATTGCAGTAGTTTTTGGAATGCCACATATCAAATACAAAGTTTTAAAATTTGAGTCGAATCAATATGACCAATTAGCTGGCCTCCCTTCAGTTTTGAACTTCACTATTATGAGCTCGGATAATTCGCCACGCATAAATAATTCGCGCATTGAAACTAGGAAATGTTAATTGATCATTTTTTAACCGAATTTAAACTAGTGAAAGCATACGCGGTTGAAAACACGAAGATTTCTGGATCGATCCCCGCACGCTGTCAACATCTTTTGTAAATTGGTCGGAATAGAAAACCATCCCAAACATATATATCTTATCTTCACTTTATTCGAAAAACGGAACAAAAAAGGCACATTATTTAGTCCTAGGTGCCAGTATTTAGAAGTTTAAATCTCTTGTGAAAATAACCATTCACGCAATTTTTCATTCCAACCCTAAAATGGAGGATAAATTTTATCCTTTCCTTGGCGTTTTTCAACGCAAAGGTAAGTATCACAAATAAAAGTCTGACGGACCAATTTTCTTATCAGATGAACACCTTTTCAAGCCAGATTCGAAACGCTGTTTAAAACCTCCAATTTTTTCCGATTGTTAAGATGAAGTAGAACAAAATAGACTTAAACCTGTGCCTTTTGCGTTTCTATCATATATCAATTATAATTTGTTCTATAAATTTTCAAATTAATATATGAAAAAATTATGTTGGTTTGAAGTTCATTTTTTTGACATGCCGTTTGAGCGGGATACCATAATACTCTGAATATGCCATTGCCCAATGTGAACTGATGAATTTGTGACTGACTAATACTGTGGACAAAATTAGTAGTGATTGGCATGCATGGAGTTTTTATCACATTTATTCGGTCTTTGTCTGTGTATCGAAGCGTGTACCCTCCCCTTCAAAATGGATCGGAAAGGTCTCCGGAGAATAACTAAGAGGAAAAATGATAACGCTTCTGCTTTTCACCATCAAGACATCTTAATGACATATTCTATTTTAAGTAGATATTTTTCTGCTTTGAAGCTGCGAAATTTATACCGTGACGTCAAAAACGTGGAAAGATGCTGGTACTTTTCCCTCTTCAGAAATTTTTTGATAACTTTTTTTATGAAAACATTTTTGAAGTTTACGTTCGATTCATTATTTAGAGAATTTATGCATGCAGTTAAAATCGAAGTTAAAAATTTAAATTCACTCGATACAATTACCACCTATACACAAAATCTTAATTCAATGAGACAAAATCTTAATTCAATTTTTTGTGCAGTGTTTCAAGCAAACTTTTTTGGTACGGTTAAAACTGGGATAACGTCAGATTAAGACAATTTCAGGCAGAAAATAGTTAACGATGCTAACATGTTGTTGAATCTTTAAATGCTCAAATTTGTATCTTGTTCTTTTTGTTCCTTTTTTAATTCTTGTTCCCTCTCCCGTTCGCGCTAGTTTGATTAAATTAAATCTGAATTGGACCTGTCTTGTCCACGTACCTTATCTTCCCAGCCCCCGTCACTTTTGAGACAGCCTCGAACCCCCCAGCTTTTCATCTGACGCGCGTGTCCTGTTGAACATCACTGCCCGGCCGGCCACACTTCTAACTCGATTACGCCTATTTCAGCATACTCAACTTAGTTATATACAACTTCCAGTTATAACTCTGGTCTTTTAACTAGCTAGAGCTGTTCATTTTAACCCTGTGGGTAGAAAGTCCCTTGTGGTTGGGGGTAAAATGAAAGAGTGAAGGTGGAAATCGAAAATGACAAAATTGGTATTTTATTAAATAAAGCTGCAGTCTTTTCATTTCCTTGTCTGTCGTAAATGTCTCCTTAAATAACTTTTTACATTCGCGTTTTTTCATCATCTTGTTAAAATAATTGTCTGTGAAGAAAGTTATAGGATGTATAATTTGGGCAAAACTCTTTGAGAAATTGAAAACCCAGCTAACTAGAAAAGGTTAAAATTTCAGTAAAAAACCCCATTCATCTCAGTAACTCTGTAAAAAGTAAAAATCATTTTTCTCAGTTGAATTTTTCATGATTTTCTCGGCAGCGTTTGCAGTCTATTTCGAGCCATTTCAAGGTGAAACGCAATCATGATTGGACTCACAAATTGTTCTTTTTGTTTGGGTGGACCGATTTGGCCTCCAGCCAGACCCAAATTAGTGTCCAGCTTCCTGTTTCTTTTCTAATTTGCAAGTCTCTTCGCTGTTTTTGTGCTCTTTAATGTCTGGCGGCCAGAGATGAAGTCTTCTATGGATTTCTCCCACCTTTGGGAATTGGACATCTCTTGAACCATACTCTCTCAACCCTAAGAATACCTCTCCCCTCCCCCTCCCCCCTCCCCCTCCCCCTCCCAGCCTCTTTTTCCCCTTGCGTACCACTTCCCTCATTTACATATTCCCCTTTTTTGTCTTGTGCTGCTCTGTGTATGTGTGACATACACACAATAGATGCAACAATAACGCCACCATGTGTATTATTAGTCTTATACATGTAGAGGCATATATATACGCGACTTATTATTCAATCTCATCATCAGCATCTGAACCCAAAATCAGTCTCTTCTTTCTGGCTGTAGTTGCTAATTTTTGCTCCCCTCTTGGCCATTTCCCCTCACTTTTTCCCTCTGTGGGTAAGGTACTAACCCCTCTTTAAATTCACCCACATGTTTTAACGTCTCTCTGTCTTTATTGTCTGTATGGCTACTGGCTGCTGTGTGCCATATTAGCCCGACCCGGGTCTTAAGTATCCCAGGCATAGGGCAACTCATGTTATCTTCTCCTCTGCTCTTACGTACCTCTTTCGCTCGTTCACTTTAATTCTAATTTCTATTCACCACATCACACGCCCCGCCAATTCAACCTTCTCTTCATCTTCATCTCTCGTTTCTTTTCATTCTCTTCCATCAAATCCAAATTACCCAAAGCACAGCCGCCATCCGCCTGCTTGCTCTACTTATAATTTACACATTACAGAAGAGGCAAAAGTGAAAAAGAGTACACTAAATTAACCCGCTGATGCCAACTTCGACCGCCTTTAGTTACCTATTATCTACCCAGTTTAAACCCGGTCTTTACCAACCGGCGTCGCCTGTGCAAACTTTTCACATTCCTTTTATCTTGTGCAGTGGTGGTATCATACGCAATCCATCCACGTAGAAAAATTTCATATGGGTAGATTTATGCCCCCATTTTCTCAATGGGAGATTGTCTCCTATTTCACCTTTACTCTGGGTTTTTTTTTATCATATCGCTAACTTTCTGCGCCCTAAGTCATTTATGAACAAACACTTTGATCAATCTCCTGATATTATCCGCGGGACCAAATTATCACCATAATACCACCACCTGAAGTCAATTATACCGAATTTTCCCAATTGTACCGGCTCACAATTTCTTACCGAGGAAAAATCTTGAAAAATTTTGATTTTTTTAAACATATAACTTTTCTCATACAACTTAAATTAGAGTAGTTAAAGTACTGAGTTCCGTTTTCCCCGCTGGAAACATCCATCGTTACTTACTTATTCCGTAGTTTCGGGGAACTGCTAATTGATCAGGTAATTCGATTAATGGGGCCCATTTTTCTCTCGGAAACAATTAGCCCGTCCCTCCATTAGAACCCATAGCCCAGCTTGCGGTAAGCCCACCCCCTGCCTATGCGGTCCAATTTCTCCAAGACGGGACTCTATTTAACTCTTTCGCAGCGGAAATCCATTAAACAAATGTTTGCTTATGTCAATTTATCATTTCATTACTTCCAACATAGCAGTTGTTTTCTCAAAGATGTGCCGCATTTTAAATTAAACTCCAATATTGTGCCTCATTTTTAGAATTTATTCAGCGATTGATTGACTAAGTCACAATTATAGATTGAAGCCTTTGGATCGTGGCTGAATGAAAAGTGCGAAATTTATCCGATGTCAATTGAAATTATTTAATGTTATCCGAAGACCTACAATCACCATTTGATTTATAACATTTCCATTAAATCTTTGCAGCTTTCTCCTTATTTTCGCAAAATAGGCCCAAAAACCCGGCAGAAGACCCAATTTAAAGACATTAATAATTGAGTAAGTTACAAATTCAGTTACTCAGTTCCAATAAGTCGCTGAGATCGTGCGGAATTAATCTGAAATTGCAGCCTATTCCTTGTATTTATCTTATCTTTCGTGTTCCTGAGTTGTATATTGCTGGTCCTGATTTCGAGACTGCAGGGGAAGGAAAACTTCTTAAAAGCAGCAATTATCTGATATATTTCATTTCAGCTCAGTGAAATTGTAACTGTTACTCTCTTCTCTTATTTCTCGCAAAAAGTATTCAGACTTAATCCTTTTCCTTATCCCGATATAACGCGAGGAACGGCGGAGTCACTTGACTAAAAATCAATTTCGTTCATTTATTAAACATCAGCTTCGCTTTTTTTGTTTTTAAAAAGTCAAATTATCCAATTTTATGCTTTTTTCGTTGGTTTTAATCTTACCACTTTTTACGGTTTCTAAGTTTTAACCATTTTTGGAGACAAGAAACACCCAAAATTCTTGGCGACATTTGTTGAATTCCAGCTGTGAGCTGCGGAGTTCTGCTGTTTCAGGAGCTTTGATGCTCAACTATTGAGAGCTTTTGTTGTGCTCTTGAAATGATATTTAATATTTAACAAATGAATATCGAAAATAAAAATTGATAACAGCCCTTTTATACTAATGAGCCAAGTTGTTCTTAGATGTTTAAATCGATATTTCTCAATGAAAACAAATTTCTCGGCAACTGTTTAGCCTTAGTTAGCGCTCTTGTAAGATGACGACGACAGACTCTGGCCTAGATCATGAATTCTGGTTCTTCTGGACGTTTATTAAGTGATTTCTCATCTGATTCACTGAAGTTTACTCTTACTTTTATCGTTTTATCGTATCTCTTCGAGTTCACTATAAATTGCAACGTAAAATGCATAAATTTACACCCGCATTTTAGCATTTGTTATTTGTTGTTACGATAAGTGAACAGCGCGCAATTTACATGCTTTTACTTCTCAACAACTTTATCAACAAAAGTTAAACAAAATTTTGTTTTATTTTACGTGTTCAAAATTATTGTAAAATATTCATCCTTTCCAAAAATATCTCCATGAGATCCAAAATTCCGATGAACTTTTCGCCGAGTTCAAAGTTTTTCATGCGTTAACTAAGTTAAAAGGTCTAAAATGTGTGAACGAATAGCGATGAGTTCTGATCCAATTTTGCCAGGTATTTTTCCGGCCGATTAACTTGATTAGATTATCCCAGAAGATTTAGCACCGTGGGACTATTTCCTGTTTCCGTCCCCTCACTTTCTAACAAGTCCCCCTATATTCTCATTTTAATCCCCCCGATAAAGTCATTATTTCTTATATTTTTTTCAGAAGTTGAAAGAGCGATAGACAACGCCCTGTTTTTCACACTCTGGTGATAGACAACTCTTTTTGCTCAGCTGTGAAATTAATTTTTTTGGTTCTTAAAGCTTCCCATTTTCCCAGTTCATTCCAACGAATAATCAACTTGATTCCATTCTCACATTCTCAATTTCCGCATCTGAATTACTCAGTTGAAGAATTATTTATAACCCTTAGCAGTCTAGTCTTATTTATAACCCTACCTTAGTAGTCTTAAAAGTCCTAGAGTACCTTCACTTTTTGTAAGAGTATACACCTTAGAAATTTAGATCAGGCTATTTTTGAGGCGATTTTAACTTGATTGTTCCGCCCGGCCGATTTAAATTTCCTTCAGTTTAGCTTTGCATTAAAGTTAACCTTTCCTTTATATTAACTTACTTTACTCCTGCTCTAACTTTTTATATCCCTTGTAAAGTGGTGTGGTGATAATTTCCGCAACCCTATAAAGATCTTCAGCGAGGATATTAGACAAAAGAGCCTAAAATTGACACTATTTTACTATCTGTCAACTATTGCTTGCCACATACGTTACGTACCATAGTTAAGTTGAGTTTAGTTCGAGTGTTGATGATTAATACCTCTTGCTGCTGACCATCTTATCTTACTCTCCTTTGTACAATCTCTACCCTTTGAGTTTGTATCAAATTTGTCACTCGAGCTGTCAAACATCAAAACACTGAATTGTGAAATGTCTTGTCCTTCGTTTGAGTACCTCAAACATTACTTATTGTTCGCAAAATCTCAGCCCTCAAACGCCAATGCCGTCTAAGACCGAACCAGTTATAATTTATTAAACTAGTTAAACTACCTTTACTTCAACCGAGTGTTCTCTCGCTAATAATAAGCGAAGGGATTTAGATATTCTCCCAAGTTTTATAGATCGCTTCAGGCAGTTGTTTGTGTTTTTTCCTACATTCTAAATCCATCCCTAATCCCCCCCAAACCACGTTGCCAACAACTGGGAATCTTTCCAGCCTGAGACACAGACCAGAAACTCCAACATTCCCACAAATTGCGAAAGTTAGCGCGCGACTGTTTGTTACTTAACCCGTTTAAGAGGGTTCCTTTGTGCGGTTGATTATCAAATCAAATAGAATTGGTTTTTGAACAACACTTAAATTGTCAATACAATCTCACAGTTAAGCTACATACCTAATAAAGTCCATACTACTGCCTATCCTGTGGTGTGCTGTAGATATATTCAACTTACCATTCAAAACTTAATTTTCCGTTTCTTACTTAAACTTAGTTTTACTAATTTAGAAGTTAGTATCCTGTAATTATAAAGAAAAAAGTTTGCAAATGGGTGGTCGCAGAAATAGTTCGTGTCTTTTCCCTCTAAACGACTTTGACATTCCAATGGCGCAATCACATACGTCACCGGCACTGGCGACTTACTTGAACCTGCCGCAGACAAGTTTCGTACCGGCGCCGCCCCTGCCACCCCCTCACGCACCGCTTCCGCCACATAACTTCGCCGGCTATGACGACAACTTTAACCTCAGAGGGCCTCCGTTTTACATAATGCCTCACCCTAGTTATTTTTACAACAGCGCCAGCAGGTACGGCCACAACGGGGCTGCCCCTGGATATCAGCTGCACAGGCCCAACTCCATGCACGACTACCAACCCCTCGCGCCCTTTCAAGACGGCAACGGGGCCGTGCACATGCAAGCTATGGGCACAATGGGGGCACCTATGGCCATGGGGGGCTCCAGTGGGGGTCCGAAGGGGGGCATGTATGAGGGACAGGAGGAGGGACTGCAGGGGGAGGGGTGGTGTGTGAACTGGAAGTGCATCATCACCCTCATGTGCATCTTCACTCTTCTACTTCTCAGTCTTCTATCCTTAATTGGTCAGTCTAAATTATTCTATTCTAATTCTACCAACACAATTTCTCAATGTAATTTTAATTAAATTAATCAGAGAGCTTAAGAATTTAAGTTAGCAATATTTTAAGCTGCTAACGAATGCTCTGTAAAAGGCCACTGTTATGATTTATTTACTACGTTATTAATTAGCCGGATAGGAATACAAATATGAAATGACTCGGTTTTTTTTTTAGAAAATGTAGGTTATGACTGTTGTTTGTTTGTTTCAGCAATCAAATTCTACTTCGCAAATACAGACAACCTTGGAAATGGTGGCAATAACGACAACAGTGAGTTACATTCCAGTTTGTATATATAAAAAAAAACTGTCATAAAATATCATCTAATTGGTACGTTTTGCAGGTGTAATCGAACTGGATGATTACATTGGGAAGTCATTGGAAATCTCGGTAGCGCCTAAGAGTAGCCGAATGCTGAGTATCTACGCCATGGGTCCCAGCTTACTCACTCTACACATCAAAACCTCATCATCACGTCTCATCATTTACGGTCTAGAAGGTGCAGAGCCACATACCACTAACTTCTCATTTGTTCACGCTCTCAGCTCATCCACGCCCCAGTTCAACTCAAACAGCAAAGTGGTCTACACAAGTGCTTTTTCAAGCGAAGACATGAAAACAGTCTACCAGTATCTAAGCAACGGCAAATGGTACATTAGAATCATAAATGATGTCTCAAGTTACGAAGTGTTGGATATTCTCACCAAAATAGTTGACCAACGCTCAAAATGTCCTAAAGATTGCAACAACCCGCAGGGCGAGTGCAATGCTATGGGTTACTGCGTGTGCTCTGAGCAGTATAGAGGAAGGTTATGTGAGAAGCCAGCTCTTAACTGTGGATCCCACGGACGTATGGTTAGAGTAGGAACCCTGAGAAACGGGTTCACGCAGGCATGCAAGTGCGATCCCGGATGGACGGGTAGTCTATGCGATCAGAGCGAAACCGGATGTTACCCTCCTGACTGTTCTGGCAACGGGCAGTGTGTGTTCGGAACGTGCCAGTGCAACCCTGGATTTTCAGGAGATACCTGCAACCGAAGTTAGTATATAAGAAATCACATTCAAAATTTTACCCTGTTTTTATTCGCTGAAGAGGCTGAGGGTTTTTGTAAAAGACTTCTTTGCTGATTGCGACCATTTGTTCCTTATTTATTCAGCTCTTAAGGGCAACCGGGAGTTGATGATATATTTTTTTCTAATTTTGAACTTATGCTTTCAGCGTTCTGTGACAATCGATGCAGTGACCGTGGACTCTGTATTGATGGGATGTGTATGTGTGCTGTTGGCTACTCGGGAGAAAACTGCGAAGTAGAATCACCTGACATCGTGCAATGTGCAAAGACATGCAACCATGGATCATGTATGTATGGAAAATGCGAGTGCGACAAAGGGTTCCGAGGATCCACGTGTAGCCAAGCTGTATGTGAAGATAACTGCAATGGCAATGGCCAATGCGTCTCAGATCTGAACTCTCAATGGTACTGCAGTTGCAATCCAGACTTCAGCGGTCCAAATTGTGAACTGAAAACAGAGCCCTCGTGCGTCGATATTTGCAAGAGCAACCAGGCATGTTGCAAGGCCGACGGGTCCTGTCTGACTGGCGAAAACAGACCGAAGGCTTGTAAAGTAGGCCAGAGTTTTGTAAACAGCGCTGCAGGTGATTCTCAATTTAGTCACCGAACTTCGTTCTTGGAGAAAGTTTCGTTTCTCTATAGCGAACAAACTAACGCGAAACAGATTCCGTTTGCCTTTAAGAGTCGAGATTACGTGTTCGTTGTAAGAGGCCAAGTGCTCATTGGGCCCAATCAACCTTATCTGGGCGCTACTTTGTCTGTACAGGGCGAGGAAGAGGAGTTTGGGTTTGCAAGTACCCAATTTGACGGATGGTTCGATTTAATGGTCGCTACGAATTCTAGTCATATCGCACTGCAAGTAACCTACACTGGAACCCAGTCTGGTCTAGAGGAAACAAAAATTGTGAAACTGCAATCGAAAAACGAAGAAATGATCACATTGTTGAATTCAATCATAGTTGGCGCTGGATTGAAAGAGAACTCAAGAATGAGAAGAGACCTTTCTGGTTGCAGTGTGGACAAGTTGCCGAAACATATGAAATCAATGTCACATTTCACACAGTTCACAGCTGTGCAGAATAAATTCAACGAAGGAGCGGTGCTGAGTCAAAACGTGAGTTCATTGTTTGCCTTTGAAAAAAAAACAACGGGTTGTTTCAGGGGCGGGTTTAGAGTAGGTAGTGTAAGGGACTGGTTGCCTCGGTTGATTTTCAAAAATGCACCATGTCACCACCCAGCATGTCTCCTTTATCTACATTTAATTACTTTTTTGTGCGAGAACATTTGGGGTAATAATTTTGCAAAAAAACTCTTGATTTGCAATACATCGAGTGACCACAGAATGTTTTAGTTTTTCAGCAAAAAAACTACTGACGGTTAAAATATGAAACATCAAAACTCACTGATACCGGTGAAAAATCATAGAAGCTTTTCTGGCGCTGATTAATTCCTTCTAACTGAAAAATTGGAAACTGTGTTTCTCAATTCGGATGATGATGATATTTTGTTTCAGTTGGTGACACAATCATTCTCACCAGGAGAAAATTTCCCTACAATGGTATTCAACAGCAATTCACAGGGAGCCAGAACTATCACGCTCTATCTCGGAGACTTCTCCATGTCCAATGTAACATCTGTGCACGTGACTGTCTCAGTAGCCGGAGTTGTTTTCCAGGAAACCCTGGACAACAACAAGAACGATCTCTTCATGGAGCTGTTTTGGAACAAGACTGATGTTTACGGGAACAAGGTCTACGGATTGACTGAGGTTCAAGCTATGATTGAAGTCTCTCTGTTGGGTTGTTCCGAAAAATTCTGGGTCACTTCGATTCGATCTGAAGTTGAGGGTCTATCGTGCCACGACTCCATTTCGTACCAACATCATTATTGCTTGACGAAAGGAGACTCACTTTACACGGGAAGAGGACACGCATTTCATTTGTCGAAGTACCCGCCTGTCATGCGACATATGCAGTGTCTCAACCCACCCAAAGTAATCGAATCATTGCCCAACGGCGACCTTTTAATCGGAGACAATACCCAAATTTTTCACGTCAGAGGTGGCAAAATTGGCAACCGATGTGAGCTGAATTACGCCGTTTATTCGTTCGGGTCATCTGGGATTTCAGATGACGTCGAGTATTTCATAGCAGTTGACTCTTCCTCGGAATTTTTCTATCTGTCCAGAACTGATTCGCCTGTGATCACCAAAGTGTTCATAAAGAGTAGGACAGAACAGGTGGTGCTAGGGAAACAAGGAGAGTACTGCACAGATGGAATTCACAACTGCAAGGACACTCTCAAGTCGCCAAAAGGTAAGGAGTTTTTTGTTTTCTTTCACAAACCATTACAGCAGACCAGGCTAAATCCGCAAAGAAGAAACCTTGATACGAAACAATCCAAGGGTGTATGCCAGATTTTTCGCTCTGACCACTGAAAGTGGGGAGGAACTTTGTATTCGGGTGTTTAAGTTTTTTTCAAGTTTGTTATCCACGCAAAACCTACGCAAATTTTCCCAATGTTGAGAAAAACGGTTTGAATTTTTCGTCGAATTTCGAGCGAGCGAAGAGACTTCCAAATAGCTACTTATGCTTAATTTAAGCCGTAAAAACAAAACTTAGTTTTACTCCAGTAAAAAAATTTTGGAGTGTTTTTGGCTCCATTTTAGGAATCAAAAACTTCAAATATTCAAAAAATTTCTGCAAAAAAATTTGATTTTTTTAAAATGTTTTTTGTTTGTTTTTCTAGTCCTTTTTTTCAAAACGCGTTGTCCAATTTGCTTATTTAACTATGAATTTCGAATTTGCCTAGTTTCTAGTTTTTTGTTCTGGTCTTTTAAACCTCTGATTTGAAAAAAAAACTTTTTAAAAATTTTTTTAAGACTATTGTCGGGACATTCTGTGCTATTTGCACAGTAACCGGCTATCCTTGTTTTTTTTTGTTTTTCGATTAACTTTTTGATGAAAACCGTTGTCAATTATGCGTTTTCCACTCTTACTATCGAATTTACTGGGCTTTCGTTCAGATCCGCTCATAGCCAAACGAACCAATTATGTAACAATTTACAAAAAAAAGTTTTCTTCTGGTCGGAACGTTCTGTGCTACTTGCACAGCAGCCGGCTCTCCTTGTTTATTTTTGCGGTACAATTATTTTTGAGTTTGGGAAGAAATTTTTGGTCTTTTGATTCGCCTTCCAAATGGATGCTCACAACTACCTGGTTTTCCCTTTTTTGATTTTTTTTTGCTCCTACGTTTTTGACCGAAGATTTAATTGTGGTTTAATTGATTCTAGGAATGACGATACTGCAAAACAGTACGTTGGTCTTCGTGGACGGATTGTCGCTCCGAAGTTGGACTCCTGAGTCCTCTGAAGACATCCACACTCTCTGGACTCCCTCGTCTTCCGACTTCTCCCGAAATCACGAGACATGCGCTGAAATTCCCTCATCACAAGTTTTCCTATCCCAGTTGAAAGATGTATTCTTCAGTCCCCTAGACGAAACATACATTCTTTTTGACTACAGTCGCGCAGTTGTGAAGTTGAACTTAAGAACCAGTCGAGTTTCATACCTGGCTTCACGATCCAATTTGAACTGCAAGCATATGAACCAGCAATCGGTCGCTAGAGTTTACTACCCTTGCTCTGTTACTGTGAACAGCAAGGGTTCTCTTTTTGTAGCTGACTCGGACCCTCTTAACAAGCGTACTGTCGTTTTTGAGGTTTCTCAAAATAATCTTTGGAGTGAGTTTTGGCATTCCGATCAAATGCAAATTATGTCTGCGATGACAGTAAGCACCAATAATACTCTGCTCATGATTAATGACGGAGAGAAGCGCGTTGATATTTTGGGACAGTACAAGATAATTCCTGAAAAACCAAATCAATTTCAGTTAACTGATTTCGAAAACAGTAGAATCGTACACTTTGATGAGAAGTTTCTTCATGTGAGATCGGAAAGCTTGGCGACGACAGAGTTTACAGATGAGTATTTTTCGTATAACTCGGATACCACTTCACTGCGAAGTTTTGTCATCCGTGCTGCTGGGTCACCGTTAGCAATGGGATCCAAGGCTAATGAGTTCTGGAGTGTCCAAAAGGGTTTAGAGTCTCGAGATTGCTCAATATGGCAGCAAAGCGTCTGGAATCGAGTCAAATTCGATAGCCATTCAATGCTGAGTGAGGTTGACAGTGTGAAGATTGATAGAAGTTTGGCTATGCTGAATGGTCAGTTGGTTCAATGGTACACTACTAAGATGACAGACGGACAAGGCAATAGACAGTTGCAGAGCAGTTGTATGATCAAGCAGTTCCAAACTGGATACTCGACAATGTGTTCAGGTAGGTTATCATTTGAGCTATTCTCATTGTTCTATTGCATAAAAACATTATTATTCAAACTTGAAGTACATTATTCTACTGTCTTTTTAAAATTTATATCTAAGTGGAATCTTGCTATCGAAGACCTACTGCAGCATCTCAATATTTTGCACTTTTAAGGTTTTAGTTTATCTGTATAGAATTTATAAACATTGAATTTTTCTGCAGATGGATCAAACTATGGTCAGTTCTCTTCATTCGAGAGTCACCCCGACGGGCATGAGTCTCTGACACTACACGACGGCTCCTCGTTCTCTCTTACCTCTGCTCTGCCGGGACTCTCCTCCGATTTCTTTTTCGCCACCTCTGGAAACAAGTTCTCAATAGACTACGCGTCTAAAAGCAGAAATAGCGTATACGGCATGCAGCTGAGCTTGCACAAACCCGGTTACGCAATGTCATCTACCCCGTATAATGATGTCATTCTGGAGAAGTTATTCAGAAGTGATAGAAGCATGGTCACATTTGGCAAGATGAAGGAGCCATCTCTGCAGTTCAACATAGCGAAACAAACTATGCTGCCTTCAGAGGTGAGTTTTGCTAATTCAAGTCAATTTCAGGCTTAAACAAAAATGTCATGTAAATTGAAAATTATTAAAGCCGATTTAAAGTTTTGACATTTTTTTTATATCAACTGACATTTTGAATGTCAGTCGACAAAATATCATAAAATTCCTGGTTAACTAAACAAATTATTTTTATCAGGCTCAAAATTATCATGGAATTCCTCGAAATATTTCTCAAACTGACTTTTGAATTTCAGGTTGTGTTCCAAAATGGGCGCGATGTGCGCAGTCACAAGTTGACCTTCAACTCCGCTCGCCAGTTGACCTCTATCAAAACATCTGACCAGTCTAACCTGTTCGACGCCAAGTATGACTCAGGCCTGTCTGTCATCAATGCCCTGCAGTACCGGGTCAACCCAAACAAAAATAGCCTCGAGGTAAAGCATACGTCTGTTCGCTGTTTTCGTAAAATGATCAAAAAAATAAAAGTTGATTAAGCAAAATTACAAATATTGATTAGATTTTCAAACAATAGCCGAGAGCTATAAAAAGAAACGTTCTTGCCGTATACCGATAAAAGTCTTCCGTTTTTGGAAGGCTCGTTGATATTTTTTATATAACAGACATTTAAGTTGCATTTTAGCTGAAACCTAGACTGTTTTGTATTATATAGTAAATTATGGAATCATTATCATCCTGTTTGTTTTTTGCTCAAGGTTTCTCCTATGGGCGAAGCGGACGGTGGTCATAAGTCTCTCAATCTCTACACCATCGAATACGACTCAACGGGTAAATTTGAACTCTCCTCGCGAATCGACAACTCCGCCCAGAAGCACTCCGTGTTCTCCCTCTGCGACTCCTCCGGAACCCCCACGACTTCTATCTTCAACATCTTCTCATCAAAGTATGCTTACAAGACGCTCTACAACACCTCAACTATGTCTATTGAAACAGTCGACGGTATGAAAAACTCGGCAAAGATTGGCTTTGATTCGGCCAATAGAGTTAGAACTGTCTCGTACACAGATACCGAAGTTGTAGTTTCGTATCCTCCGTTCTCAAAGAACCCAAATAAGTTCGCAAAAACGGTAAAGTCGTTCCCGACCATGTCTTTTGCTAGCAACAGTTATACCTCAAATTGGACCATTAATCGAGTAACAGGATCTAAATGGTTACGATCAACGTTCGACAAAAAGTCTCAGATCCTTTCTATCAGTCTTAGGCAGCAATGGGGCGCCTCCGTTGAGCTTGTGAGCACATACACGCCTCTTAAACTCAAGTCATCCTTTTTATCAGCTGATTCTGCATTGCTCTCTTTGACGCTCACAGATGGCAAGGGCTTAGACGTGGTGCAAGTCTCGAACAAAAGCGAATTTGGTTTCAATGAGAAATTCGGTCCGAATAAATACCACCAAACTACTTTCAATTACAACGATAGGGAACTATTACAAACCACAGTGCGTGAAAACGAAAAAGATGGAACATATTCTTTCTCAGTAAGAGCAAATAACGATGATCAGGAGAAGGAAACGCTTTCGTACCCAGTTTCAGTTAACTCAGTGGAAGGCTGTGGCAAAGTCATTCACGATCCAATCATTGACCAATATTTGAAGGTTGAAAACTGTCGTTCTACAATGATTATTTCGGGAAAAACTTCATTTCAAGTTCAAAAGACATTTGCGCTAGACGGTCGTTTGGAGTCTATCAAATCTGGAACCGGAAAGCTGTCTGACCACGTGAATCTCAAATTCAACAATAATGGCTTCATCTCTGAGCTTGGCGACAGAAAGTTCTCTTACAATCCTATTGGTCAATTAATCAAAGCTGAAAAGACCGATTTTTCTGTTGAGTACGTTTATGACGTAATTGGTAGAATGGTGTCTAGACACATGACATCATCAAGTAGTGGAAGTGTAGACCACGCGTTCTTTTATCTCGACGTCAAGAACCCTGAAAAGATTTCTCACATTCTCGTGGCCGACAAGGATGATTCTCCTAAAGTCTATGAAATGTATTACGATAACAGAGGTAATTTAGTTCTAGTCAAAGAGAAAGAAAACAGTTACATAGTGTCCAGTAACCCCATGGGAACCGTCATAGAGTTAAAACGAATTGACAGGGGTGCCTCAAAGGCTTCCTCCGAAGAGTTTCCACCTGGACTGCACTTGAGTCTGTCTGGATCCTGGATGGATGAGCAAATGAACCTAGTTTATTTAAACAAGCGCTTCTTTGATCTGCTCATACATTCTTACTTGGATCTGGATACTAGCTTCCTAGAAAGTGCAATTGTGTCACCATACTCTACGCAGTTTACCCAATACATCAACGATCCTCCCTCTTTCTGGCCTAAGCACCATCTATCTGAAATTGGTAAGGACTGGCCACTTTTCGATTTTTCTTATATTAATTTTTATTGATACCATGTCAACTGGTCAAAAAGTAAAAAGTTAAGTGGTGAGAAACTTGAAGTTTTGATCTTTTCAGGTGCATTCGCTACATACATGCCAGAAGTGTGGTACAACGAGACGCTTCAGAATCTTCTAATTGAATTGCAGAAAATTAAAACTGCGGTTAGTTTTTCCAACCATCCTCCAATTTATTCTTTACACTTAAAAATAATTGAGGAAAGCGCTGCGATTGATTCAGTCGGTGTTCTAGAACTATTGACACAGGAACCAAATTATTTAGTGTATTTATAATTTTCAAAGTTACAGAAAATTTTGTTCCAATTTGTACTGAATATTCGACAACAGTTTTTGAAGTTTTTGTAGTTTTATTAAATTAGTTATTTTTTTGCAGGATGGAACAATTCAGATGATTCCGTCGCTCTCTTCATTCTCAGACATGTTCGACCGTCTCTTCTCCACCCCACTGGACGCCAATATACCCTCAATTCAATCTCTCCCCTTCCTGCAAGTGCCCCAGATGCCGTCGAATCACCTACTACCAAACCAGTTCCTGCTGCCACCGTTCAACCGCGTGTTGGACCAAACACTCACCACCACTCTATAGTTTTAACTCCCCCACCTATTACAAACCAGTGACACAGAGGAGGGGTGTAAGACTTGCCACTTGCCTTGCAGAAACTCTATCGGTGCTATTTTCTATGAACCCTCACTCTACCTTACAAGTCATACTGGAAGAATTAGAACGAAGCTCATGTGGAAGAACACTTTTGTGCCGTAAGCAGCAAGCACATGAACTCATTCGGAAACTTAATTTAATTCGCTTTTGATGAAAGCAGCCATCAGCTTCCGGAAGCTGTGCTTTAATTTGTATGCAGTAAATTTTCATTCTTTTAATTCGTGTTTTATTTCCGTTTTTTATCATATTTCAGTTTGCTAAATTTTTTATACTTACTTCAACTCGATTTTAGAGTATCATCAGTTTTTAAACACTTTTCCTGTCCGATAGTGGCGTTTACATTTTTCACTTTTCCTGTCATATAGTGCCAGTTCCCCATTTCAAATTCAATTTTGAACAGCTTATTTACACAAGCAATGCTTGTCTTATAGTTTGAATTATCTTTTTTTCCAACCGAAGTCGCAAATATTGTTGCGACGGAAATATTGTTTCGATAAAATGTGTTCATTTCAATCAATAACCAGCAGTTAAGTACAGCCAATGCAGACTATTCGACTGTTTAAAAAGCCATTTTTGACGGGATTTTTTTATATTATTCAAAAAGTATTGTTGTACTGAGCTTAAGTTTAGAAAGATATTTCCCCTGTGGTCATTTTTTGTTAAGTTATGGGGGTATAAAAATTGCCATTTTTCCCAATTTGAGACAATTGACGTGCCATAATTGATTTGTTACTAGGAGCAAAATTTATCACTTCGTACTTAATATGGCGTGTGGCTGATGACTTTTGTAAATCTCAAAAAAAAATTTAATTTTTTTCTGCTCCAAAAAATATTTTATTCTTGTTATTACTGCTCCATAGACTTCTCTATAAATTGAGGCATGTTAGTTGGTAAATTTTTTTTTTCAAGTTGAGTGGTTCTGCTAATGCGTCATAATTGGCGTGTGTCACTTAAGAAATTTTGTAGACTCAAAGTTTTACTCATTCAGTCATATTTTTGCTTGTGTATGCGAAGTGCCGCCTCTGAGTTAACGTTTGTCATAATGCATTGAAAATTGGCCGGTTGAACAAACCGACAACTGTGAATAGATTTGTTCTTCATACTTGACATTGTAATATCACGCATTTAGCCGTAATAACACGCAAAACAAACATAAAAATCGACATTTTGAAAGTTGGCGGGAAGTGGAAAGAGCCTGGCGTTTGTCTTCTTTTATCTTTTTAACAATGGAAATGAACTGAACCTGAAAAGAAAAGAAAACCACACCTCAATAAATTAAATTTGTCCTGAAAAAAGTATTGTCACGACAATTGTTTTTATAATAATAGTCGATGCACATAATTCAGAGTCTTGTATAAGTCGTGATGATACTTTTTTCAGGAGGATTTTTTAAAAAAATTTTGCACTCAAAAAATATTTATGGTGACTTATGTTTTCTTTTCAAGATCAATTAATTTCCATTGCTAAAAATAAGACAAACTCCACTATCGGACAGGTCAGATTACTTTTATTGACTATTAGTTAAAAAAGCTATCTGACCGAAAGAAAAATGTCGGAAAAACCTGAAATAAGATGGGATACTTTGGAAACTTTTTCAAAGAAAAAATATGGTTTTTTTTTACTAATTCAGAGCTATTATTGGTTTTCCTTTCAGCAAATAAATCCAGCTAAATCAACTGAAAACTCCGTTCTTTTACACAAAAAAAAACTATTTTGTCACACCGTCGTATCATGGTTAGTAAATAAAACAAAAATTAGGGAAAATTACCTGAATAAGAAGTTAGGTGAAAACTAAATTAGTTGATTTTCATTTAAGCACGAAAATTAACCTATAATTTTAAAGATTGTTTTTTTTTCATTAAAAACTTAAGACAATTGACAGTTGGACAATAAGTCAACAGCGCAATTATCCAGAAAAAAACAGTGACTTGCCTTTCGAAAAAACTACAATTTTCGAATTTCAAAGAACAAAATGAAAGCTTTCAAGTTCTTTAAATTTCAACAAAAATTTAAGATACACTTTTTGATGAAATTAACACAGTTTGGGAAAGCTTGATAAAAAGGTTAATTTTTTATTCCGCTAGAAAATCTGAAAATAAATATCCACTTTCGAAACTTGAAGCCAATCATGGTTTTTGTCCAATTTGTTTTTTTTCTGTTTGATTGTAGAGTTTGCCTTTTTTTTCAAAACAGGAGATTAAATGAAGTTAAAAGAGACAAAAAGTCAAACCGCAAAAAAAAATCAAATCTTATCCTAAACAATTTATAATACTTTTTCGTTAAAAAAAAACAAAGTGACCATGAACTTTATCAGACTATTCTCTACGTTCAATGACTCTTAATCAACAAGACTGCATGGTCCGTCCAAAACATCAATCATCTTAGAAATTTCATATTTCGATAAAATTTTAATTATTTTTTGGACTATTTTAAATTGCTCCCTCAAAACTGTTATTTTTTCCCTTTTTTTTGTTAAACGTTGAAACAAAAATCAATTCATATTCGGTGCTACTAGCACAACCAATTTCGGCTCTTGGAACAATCTGGGCTACTAACGCAGAAGCTGGCTATCTTTTGGAAGTTTTAAAGGCAATTAAATTGTCAGAGCTCATTTTCTGCGGCCAAAAACTGGTCGGAATATTCTCCGGTATGACAGCTAGACACTTTTTGAAGAGTCTGGGGGCGTAAACATAACTTTTTATTGTTTTCGAACATTCGACTCATTTTTACAATGGTATTTACGTCTATATCGATTTGTTACTTTACATAATTTATCTATCTAAAATAAAACATTTGCATGTTCTAAAGATCTGAAGATGCATAAATAATATTAGCTCCAATCATTGCTAATCAAACAAATCAAACGAGTTCAACTGTAATATTTCCGATAATTGCCAAGATGTCGTTTCCGACTGTCTGTCGTGGTAGCTCCGAGTTCCCCTTCTTTTTATCTGATTTTGTCTTGAGTTTTTTTCTAGTCCCCAACCTTTGTACGCCGCCAAAAATTTTTTAAGATACTGGCTTGTATTCAATCGAATAGCGCGTCACAAGATGTTTGCATTTTGATTGTTGTTTAGTAAAAAAAGATTTTTGAACAAAATTACTATCGAAAACGCAATTATCTGGAATTTGACAAAACATAGCCAACAGACAGTTGGAAAAGGGACAGTGAAGAGAACCCATGGAAAGGCAAAAAATGGTTCAAAATTTGAAATAAAATTATATGGACTGTAAACTCTTTTGAGTTGCAAAAACAATTTATGACTGAAACTTTTTGATAAAATTAATTCAATTTGAGAAAACAGAATCAGTAGGTAAAGTTTTTATTCCGCTGAAAAAACTGACAGTTTGCACTGAAACTAAAGTCGGTCACATTGTTTGTGTCATATACTCATTTTTTGTTCGATAGTGGAGTTTGTTTTCCTTTTAACAAAGGAAATAAACTGAACTTAAAAAAAATCAAAAATCAAATTTGAGCTTGGTTGAAACAGAAAATTTTTCCTGAAAACAAAAAAATAATAATTCATGATTCATGGCCAATTTAAGCATTTTTACTTTGTATAGCGACTCATAAAAATTGAAGCTTCGTGTGCATTTCGAAAAAACTATTCGTTTGAATTACAGACAACAGAAGTTTAGAAACGAGTAAAATATACAAATTAACAAAAAATACTAACAAAAAAAAACAGATAGCCTTAAGGCTCTGTGAATGTTTAGAGGATTTTTTGATAAAACTAACCAAAAAACTGAATCAATAGGTGAAGTTTTGATTTCGCTGGGAAATTCGATAAATAAATTCCATTTTTGAAATTCGAAGGCGATCACGTTTTTCGTAATACTTTCTTTCACTGTTCGATAAGGATGTATAAAAGAAAAAGAATTCAATTTAGAAAAAAAAATCAGAAATCAAGCCGCGAAATAGTAAATTTGAGCTTGAATAAAAAATCATCGCGATCAATAAATCATCCACCTGCAGATGAGGAAAACTGGCCGGAATAATTTGTTAAGTCTTTGAAACTAAAAACTGATAGTTTCATAGGTGGTAGCTCTGATGATTAGTAAATTTTGTGGATCAATTGAGCAATCTCCCCCCCCCCCCCTTAATGACCAATTGAGCTATCTCCTCCCCCCCCCCCCCCAGCAAAAACGAATAAACTCTACAAAAAGACGTCAGTAAACGCAAGTAGATGGATGATGTGTTTATAGCACGCAATCAATTGACCAACTGAAGTTTATCTTACATAAGTATCGAGAAAAACTTTGAAAAAAACCGAAATTTATGAAAAAAAAAATATTTTTTTTTTGCAAAATTTTGTTTAGGCGACCATAACCTCATCGAAGAAAGCAATTTACCAGGGTTGGTGCTCTAGCCTTGTATCTGAATAGCAAAAATGGTTCTCCGCAGCACCTTAATATTGTTCGCAAAATTTTTTTGTCATGTTAAGATAGGAAAAAAAGTCGCTTTTTATGGCTGTTTTATTGATTCTTTTTTCAATCCGAATGAAACTTTTGAGCTTTGATATTGTAAATTTTGGCTTTCCACAGTCGTTGGAAAATATGTTTTATGATTTCATGTCATTCAAACTATTTTCAAGTGGTTATAAACATGTCTCAAGTACCTATTGAGCTATCTCCCCCCACGCGAGAATGGGGTGGGGGGGGGGGGGGGAGATTGCTCAATGATCCAATTTTGTCAAAAAAGCAAATTGAAAACAGGCATTTTTGGGAGTGAAACCTGAATGTGCGTTTAATTTTTTCCACAGTGTAACACATCTAGGCCTAGTATAAACTGCATTAAAACGTGTCAACGTGAACATGAGAACAAATTCTTACTTCGTTTTGTACATGCAAAATGCCATGAAAGCAATTTTTGGACGTTTTTATTTTTTATTGTTCCGAGGGGGTTTGGAAGTGGAAAAGAGCAATTTTTTTAAAAGTTGCTAAACATCTGCAAAAAATGTTCAGCGTAATTTATGATTTCATCATCTCTTTATTTCATGGTTTCATCATCTCTTCAGGTACTGTGAGGTTTTTGATTGAGTTCTACCTTAAATCTCCCTGGTGACTTTCAATTTTAACCAAAACACGGAAGAGAGACATTGGTTGAGGTGTCTGGAAAAGAACTTTCGCATACTTTTTTTTTCCTTTTTTGCACGCTGGTATCATGTCATTCCCTGTGTAGGTTTGATGAGGTGCAAAAAATTGAATGAACAGGATTAATTAAGAGGGCAATCTGCAAACTTGAACAACTTTGCTAACATATATCTCAACAAAGCTTCGACGTCACAAACGAAATCTTCAAGCATTTCGTAACGCTGACATTGTGAAACGAAAAAAACAACATCGAAAGGAACACGCTTATTTTTTCCGGAAACTTAATAGCTCAAGGTTAGCCAGCTCAAGGGCAGTAAGTCACCAATTTTGTCAAAAATTTGCTCAAACACTACACTATTTGCTACTTTTGATTAATTCTGTCTGTTCAAACTTTTTGCATATATCTTTCTGAATTGATTAATGTGTGGTGTCGTCTGTGGTCTATTGGTGAGCTGATTGGTGGTACACAGCAGCGGCACTTGCGAGTGTGAGCAGTGCAGTGAGTAGTTTGGAGGGTGTCACGGTGGCCCCGGTGAGTTTGTCGCTCCTGGGGGAGGAGAAGCCGTTGCCGTCTGTGCACTGGCGAACTGTCTCCACATACTCGTCGAAGAACTCCTCTGTCGCACTTTTCTTCGGCTTCTCCCCAGTCTATAATCAACACATGTACATTTCATTGCTGCTCACATCCACGTTAATACATATTGTCATATTTCAGTTTGGCTTGAATCATTGATGCAAAATCGTAATTATTTTTGTAGACCTTATCATCCAAGACTTTCCACTAGTAGCCAACCCTAAAAATTAATGTTTATAAAGAAAGCTGTGGAAATCAAAACGGTTCAGCACCGACGACTGGGTTATCTAATAAAGCAGCATGATTCTTCACTTGTCAATTTAAGCGAGTTAAGGTTCTGCGAAGTGTTTGCAGTTACCAAGGAGGTTAAAGTTGCAGTGACAAGGAAGACTGACAACAGAACATTGGCAGTAGGGCCGCGGCTAAAGAGTGACACCAAGGGACCTTTTGAAGTACCGAGCATGCATAGTGCGCACTATGACTTGAATTTCAACAACAACTTCAGTCGGGTGGCAGTGGTCAAGAAGAGTAACGCTCTATTGAAACTCCAAAAGGTTTATTTGACTAAAACGAAGTGAAGTGCTCACAAAGTGACATTGATAACAATTTCGTCAAACGCATTTATATAATTTTGTAGAAAATCCTAGGCAAAGCAGTGTCCAATACTCCAAAAACATTGTAGTAGCATAGCATTGCAATAGTGATCAATGATTTGACTCGATGTCTACTGGCCGAGCCCAAGTTATCGAATCTTATGGGTGCATGCAATGTCGACAGTTGTGAGAGTTCGCAACTTCTTCCCTACATCCAGCAACGAGAAGCACTTTTCACCGATAAAATTGCTCTATGCGAAACCGTCAAAACCGAGCTATTTGCATATAATCAGATGCCTGGCGTTTTATCTGAATCGGAGCAGCAGACAGAAACTATATCCAATTGATAAAAAGAGCAATTTATTTGGTTACCAAGAGGAGACACAAGCCTTCTTGCTGATAAATTTGGAGACAGGGCAAGTGGTGCAAGCAAGAAGCGGGGACACCAATGCTCAATTGTATGTGCATAACTATAAGCGCACAATTGTCAAAGAAGGACTGCCCAAAGAAAGAAAATGGATCAGCAGATGCAGTGTTTATGAAAACTGAGTGTTAAAGAGGCATTATGGGCTCATTAAAGCGCATAGCCAAGCAAACAATATCGGATATCCTAAATATTGTGACTCAAATCTCCCGTTTCATGAAGAATCCGGTCAGAGACCACTCTTTGTCCCAAAGAGTGTTATTTGATATCTAAAGGGGAACAAAGATCTGGCGCCGTGCTACACAAAGAACGCTGATGGTGTAAAATTGGACTGGGGAGGTTGGTGATAGTTGGAGCACTATGAAGCAACCAGTTGCAGCAATATCTGCAAAGGAAGCCGAGTAGTTAGAAATCGCAGCAGCAGCTAGTGAGGTTTTTTTTCTGCAACAAGGTCTTGATGAAAAAGAGACGATGAAAGGATGAGATACGGTCCAATAGTAATCAAAGACGTTAAACATAGCTACATTAAGATGTGCAAAACATCTGTAACGCAGAAGCGACCACTTGGTTTCTGTCACGCAGAAGCCACCACACAAAATATTATGGCTCTAAAACTATTACAAGATGAGCCAGTCGAACTGCAGTATAGCCCTACAAAGATCATAAGAGAGGAATTGTTAATGAAGGCCGTGAGCAAAGCTAAAGTGGATCAAAGTTCTCGAACATTGGTGGGTTACAGTTTGGCATTGAAGTTTGAGTGGTGGTGTTGAGATCAGAATATTCCGAGGTCAGCCAAATTAATCAATGAGAATCAAAACAAGCTGAGAATCAAATAAAACCATAAGCTAAATAAAAGGTCAGGTAATAATTCACGAGTACTTTTGCAAGGCTCAGTTTGTCGAGCATATTTTATTTACTTTCTCAGTTCATTCTTCAACAATCACAAACTTTTCTCTATCTTCAGTCAAAACCTCAGGTCTAATCTCAGTCTCTAGTCGCAGCTCTTTAATTTCCTTACCACTTTGAACCTGACCATTTTGTGAGGATTAAGATATTACAAGTGGAAAAAAGGGGACAAAAATTGCCTATAAGTCTAAGAGGGATAAAACGTTTGAAGGGGCCCATTATCTATATGTAACCTCATATCCCTATATTAAACAGAATGCTCATGCCAATGTGTTTCACAGAAGCAGGTAACCGGCTCCCAAACGTAACTTAATCCTTAAAATAGGGCGGGCTTTGTGCGTCTGACAAAGTTGACAGGGGATATCGTTCGACTAACGACTAACAAAGTTGAAAGCGGACAACGTTCTTCACCAAACCTATTCCATAATTATAACACGAATTTAAGCTTTTCAGATAAACTTGTTGAAGAATTGAAGGTAATACTGGACTCCATCCAAGGACTCCAGACTGACGGATTACTGTTACACCTGCAGTAATCTCCGCATTTATGTATTTATAGAATGGGGAGCAAACATTTTTCGTTATTTCTCATTCAACTCTGACAATCTCAGGTTTTTATGAAAAAAAGAATTATTATACAAATTCCATCTAGAAAAGTTCTACATTAAGCACCTTTTGAAAAATAAAATAAATGTTCAATATTTTTTAAACTTCAATATTTTGTGTGTTTTTTCAAAGATCAAAAATGGGCTTCACCCAAAACCTTAGTTGTTTTTCCAATAATATAAGTTGAGAGTTTTTGCCGAGGTCATAATTTTTCTTTCAAATTTTAATGCCTGCCTCGTTTAAACACTTGATATCAGCCTCGTTCAAACACTTGATCTCATATCAGATTCGGCTGGATTGACTTCTCTGAAGACCATAACCTTTCTTTGAAAACTCGAACTTAGCAGCTTATACAGGGGCATTTTTCTCCACCTTTTTTTAAATTGAACCCAAAATCTCACATTTGGGCTTGAATTTTTCGAGAATATTCACAAAGATTCAAAAAACGCTCAAAAAATCAAAAACTTGACTTTTCTGAGGCCGATAAAATTTTTCGTGAAATATTTGGGCGTAGCCACTAATTGAAGGGAGCTTCCCGCAACCATTTTCCTTGATTGCTTATTGATTGAAATCAAAAATCAGGCTTGGGAGGACAGTTTTTGAGAAACATCGCAAAGAGTTTCACAAAACGGTCAACGCATCGAAATAGTGATTTTTTCTGAGGGCCACAATTTTTGTGGAAAAATTTCAGGCGTAGCTCCTTTTGCAGGGGAGCTTTCCACAACCTGTTCTATCCGTTGAACCCAAAATCTCAGATTTGGGAGGGTAGTTTTAGAACCCCCTCTCCCACACTATTACAATTACTATTACGTTCATTACGATTAATTAGCATAAGGTAAGTTTAGAAGATATGGTAAAATGGCATGCGCGAATTTGGAGCACGGGTTAAAATAATATAGGCCAATTTGGTTGAGATACAAAAACACAGCCTCGTAATGTTTTGAACGGTTTTTCTGAATTATTCAAAAGATTTTTGAGCGGTTTGCTAACAAAATTTGCTCAAACCGCTCAAACCGCCCATTTTGAAGCAAGGTTTTGAGCGAAATTGTGTAAAAAAAAACAGCTCAAGCTGTTCAAATTTTGTTTCAAAATAGGTGAAAAATCTTGACTTGAGCTGTAGTCATCTCCGCATTTAAGTATTTATAGTAGGTCTCATTCGTTATGCCTCGTTCGACAATTTCAGTTTCTATCGAAAAAAGCTTATCATACAACTTCCATTTACAAAAATTGTACGATAAGCATTTTTTTTGAAAACCATATCAGCTTTTTTGATGACCAAAATATTTTCAATTGATTTGGAAGAATCAGTAAAATTGTTTAAAACCAGTTTAAGAGGATTTCTGACAAATATTTTACAAAGGAAAAAGCTTCAAAATTCATCTTTTTAAAGACCATGAAAGCCTAAGATTTTCCAAGACCGGAATACTGGGAGTTTGATAGAACAGCAAAGTACTTACCGTATAAACCTTCTGCTTCTGAGGCACGTAGTACATGATGACTTTGACCTTAGAGGGGTCTTTTTTGATGCCGAGGAGCCATTCCCAGATGGATTTGCAGCAAGTGTCAAAGTACTGGTCGCCCCCCTCGCGCACCATCTGCTTCATGCACTGACAGCCCCTTTCAGAATCTAAACAGTATGGCTATCGGTCAACAAGATAGGCTCAATAGTGTTCACGATTAAGAGGCAAGTGTGGATGAGAAACAACACGGCAGCAGATATGAACTATAATTTCAGGGTGTTATAGTAGAGGCATTAAGGAAGGTGATCTCGGGGAGCACATTGATTGAAGTTGAGATCGCGTTACGGATATTTGCATGAGATGAATACTGTTATTGCTCTTATTGCTAAAACCTGTTGAATACTCTTATTGCTCTTATTGCTAAAGCCTGTTGAATACTCTTATTGCTCTTATTGCTAAAGCCTTTTGAATACTGTAATTGCTAAAAAAAAAAGTTTGCAGCTGGGTGCCATTTTCTACAACAGTACGCTGGGAATGGATGATGAAAGTGAGAACAGGGACACTGCAGAGCTGTTTGCACATCGAAATTTTACAGAATAAATAACAGTTCTTAAACAGAATTACTTTTCGTGGATCAACCAAGAAATTATTTCATTTAAAAAACGGCAGATGAAGTAAAAACAAAACAGATATCGGCAACGTTCACCTCGCAACTGGTGTCATTCGTGGGCGAGGCTGAGTTTTGTCTAATTTCTAAACTTTAACATAGTCGTTATCTACGGGCCTACCATTAACTGCTATTCTTTGCTCCACTGTTCCAAATAGGTCTCATCCCTTAATTTGCGAAACTTTTAAGTGACATTTCGGGAGGAAGCTCTCAGATCTCATTCGCTACCAACTCTCATCTTTCTCGTTTCGTTCCACAATTGACCGAACATCAGAGCTGTACTATAATTTCTTAGCTCTGTATGAGAAATTTTCATCCACCGCTTATGAATAGTTTTTGCCAATTCACCTTAGCTTCTTAACAAGGAGTTGTTTCGAGGAAGTGAACTTCACATAATTGAATCTAATACCCTATAAGATTCAATTGAATCCAGACCACCCTCAGCCCGCAATCATTGCTTTGCCTTTCAAAAGTATAACTTTTCTTGCAATTCTTCGTAGTGGCTGGTTGTACCGTTTGACTTTCATGGAAGACGTTGCACAAAAGCAACAGCGACGAAATAGTGACCATCGCTATACCACAAGGTGGTTTTCTCTCGCCCACACTCTCCAACTTTTACATGAGGTTAATAAGCTGAAATCAGCAACCAGCCGTAGCGTGATGAACTACGCCGCACCTATCTGGTCCCAAAATTTAAGCCACACCAATTGGCCAAAACTCCAAAATAAACAAAACAATGCACTCAGAATCATAACTGGCTGCGTTAAAATGACAAATACTGATCACTTACACAATGAAACCAAAATCCTCCCAGTAAGAGAGCATGATAAAATACTAGCCAAACAGTTCTAACTCGGAAAAAGGGGGTTTAAAAAGAGTTTCAAAAAATTGCTACATAAACTGTGAGAGCTTCTACTGAAACTAGTTTAGGAATAAATTTCGAAATAGAAAAGAAACTCACACGTGAGGCTGGTGAACTCTTGTTTAGTTACGTTCTGGCTATTCACCTATCCTGAATAACTACATGAACAGGATCGACCCCAAAAGTTGCAAAAAAGCATCATTTGTAATCTTGTACCCCATGTTGTACATCATTTTTCCAACTCTCCTGACAGACCGACAGATCTGAACATCCTTAATTTATGGAATGACCCCCTGCATGTAACTGAATTCCTTCAGCTATCATAGCCCGTAGAAACGGGACAGCTAAACTCTCTTGAAGAAATAATTAGCTGACCGAGGTTGCTCGCATCTCAACAGCCCAACAAAACGCTAGGACCATTCAGACGAGTCCAGTGTTAAAACGACATTCAAATAAGCCACACATGAGGCATGGGCATGCCTTATCTATTCTGTCGAGGATTAATAACACGACTGCGGACGAGCCAAAATCACCAAGCAAGACCCAATTAGATTAAGTTAATGTCCTCCAGAATTAGCGAGACAACAACAACAGTAGTCATAGCTGAAAAGCGTTCAACAGTAGTCAAAAGATGTCTCGGCCCGCGCAAAACGTAGCTCAAATTCAAATGATCCCAGTCAGACTGTAGATGACCTCTACAAATCTTGTTGAGGATGATGGATATGCCGCGTATGTTCAATTCATGTCCTCTACTACTAAAGGTAATACTCAAATAGGGTAATATCTTACTACTGATTTCAACTATAGCGTCAATTGAGTTTTCTTTTGTCAGTTTTCAAGGTTTGGTTCAGATTAGGAAGTCTCGTTAGCTTTTCAATTTGCGATTTTGATCCTTTCACTGGGACCTCAGCAATTAAATTGTTGATGAATTTAAAAAATTACTAGCATGTTTTTGAGTTTGTTCCAGTCCGATGATTATTGAGCTTTATATCAGATAAAAAACTGCCAAAATAGTAAAAACCAATTTCCGGTTCCGAAATTCATAAATGTTTGGTTTCAAGACAATGAATTCACTATCTTCATGTTTGGTCATCAGGTTCGATTGGACAGTCGTAAATCAATCCAGCGAAACTTCAATGGAAGAAAACAGAAAATGTTGAAACTGAAAGAAAATATTGAAATTGTTTCGATCTTGAAGATTCACTTGAACATTTGCTTGTCAATATGGTCATTGAGAACAGAACATTTGAACTGATTTAGCAACCCGATCTGTTGTTGTCTGCCTATTTTCTTGAAAATATAGTCACTTGTTTTTTCCTCAAAAATAAAACGTCGTGGACATTTCCTTCTCAAAGAACTGCGAACTTTCCAAAAGATTTCTCTCTTTTCTAAGGCCATTTTTGATCAAATATCACGTCTCCAAAAAGCTATTTGATTAACATTTTGCTGCATTTTTTTCTAATCAACAGAATGGCACAAAAAAAAATTGTCAGATTCTCGCCTTTCTTGCCATTTCACAGGCACTTCAGCGTACCATTCTCAGTCATTAACTCTTAAAATTTCAGAAGAGCATCTCTCTTCTTCACCAGCATCTTGACCACTGCGAGTCAAATGAGGTCGTCATTAGAACTGAGTGCACAGTGTGTCCCAGCAAGCTCGCATCTTTTATGTCACTGGAGGCCCGCTGCCTTAAACCAATGCTCTGCTGTCAGTCTTTTTCGTTACTGCCACTTCATGCATCCTGAAAACTGTAAGAATATCGCTGAGCTGTAGATCAAACAATCTTGGTTGTTTAGGCACTCCAGTTGTCGTTGCCGCTACGTTTCGTCAGCGTTCTCCCCGTTCGCCGTCGATTACAGTGTCGATTCAACGAGTTGGGTTCCACCTGATTTTCCACTCCAAGAAGAATTTGCAAGGCTGCCTAATATGTAGCTACCCACCACACGGTTCCAGTAAAACAGAAAATGCTGAAAAAATTGAAGCTCGAACCTCTAGCTACCGCTTCTCTTCATTTTTCAGGTTTACACACAGCTCTGCACAAAAAGCCCGTCGTAGCTTTTGGCAATCTTTGATTTCAACTTTCACTGATTCCTTGTCCTTACTCTAGGAGAAAACGCTATTTTGGTTCTCACTGATTCCTCTCCGTTTTAGCTCTTAAAGCTAGAAAAGAAAGCCCTGTCGCACAATAGAACTTCATGACTATTGCACCCAGTATCCACAAAAAAGTCTTCCATCTCCAATGAAAAATTTTTACAGCAACTGGAGAACTCTTTCCTCCCCTGCATGCAGTCCCTCCTTTCAAATAGAACAGGTTGACCAAAGTGGAAGCACCCTTGATTTTTTGCACTTGGTTACTTGCTACCTTTGACCCACTGCATGGATCACAAGAATGCTCACTGTCCTTACTGGCTTTGCACTCCTTGACCTTATGTCTGTTTTTTCTGACCGCACATTAGTGGCCATTAGTCCAAACTTTTTAATATTTGCCCAAGGCCTGCAAAGTTTCATGATTGTGCCCAACCTTCTCAACATCGTTTCCAGCCCTGGAAAATTTTTTGGCTGCTGGGAAATTCTTCTGCGCCAAAAGTTTCCAGGACTGTCAGTCTAGACAGTCCATGGATCATCAGTGCACCAGGGGCGGATCTAGGATTTTCTCGAGGGGGGGGCGGATTTTCGAAAAATTTTCCAAAATTTTGACGACCTTTTTTTTTTAGGTCGACCAAATTGATTTTTCGAGCTCTCCCAGAGCACTGTTTTGCCCCTATTTTGGCAAAATTTTCTGCGCCGCAGGCAAATTTTTTAAAAAACAGTCAAAAAAGCCGTTTTTGGGCACTTTTTGAAAAATTTTGACAAAAAAATCGCGTTTTCTTTGGCGCGCGCTCCCCCTCAAAGTTAGTATATATTGGCGCCGAAGGCGCCTTTAGAAAAATTTTAGGGTCGATCCGCCAAAAATGGATTTCTGAAAAAGTATCAAAGGTGGGACCCTTTGGGTCGGCAGGGGGTCGAATCCCTGAGGGGAAGGGGCGTCCGCCCCCCCCACCCCCCCCCCCTAAATCCGCCCCTGCTAACAACCGTGACATGATGTGACTTCCGTGACAATGTTGGTATAGGACTAAGAAGTTGCACGAATCTATCCGGCTGAAAATGAGATAGCGTGACGAGCAGGCCGTGTACCTTATCTGAAATTACTCTATGAGTATAGTCATCCGTACTTAACTGCGCCAAAGTAGTTTTTGACCTCTTCATGAGGTCTAGCAGAACTTCCTTTGTTTTTCTTTTAACAAAGGTAATGAACCGCGAAAAAGTACGATTGAACAAATTTTACTGACTTTTTCTGAAAAAAAAAACGAAACAAAATCATCGTGACTACGTTCATCGACTCTTAAAGAAACGACTTGACACAACACTTGTTCGACATTACTTTTCATTGTCTCGCCGAGAAAATATTTGTTTTGTACTTTTAAAGACAGTGGTTGAAACATCAGTGTAATCCAGTCACGGAAGATTTTTGAAGGACTGTACTTTTAGACAGTGGTCGAAACATCAGTGTAATCCAGTCACGGAAGATTTTTGAAGGTCGACTTGCAGAACTTTCCATGGATTGATGCAAGGGTTTAAAATGTTTATTCGAACAACAATTCATAAGAAAATTTTAACCACGAAAGTTTTTGACCTCTTCATGAGGACTAGCAGAACTTCCTTTGCTTTTCTTTTAACAAAGGTAATGAACCGCGAAAAAGTACGATTGAACAAATTTTACTGACTTTTTCTGAAAAAAAACGAAACAAAATCATCGTGACTACGTTCATCTACTCTTAAAGAAACGACTTGACACAACACTTGTTCGACATTACTTTTCATTGTCTCGCCGAGAAAATATTTGTTTTGTACTTTTAAAGACAGTGGTCGAAACATCAGTGTAATCCAGTCACGGAAGATTTTTGAAGGTCGACTAGCAGAACTTTCTATGGATTGATGCAAGGGTTTAAAATGTTTATTCGAACAACAATTCATAAGAAAATTTTAACCACGAAAGTTTTTGACCTCTTCATGAGGACTAGCAGAACTTCCTTTGTTTTTCTTTTAACAAAGGTAATGAACCGCGAAAAAGTACGATTGAACAAATTTTACTGACTTTTTCTGAAAAAAAAAACGAAACAAAATCATCGTGACTACGTTCATCGACTCTTAAAGAAACGACTTGACACAACACTTGTTCAACATTACTTTTCATTGTCTCGCCGAGAAAATATTTGTTTTGTACTTTTAAAGACAGTGGTCGAAACATCAGTGTAATCCAGTCACGGAAGATTTTTGAAGGTCGACTAGCAGAACTTTCTATGGATTGATGCAAGGGTTTAAAATGTTTATTCGAACAACAATTCATAAGAAAATTTTATCCACGAAAGTTTTTGACCTCAATATGGGACCGCACATCGCAACTTTGTTGAAAAACAAAAAACATTGAATTTTGTTAAACAATATTGCTGATCAGAAGAAAATACGATTTTTTTCACAAGCTAACTTAGAAAATTTTGAATTTAACTAACTTTGTAGCCCATCAAAATACAAATTGTATGAAACATATCAAAAAAAATTACTTTTTGTAGGATATATGCAGAGCTCAGTTACGGAATCAAAGCATGCTTCATGAGGACATTTTACGATAGTTCACAAAGAGAGGGGGCATTGTACGGCTGAACCAATATTTCAAAGAACCAAATTTTATCATCATTATCGAACTTAGAGGATGTGAGAATATTAACTTGAAAAAAATTACAAAAACAATAATGCTTTCTTTGGGAAAGTTTTATTCCCGGATAAATGCTCTAAAATAGTTGCAAGTTCTCATCATTGAAGAAGTCAGCTTATTATTTGCTCAAATTTTTTGTGCAATGGACATGGTGCTCAAAAAAATGAAAGGCATTGATGATTCTCTTGGTGGTGTTTTTGAAGTAGCGAACGGGGACTGTTGCCAACTTCCAAGCATCGCCAGATATAACATATTTGAAGCAAGAATTTTCCATGCTTTCGTTGATTTTCAAATCATTTTGTCCAAATGGTTGGCCAAGAAGGTCAGCGACTATTGAAGCTGTCAGAAGTTCCACCAATACCACATGAAACCATAAAGACTAGCAACGGTTATGTTTACGTCCAGGTAACTTTAAATGATCCATGACTTAGGAATTTTGTTGTAGGAGAAACAGAGAACAGTCTTTCTGAAGAATTGAGAACAATCAACTCGACAGATGTAGGTGGGACTATTAAAATTGTACCGAAATCAACCATGGGCTGTAGAATTTTTTACTAGAAGTTTAGAGGCTCAAGAGAGCGTAAGGATGTGTTATTGTCGATTGAAGAAACTAAATTTAATAATCCTCAGTTAAGTTCTGATCTGATTTATTTCGTGGCCATTGATTGTAACTTCCATTTGCGCCATTTATTTCTTTTGAAAATTGTATTTGCGGAAATGCTGTAAGAGCCAACCCTGAAAACCTGGTGTAGAAAAAATCAGTGTTACGTCAAACATGTCTGCGATACCTACCGCTACCTTGGATGTTGTGGTGAATATTTTCCATCATAATTAAAGACCTGAGTATATGTCGAAGAATTAACAAACTAAAACGCAATACATTGGATGTTTTGCTGATAAACAAAAAATAAAAACATGTTGTAGGACCATACCGCTACATTGGACCTAATGGTAACCTAATTCAGTACAAACAAGACTGCCTGTATGAGGGCGAAGCCCTGAGTGTTCCAACTGCTTTTTAAGGTCTATGGAGCAGTAATGACATGGAAAATTTAAATGAAATAAAAAAAAACTTAATTTTTTTTTCTAAAAATATCGAGATTTTTTGTAAAAACATCCCCCACAGGCCATACTTAGTACAAAGTGATAGATTTTGCTCCTATTAACAAATTAAGGCTCTTTTTCTTTTCTCCCACCTCACACAAACATGAATTTTATGGTGTAACGAGTGATTTTACAAGGTTTGTTATGAGGACCAAATATGTTTGTCATAGCCTATTCAGTCCGTATGTCAGATTTCAAAGCAATCTGGTTAAATTTGCAGGTGGGGGAGGGAAAAGGAAAAAAAGCCCAAATCAATTATGGCATATATTCTTCCATCAACCAATTTGGAACGATTTCTAAGACAGATTAAAACGATCACAGGTAAAATCTCTTTTCAAATTTAAGCTCAGGACAGCAATAGCTTTCGAATGATATAAAAAAAATTTGTCAAAATTGGCTAGTTAAAAAAAAGTCGAAATTTGTTTGAAGAGTAAAAAACCCACTCCGAGCACAAATTTTCCGTTACTTTCCTTACGAAAGTCGGAACATTAAACACACTTTGTTAATGCTACTTAGCATTAAAATTGAAAGTATGAAAGTTAGTATAGTATAAAGCTAGTATAGTCGCTTGGCAATACCAGCTGTATAGCCCAGCGTAAACATAGTGCGTTCCGGGGAGTTCGGCGTGGGTTCGATTCTCACCTAAGTCGATTCATTTGAGAAGCCTATTTGAGCCGAACCTGACAGAACATAAAATGCTAATATTTTAATCGGTTCAAAATTAGTTTGTAAATGAGTTTCTGTTAATTCAACCACGTGAACTGAATTTGATTTCATAGAAAAAATCATATATCAGCGCATGATCAACATCACTATTTTGGCTTGATAATTTTAATGTAGTCACAATATTTCGACCAAATTTTGTGAATTTAAAACCGATTCTGTTTTGTTTTTGCTGTATAAATTGAGCAGAACATTTTGGTGCCGCGACTCGGGAAGGAAACAAAAGCCGAGGACCGACCCAGCCCCGTGGGGGCGAAACACAGAGTCGAACTAAACCGGTAGTCCAATTGGCCGAACGACCACATGAGCGAATACAGCGAATCAGCCAAAACCCGCTGATCCGACCAACTGGCCGAAAAACAACCACCCCGAATCCGAGCGCCGGAAGTGCGCAAAGACGAAATACGACTCAGATGACAACAGGATAGCCGAAATTGTTAAATCAGTATGATGTTAAGAAATTGAGACTTCTAGACAAATCATGAAGTCTTCAAATTGCGAAATGGATCAAATGGTAGGCAAGCCGACGTGGTCATTGTCAGACCATCAAGAAGGCAGAAAATTGTGACGTTGTTTCTGCATCCAAATCCGGTTACCATCTCAACAAAAACTTATAAGACCGAACCTTTCTTGTCCATTTCTCAACCCAATTATGAGTGCTATGATTCGTAGTTTTTTTTCATTAGTAGGAATTGCTAGATTTGAAATTTTGCTGTAAAATTACATACGATGTTGTTCATTGCAAACCGATAAAGACCGTACTAGATACCTAATCCTAGCTCATACCCAGTACTCTAGTACCCCAGGAGAGTCTAGAACCCAAAAAACTTTGTGATAAAAAAGTTTTTCAGAAAGTTTTCAAAAAATTTTCGCAAAAATTTTTTTCAAAAAAAAATTTTCTCCAAAAAAAATTATACCAACTTTTCCCAAAATTTTCACCGAAAAAAAAATTGCCCGAAATTAGAGCAAAGCCAGAAAACATCGTTTTTGTCTCGCCCATTCAACCGGTAAAATCGTCGATCGTGTCGAACAAGTTTTTTGAGTGAATCCCTACAACGGTTTCCTCCAGTGGTTTGATTATCAATAAAAAATTGCCCCGGTTCGCCCCGTTTTTGGGCGCATACCGCCACGACTGTTACTACTACCGTTTCGCTGTAACGTCGTTACCGTACGCGTTAACTTAAACAGTACTAAACCGAAGCCTTAGTAGGATCTAACAAACCCTCAGCTAAGGGTTCTTAAAGTTATTATCGTCATAATTTTTTTTTTCATTTCTATGTGAAGACTTTACAACACCAGACTCCTTAAATTGTTTGCCAATAAAATAACCGTATCGCTTATCACTCTCAATGGTGTTCATCATTGCTGCGAGTTCTCTCCATCACTCCGTAAAAACCTTACCATTTACAAAAACGCCTCGACGACACTTTTAAAGCAGTTCCAGGTTTAAGCTTTAATTTGAATGCAAATAACCGACAAAAGACTGTTCAATATCTGTTAAGCAATTCTCCACAACTTATGATAGTGAAAAACATTATAATTTGGCACAGATCAAACAACGATAACCCACTTACACCAGAACTTCTAATTGAAGTTTTAAAAGAATACAAAAACAAAATATCAGCCATTATTTACGTACACCGTCAAAAGACCTCCAATGTTTATGGACGCTTGGTTGAAACAGGAATATTAACCCTTGATGTGATCAAACATTTAATCTCAAAAAGAAAAGCTAACGACAAAGAATTAATTCGTAAGCTGAAATTAATTCATCCTCCGGCGTTTTTAGAAATAAAAAATTTGAGAATCATTTGACGTTTTGTCCCTAAACTGTCTGAGCTTATCAATAAATTCAAAAGTCGTCGACCAGGTTCACGGAAAAGAAAAGCAGACAAGCAAAAAATTTTACAAATGACAACAGTCGAAGAACATTTAACGTCTGTTAGACATTACAAATCTTATTTTTTCTTTAGTTTAATTCATCTTTAAGTTCAATCTTGTAGTTTGTTGTCCTTGTGATCCGTAGGAAACGAAAGTCTTAGGGGTCTTGTGAGTACCCTCTCGTTCGGACCAAAATATTCTGCTTAATTTTTACAGTAAAAACAAAACAGAATTGGTTTTAAATTCACGAAATATGGTCAAGTATTGTTACTACATCAATTGTATCATGCCAAAATAGTGGGGATGATCATGCGCTGATTTATGATTTTTTCAATGAAAACAAATTCAGTTCACGCGGTTGAGTTAACAGAAACTCATTTGCAAACCAATTTCGAACCGATTAAAATATTAGCATTTTATGTTCTGTCAGGTTCGGCTCAAATAGGATTCTCAGATGAAACGACTTAGGTGAGAAGCCTAGGTTTTTGATGCACAGAAGAACCTCTTTCCCGGCTCCTACAAAGTTCGTTCCGTTGTCCGACCAAATTATTGAGGGTGGTCCTCGCCTAGAAACAAAGCGCTCGATAGCCATTACACATGAACTTGTGTCCATGGATGGAACCAACTCAATGTGAATTGCACGAGTCGTTAGGCAAGTAAAAAGAAAAACCAAGCGTTTCTCGCATAATCGACGAGTGGTTACATGGAACGGTCCAAAAAAATTGACGCCGCAGTTCGAGAACGGTGGCTGGCGGTAACCTATACGCTTCGCGGGAAGATCAGACATCATTAGAGAAACGGTTTTCGCTTTTCGCTTTCTACAGAATGCGCATTGTAGTTCAATAGCTCTTAGTATAGATCTCAAGCGTAGTACAGCAAGTTCCGTGTAATTTGGTTTAAAAATTGTGTCAGGTAAACATGAAGTTTAATCAGTGAATGATTTTTTTATCTTCACTTCACATTATGTTTCTCCAATTTTTCCACAAACACATGATTTGATGCTACGTTAAGTAGGTGAGCCCAAGAGCCCAACTAACGGTAAAGCCCAAAATTGATTTGTAAACCACAATCAACTAAAGAGAAGTATCCTCCACGGTAAATAGAAATCGTCTTTGTGATGAAAACAGAAAAAAACTTGTAATTGTGCCATCTTTTGCAGAACTCATACTCTAGTTTTATCCATTAGCAAAATATCCAATCTATCGCCGTTTCTAAATGTTTTGTTTTTAACATGTAAGTGTATTCTGCTCAATTTATACAGTAAAACAAAACATAATCGGTTTTAAATTCACGAAATATGGTCGAAATATTGTGACTACATTAAACGTAACAAGCCCAAATAGTGGGGTTGTTTCTAGCGCTGATTTATTGTTTTTTCTATAAAATCAAATTCAATTCACGCTGTTGAATTAACAGAAACTCATTTGCAAACTAATTTTGAACCGATTAAAATATTAGCATTTTATGTTCTGTCAGGTTCGGCTCAAATAGGATTCTCAGATGAAACGACTTAGGTGAGAAATCTGAGTTTTTTTATGCACAGAAGAACCTCTTTCCCGGCTCATACAAAGTTCGTTCCATTGTCCGACCAAATTATTGAGGGTGGTCCTCGCCTTGAAATAAAGCGCTCGATAGCCATTACACATGAACTTGTGTCCATGGATGGAACCAACTCACTGTGAATTGCACGAGTCGTTGAGCAACTAAATAGAAAAACCCAGCGTTTCTCGCATAATCGACGAGTGGTTACATGGAACGGTCCAAAAAAAATTGACGCCGCAGTTTGAGAACGGTGGCTGGCTGTAACCTATACGCTTCGCGGGAAAATCAAACATCATTGGAGTAACGGTTTTCGCTTTTCGCTTTCTACAGCATACGCATTGTGTTTCAATAGCTCTTAGTGCAGATCTAAAGCGTAGTACAGCAAGTTCTGTGTAATTTTGTTTGAAAATTCTGTGAGGTAAACATGAAGTTTAATCAGTGAACGATTTTTTATCTTCATTTCACATTACGTTTTGCCAATTTATCCACCAAACGGTTGAAAAATGATTTGATGCTGTCCAATTTTTCCATGATTTGACGCTACGTTAAGTAGGTGAGCCCAAGGTGAGTCCAACTAACGGTAAAGTCCAAAATCGATTTATAAACCACAATTAACTAAAGAGAAGTATCCTCCACGGTAAATAGAAATTGTTTTTGTGATGAAAACAGAAAAAAACTTGTAATTGTGCCATCTTCTGCGTAACTCATACTCTAGTTTTAAACATTAGCAAAATATCCAATATATCGCCGTTTCTATATGTTTTTTTTAACATATAAGTGTATTCTGCTCAATTTATACAGTAAAACAAAACATAATTGGTTTCAAATTCACGAAATATGGTCGAAATATTGTGACTTCATTAAACGTATCAAGTCAAAATAGTGGGGTTGATCAAGCGCTGATTTATGATTTTTTCTAAGAAATCAAATTCAGTTCAGGCTGTCGAATTAACAGAAGCCCATTTGCAAACCAATTTTGAACCGATTAAAATATTAGCATTTTATGTTCTGTCAGGTTCGGCTCAAATAGGATTCTCAGATGAAACGACTTAGGTGAGAATCGAACCCATGCCGAACTCCCCGGAACGCACTGTACTTGCTTTATACTATACTAGCTTTCATACGTTCAACTTGAATGCTATGTAGCGTTCACATCCTCCACACCCGAAGAAGCGAGAACCGTAACGAGCTTAACTAGTGGCATAGTGTAGTTTCTGGAAACTGTCCATAAGTTTGCGGAGCGTGCAGTGTTGTCTTTGCCGTAGTTTAGCGACATTATGCGTTGTAGTGGCCCCTAGGGCTAGTGGATTCAACTAACCACACTATATCTCCCGTTTTCAAAGAATATTCGGGAGCTTGCCACAGTGTAGGGACTTACTCACTTAACCAACGCTGCCAAATTGCGTTTGCGTACGACTGCGCACGGCATAGCGTTTGGAGTGAGAATAGATCTCACTCGACCCTAGAGACGGAAACGTTAGACTGTGCTGACGTAAAAGGAAATGATTTGGCGTTAAAGCCTCAAGACTATCTGGGTCGTCAGAAACGGGAGTGAGCGGACGGGCGTTTAGTGAACCTTCAGCTAGGCACATGGTTGTGCTCAAAATCTTGTCAGTCAACATTCTTGACCCTAAGATTGCATAAAACACGCGCTTACAACTGCGCACCATTCGCTACCATGCTCCACTTTGATGTTGTGCACTTGGTGGATTATACTTCCACTTAATGCTTTTGTGTACGAGCGACAGTGGAGCTTCTGCATTCCAATTTTTGATGCACGGAAGAACCTCTTTTCCGGCTCCTACAAAGTTCGTTCCATTGTCCGACCAAATTATTGAGGGTTGTCCTCTTCTAGAAATAAAGCGCTCGATAGCCATTACACATGAACTTGTGTCCATGGATGGAACCAACTCAATGTGAATTGCGCGAGTCGTCGTCAAGCAAGTAAATAGAAAAAGCCAGCGTTTCTCGCATAATCGACTAGGGGTTACATGGAACGGTCCAAAAAAAATCGACGCCGCAGTTTGAGAACGGTGGCTGGCGGTAACCTATACGCTTCGCGGGAAAATCAGACATCATTGCAGTAACGGTTTTCGCTTTTCGCTTTCTACAGCAGACGCAATGTGTTTCAATAGCTCTTAGTGCAGATCTCAAGCGTAGTACAGCAAGTTGCTGATGAATGACGGAACGAAGGTAGTCGACGGACTGATGTACGTGCTTAATGTGATAAAAACGGAGAAGCAATCGGCTTAGGCGATGGCGGCTATCCAAAATTATTGGATGGTGAGTTTAGAATGCGGTTGCGGTGAGACGTTGAATACGGCGGGTAGATCTAATTTAACCGTTCGGTCCGACAAAAGGCAAATACGATGATATACGGCTCGATGTTTTCACATGTTATCCAGCTGCTAATTGTTTACTTTGAGCTGGGAATAACTCTAACTGCGAAAGTTGCAAAAGTTTCTCCTCTGCAATGACAGTTTCTGCTGGATCAATTATGGCCTTATCTGGCGGTATGAAATGTCTATGCTTAGGTGAGAGTCTCAACATATATGCGACCAGCCGCTTTATCTTGGAGAACGAGCTATACTCTTCCCTTGGGAAGGCGAAGTCAGTCGAAATTGCAGTGCACGGAAAATTGGAAGAGACCTCTAAAACCTCATTCAGATCGTAGACCGGAACATCCAATCGAATTTTCTCAGTAACTTCCCTATTTGGATTGAAAGGCCAATCAGAAGTTTTCTAAAAGGAAGAGCCGATTACCCAACTGCTTTAATACCTCTAGCAGTAATAAATCTAGTTCCGGTGTCAGCGGGGTTGTCTCCACTCAAAACATGGAACCATTGGTCAATTGATGTTCACTCCAGAATCTCGGCTACTCAATTGGCTACAAACACAGGCTGTTTGCTTGTCGAGTTTAACCACTGTAGGTTTGTAGTGCTCTCAGTCTACATGAACACTTTGGAAATACTCAGTGTCAGAGTTTTCTCGATATGATCCTTCAGGCGACTAGCAAGAAGCGCAGCTTGAAGTTCCAACTTCGGAATTGAAAGCATCTTGGGAAAGCATCCATGTAAAAGTTTCAAGGACAAATTGGGAACGTTGCTGAAAATTTTTTTAAGATTAAACCCACCCAACTTAAGCAGTTCAGCTAAACTATGACGTAACATTAAAGCAGTTTTTGAATTTTTCACAGACCCTAGGCAGTCATCCATGTAAAAGTTGTTTAGCACGGCGTAAGCGGCTTTGGGGTAACGATCTTGGTTGTCGACGGCTGTTCAATGAAGAGCATAATTAGCACAACTCGGAAAATCTTCCGCTCCAAATATATGCCTTGTATATTGAAATACACTCACATCTGATGTGGGGTCCTCGCGCCACAAAAAACGCAAAGAACGTTGATCGCTTTCTAGTAAGCTGACCTCCATAAAAACATGCCTTCGATATCTGCGGAAACTTCGTATTGAAGCGCATTGAAACGAATAAAAGTTTCTGAAGCAGATCGGGGCCGACGAGAAAGGAGTTATTCAGTGATTTGCCGTGAAACTTTAAGGCACCGTTCAAAACGCGCCGAACTTTGCCGGGTTTGTTCGGGCTTAAAACTAGGTGGTGCGAAACATACCATTCTCAGTCTGAATGGTTTGTTGAGTCGTGAGGGCTAACCGGGACTACGTAACCTTTCTCGAAAACACCCGGATATCTGATGCGTATTGAGTTTTTAGGTTTAAATTTTTCTCTAGACGCTTTTCAAGAGACCTAAACTGGACCAATGAAGCGTAAAACTTATCGGGAAGATGAATATTGTCATCAGCCCAGAGCATTCCGACAACATAACGGCTGCAATCATGAACCGTGGTAGAGTCAAGAATTTTTGAGCACTATTATCAGCTGCGGAACGGGGATCAGCTTCTTTAAACGTGCCATACGATTCTAGCTCGTACCATTTCTTTACTTGGTCAGCAAGTGCTACATCTCCAACATTGCACTCGAAAACGGTAAGTGGTCGCTCGAACAGCAACTGGTGATGGAAGTGGGCCACTGAGAACCCAGCCGATGGGCATACGGACAGCGACAGGATTATTTTGATTTCCTCCTTGGAAGTATTCGAGAGGCTTGATTGCATGAAAAAACATCATGTCCCAGTATCAGCTCAATGTCGGAGTAGTTGTAGACAATAGGTGTAATTAGCTGCAGATGTGGACACCTGTCTTGGAGAATGGGAACATCAATGGTTTCGGAACCAACGCGTCTTTGACAAACGGCGTAACCCTAAACTAGTATTCATGATGGACGAATTTGGCAAACACGTTCACTTCGACTTGTTGCGTTGGAATGGATTCCGTCGAATTGAAGCCGTTTACCAGAATATCTAGCTTTTGGCCAGTTAAATTTTAACGCTGTGCTAAGCCGGCCGAAACCCATGAGTGGGTACAACAGGAATCGCACATTACAAAAAGAGTGGTCACGTCTGTGTGTGAATTTATTTCCAATCGAAGCACAAGAAGGAGTCCCGTTAGTTTCTTGGAAGACGGCGACCCGGCTACGTTCGATGACGAAATTTGCGGTTTATTCCGGTTCGGCGGGGCGGTACTGTTTGAATTTGAATGGCTTGTGTTGTTGCTAATGTTAAAACTTTGTTTGCAGGCCTTACGCTGAAAACTTTCTCAGCACCATGCAACAAGACATTATGGGTGCTTTCACAACCAGGCTTAGTGCATTTTCGGAACCTGTGGTCAGGTTGCAAGCAAGAAAAAAGATATCTATTTTGCTCGGAGAATTGAGCTCGTTGAGTTGGGGTACTTTCCTTAAATACAAAAAAACTCCAGAGTGGGTGTTTACATTTACACTGGAGGCACGGAGCATAAAAAGCTTTTTAAATTTCTGCATCAGCGTTAAAAACTTTTGTGGGTGGTTTATGGAAAGCAGTCTTTAGAGCCTGCTCAGGTCGTGACTTATTCTGACTGACACGCATAATTTCATGTGCCTCAGCCTTGTCGCGGAGCCAGTTATAAAAGTCCAAAACGGTTGGCTGTCTCCAACATTTCTTTACAGAGTGAAGAGACCACGACTCTTTCATATCTGGAGGCAATTTTGGAATAACTTGATTCAAAACGGATGTACTCTTCATGTCTAACTTATATCGTAACCGTCATTCATCAGCAACTTGATTTACTATGCTTGAGATCTGCACTAAGAGCTATTGAAACACATTGCGTATGCTGCAGAAAGCGAAAAGCAAAAACCGTTACTCCAATGATGTCTGACCTTCCCGCGGAGCGTCTAGGTTATCACCAGCCACCGTTCTCGAACTGAGGCGTCGATTATTTTGGAACGTTCCATGTAACCATTCGTCGATCTTCCGAGAAACGCTGGGGTTTTCATTTTCTTTGCTTAACGACTCGCACAATTCACAACAGGAATCGCACATTACAAAAACAGTGGTCACGTCTGTGTGTGAATTTATTTCCAATCGAAGCACAGGAAGGAGTCCCGTTACTTTCTTGTAAGACGGTGACCCGGCTATTTTCGATGACGGATGACGAAGTTTGCGGTTTGTTGCGGTTCGGCGGGGCGGTACTGTTTAAATTTGAATGGCTTATGTTGTTGCAAATGTTTAACTCTTTGTTTGCAGGCCTTACGCTGAAAAATTTCTCAGCACCATGCAACAAGACATTATGGGTGCTTTCACAACCAGGCTTAGTGCATTTTCGGAACCTGTGGTCAGGTTGCAGGCAAGCAAAACGCAATCTATGTTACGCGGAGAATTGAGCTCGTTGAGTTGGGGTCTTTTCTTTGAATAAAGAAAAACTCCAGAGTGGGTGTTTACCTTTACATTGCAGGCACGGAGCATTGCAGGCACGGAGCATCAATTTCTGAAGCAGCGGCAAAAACTTTTGTGGGTGATTTATGGAAACCAGTCTTTGGAGCCTCCTCAGGTCGTGACTTATTCTGACTGACACGCATAATTTCATGTGCCTCAGCCTTGTCGCGGAGCCAGTCATTAAAATCTAAAACAGTTGGCTGTCTCCAACATTTCTTTACAGAGTGAAGAGACCACGACTTTTTCATATTTGGAGGCAATTTTGAAATAACTCGATTCAAAACGGATATACTCTTCATGTCTAACTCATATCGTAACCATCATTCATCAGCAATTTGTTTTACTATGCTTGAGATCTGCACTAAGAGCTATTGAAACACATTGCGTATGCTGTAGAAAGCGAAAAGCGAAAACCGTTACTTCAATGATGTCTGATCTTTCCGCGAAGCGTATAGGTTACCGCCAGCCACCGTTCTCGAACTGCGGCGTCGATTTTTTTTGGACCGTTCCATGTAACCACTCGTCGATTATGCGAGAAACGCTGGGTTTTTCTATTTACTTGCTTAAAGACTCGCGCAATTCACTTTGAGTTGGTTCCATCCGTGGACACAAGTTCATGTGTAATGGCTATCGAGCGCTTTATTTCTAGGCGAGGACCACCCTCAATAATTTGGTCGGACAACGGAACGAACTTTGTAGGAGCCGGAAAAGAGGTTCTTCCGTGCATCAAAAATTGGAACGCAGAAGCTCCACTGTCGCTCGTACACAAAAGCATTAAGTGGAAATATAATCCGCCAAGTGCACAACATCAAAGTGAAGCATGGGAGCGAATGGTGCGCAGTTGTAAGCGCGTGTTTTATGCAATCTTAGGGTCAAGAAAGTTGACTAACGAGATTTTGAGCACAACCATGTGCCTAGCTGAAGGTTCACTAAGCGCCCGTCCGCTCACTCACGTTTCTGACGACCCAGATAGTCTTGAGCCTACACTCAATGAAAAAGTTAAGTGGCATGCTCCTTCCGAATATTCTTTGAAAACGGGAGATATAGTGTGGTTAGTTAAATCCACTAGCCCTAGGGGTCACTACCCACTAGCACGCACAATGTCACTAAACTACGGCAAAGACAACACCGCCCGCTGCGCAGACCTAAGGACCGTTTCCGGAAACTACACTCGGCCGCTCGTTGAGCTCGTTCCGGTTCTCGCTCCTTCGTGGTGGAGGATATTAATGATACATAGCAATAAAGTTGAAAGTATGAAAGCTAGTACAGCGTAAAGCTAGTATAGTCGCTTAGCAATACCAGCTGTATAGCCCAGCGTATACATAGTGCGTTCCGGGGAGTTCGGCGTGGGTTAGATTCTCACCTAAGTTGTTTCATTTGAGAATCCTATTCGAGCCGAACCTGGCAGAACATAAAATGCTAACATTTTAATCGGTTCAAAATTGGAAATGAGTTTCTGTTAATTCAACAGCGTGAACTGAATTTGATTTCTTAGAAAAAATCATAAATCAGCGCTTGATCAACCTCACTATTTTGGCTTGATACGTTTAATGTAGTCACAATATTTCGACCATATTTCGTGAATTTAAAACCAATTATGTTTTGTTTTACTGTATAAATTGAGCAGAATACACTTATATGTTAGAAACAAAACATATAGAAACGGCGATAAATTGGATATTTTGCTAATGGATAAAACTAGAGTATGAGTTATGCAAAAGATGGAACAATTACAAGTTTTTTTCCGTTTTCATCACAAAGACAATTTCTATTTACCGTGGAGGATAGTTCTCTTTAGTTAATTGTGGTTTACAATTCGGTTTTGGGCATTACCATTAGTTGGGCTCACCTTGGGCTCACCTACTTAACGTAGCATCAAATCAAGTGTTTGGTGGAAAAATTGGAGAAACATAATGTGAAGTGAAGATAAAAAATCATTCACTGGTTAAACTTTATGTTTACCTCACAGAATTTGTAAAACAAATTTACACGGAACTTGGTTAAAATGCATCATGAAATTTTGAGAGTTCGTGTTGTTACGAAAATTTTATTTTGTTCTTTTACAAAGACGTATCTGTCAAAATGTTATCAAACAATTTTGCAATTGTGATAAATTCGTAATGATTGGTCATTTAAAAAAATCAAGTTTATGTTCAAAAAAATTTTGCCCAAATTCAATACTTGAAAACTAACCAACTTAACTATAGATTTTTAAATTTAAAAGTTTTCAGTTACTGCTGCATAAAACCTGACAGTGAGAAGGCATACAAAGTTGATAGAATCTAAAATCAATCAAATGAACTTTTTCTGGACAAAGAAAATGTTTCTTGCTGAATTTAATCAATTAAAAGTCATTTTCGATATTATGGTTTTTCATTGTCCCCCCCTCTTAGATCTCTTGTCTGCTTTAATTCATGTTGTCTTTAAAAAATTACACCGGCATAGTATGACGCTCAATTTTTTTTCGAACTTAAACTTTTTCTCAGCCGTGTTTTGTTCAGTTTGTTTTTAATAAATTTTTTGAGGTATACTTTATGGGAAAAATAAAAATTTATTTTTGATTTTTTGTTTCAATTTATGATCTTTTTTGGTTTGAACAAATGATTAATACGCCTTTTGACCCGAAATTTTTACTGCTTTGATTTTTCAATTTGGTCTTAAGCATGCCTGTTACACGTAGTAAGAAAAAGAATGGAGCTAAAATTACTATACAAACACGGGAGACAACGCTAATCTCAAGAAAAAGACAAAAACTAATCTTTAAAAAAATCAGCAATGCCTTGGATATTTTGCTAGTATAATAGTATTCCAAACCACTATTTGAAAACTTAACTTATTTGAAACTAAAAAGACTAAGCGATACATCGGATGTTTCGCTGAAGTAATTGCTTAAATCTTTTCCGCTACATTGGGCTGGGAAAATTGAGGACTCTTTAACAAAAATTACTTAAAATAAGTTGAACAGAACCAGCGATATATTTGATGTTATTGATTTTTCTGATAGGTTGGCTCCTCTAGTTTCCAGCATAGAGGAGCAACATAAGAATTGGTCTCGAATAAGAATAAGAGTCTCGAAGACATATTTTAAGCCGCAGTCTGTAGAAGGCAGAAACGGAGAAGGGTCAATGGCAATTAACAGCCATCAACAATTTATCCACGAAAATTTTTGACCTCAATACGGAACCGCACTTCTTAACTTTGTTAAGAAGTAGAAAATATTGGATTTTTGTTAAATAATATTGCTGATCAGAAGAAAGCACAATTTTTTACAAGCTAACCAAGAAAACTTTGAATTTAACCAACTTAGTAGCCCATCAAAATACAAATTGTATGAAACATCAAAAAAATTACGTTTTGTAAGATATATGCGAATCAAGTTACGGATTTAAAGCATGCTTGGTGAGGACGTTTTACGATAGTTCACAAAGAGAGGGGGTATTGTACGGTTGTACCAATTTTTCAAAGAACCAAATTTTATCATCATTATCGAATTTAGAAGATGTGAGAAGATTAACTATAAAAAAAACACCAAAACCAATATTGGTTTCTTTAGGAAATTTTTTTTCCCGGATAAATTTTCTAAAATATTTGCAAGTTTTCATCAATGAAGAAGTCAGCCTGTAATCGGCTCAAGTTATTTGTGCAATGGACAAGGTGCTCGGAAAAATAAAAGGCGTCGATGAATCTTTTGGTGGTGTTTTTGTAGTAGCGTACGGGTACTGTTGCCACCTTCAAAACGTCTCCGGATATAACATATTTGAAGCTTGCAGTTTCATGCTATCGTTGATTTTCACTTTTAAAATCATTTTGCCAAATGGTTGGCCAAGAAGGTCAGCGACTCTTGAAGCTGTTAGAAGTTCCAAAGTTCTGTGTCTCTTCCCCCCAAAATTTTTTTTTCAGGCAACTATGTCTTCTCACTATTATTTTTAATTCCTGACATCTTTAATGAGAAAAAATCAGCGCATTTCAAAACTGTAGCAAAACAGTTCAAAAACTTGTATCGTTCTCATTGAAAAAAAAATAAAGCTCTAGGATTGCTCAGCTTTCTCAGAATTCTGTAATTTTTCCACAAAATGACAACTTCGCCGATTCTTGGAAAATTTGCCATGAATTCAAATGGCTTTCTATCAATGAAATATCATCTCTACACAAGATGAGTGATCACAGTCACGTTTTTTTGTATGTTACAAACAGATAATAAAACAAAACTGCGCCTCTGATCATTTGTGTGATGAGTTTTTTAAGTTTTGAACGAGGTTCCTCCACACGAATTGTCCTTCAACATTTCACTATTCCAACATGCCAACTTCACCAACCATTTTATCAATTCATATACCCAAACCTACAAAAACCAAGCCGGACTATCAGGAGTTAATAGCAACAAATCATCACAATTTGCTTTTTCGTTAAGAAACCAAGCATTCCAGCAGGAGTTGTCAACTTAGTAAGTAGTCAGTCAAAAATTTTGTGTCTAATCCACGATTTAAAAATTTTTCTGCGTGATTGTAAGTTGAAGTGAAAATTGCGATGTCCACAAATGTTTTGCAATTTTCACTTTGTGCGAATCATTTTGGATTTATTTGGGACGATCTGTCTGAAATGAGTCAAATTAACCTTGTTAAAACGGACAATTCACATGAAAGCTTCGATATTATTTTTCTGATAACCAACAAGAAAGACGAAAACATTTGCAATCTGAACGAGGACCTTAACGTTCCTAATTCCACAGGCCCCACATCGTCGAATGCACCAAAGAAAAATCACTTTGACACAAACGCAGCTGTTGAAATTTTCAATTTATATGTCGACGATGAACCTGATCTCAAAAATTTGCGTATTCAAATGTTATTCAATGTTTTCATGACTGTATTGAAAAAGCCAAAAAATTTTGAGTGGTAATTCATTGCGAATTTTTATAAATCATCTATTTCTTTGCTTCAATTGGAAGCATTGCTGTTCCCCTCCATTTTCCCTTTTCAAACTTCAGACATTTTGACGCCGGGAGCCTTGCATTTTTCTGTGCTCTTCCGACCACAAATGTAAAAAATTTGGCTTTGCAAGACTGTTGCTGCGTTTTAGGTCAAGAATCACCGACACTTCACTCTTGACATCCTCGAGCCACCGATATATTCAATTCGCCACTGATTGTTTAATAAAATCTGGAGCACTCGAACGAAATTTTTTGAAGAGAACTCCAATCTTTAATTTTGTAAAGTGAAAAAGTTAACTGGTTCGCAAAACAATTCAATTTTCAAAAAAATGACAACGACCTTTCTGTTCGACAACTGGCTGCTGCTTTGCGACGCGAAATGGTTACCTTTTTTTTAACATGGACTTGCAGTCAACGTAAGCATCCTGGAGTTATTCCGCTCTTCGAAGCTCTCAAAAGTTTTTTTTAGAAAATGCTCGGCCTAGATGAAAAGAGGGTCATATAAAACTCACATGGTAACTTTGGTTAGATGTTGGAGCAGAAGCAAGAAACATTTCATAAGTTTACTAACAAACTCTACAAAATAAATGTCGGAAAAATAAATAAGATCTGGGTAAGAGTTGAGTTTCAATCAACAGCCGGTAATTTGCCGCATAATCACAAAATGCTCTGGGTTGAACCTGGAACATATGATCCGGAAAAATTGATCCAGTGCTCTGAAAAATTGAAGTTTTTTCAGTTTCGCGAAATTTTCGAATCTGAAAAAAAAACGCGTTTAATTCTCCTGTAGATATGATGGAACGATATAATGAGTGCGTAAGATTACAGACTCATTGATGTGAAAAATGCATTTACAGATGTTTGAAAAGAAAAGACCTAGACAGTAATAATTTGTAGGACTCCACCCTCCACCATCGGAATGAAAATAACGCTTAAAATAACCCAACAATATCCTAAAAACGTTCTAGAGTAACTACATGAGTTAGTTTTTACCGAGAGGTTTGCTAACACTTATGGAGTAGCTCCACCTTTGCAATGTTATAAATGGGTGCATCACATTTTCAATAAATTCAGAGAAAACTTTGAAGATAAAAAAACACCAATTTGAATCATATAACTTAATAGACGAAAAGTATGAGAAGTATCTACCCGGGTTGACCTCCATACACCGAAAATGCTTATCATACAATTCCATACAACAAAAATCATTATCATACAATTCCATACATCAAGTGTATGGAGAAAATCCTTGTCATACAATTTTCATACCTTTTCGAAAAACAATAGAAAAAATTAAACTATATATGCGGCTTTTTGAGAACAGTTGAACAGACTGGTGACAAAAAAAACTGATTTTAAAATATTTTTGGAAAAAATGCTTGCCATACAATTTCCATATACGACACGAAAATTTACCAAGTAATTTTGAAAATTTGCCCCAAAATTTTTTTTTTGGGTTTGCAATCGCAAATCGAATTTTGTACGCAAACAAACATTTTCTGAAAAAACTTTTTTTGCATGCAAAATTTAATTTTTTGTGTGCATAACCTAGTCCTGGATACGATAATATTGGCTTTTTTCTTTTCACAAAATAATTTTTTAAAAACGCTGAAAAATCCTATTCTTTTATTTGACGTGTTTTTATGCCTTGATCAATGTCTGATAATTTGAAAATTCACAAATTTAAAATAATCATCATTGAAAAATTTTGCCATAAATTAAAAGTTTGTTACTTTTGTGAAAGACAGCTCGTAGACAATTCAGGTCGTTTTCTATGCATTGTAAATGCAAGACCGTCCAACCTCTGGTGCTTTGAGTAACCAAGGTCTTTGTCACTTGTGTTCGGTTGCAAACACAATCGAAAATTTGTCAGAAAATTAATTTACCAACAAAAAACAACTTTTTGGTTTAATGGAGAAAGTACCTATCATACAATTTCCCTTTATGGGAAAATGCTTATCATAGAGTTTTCGTACAATTTTTTGTACTTATGGAATTGTATGAAATTGCATGAAAAGAAATTTCCTATTTATGAGAATTGTTTGATAAGCATTTTTCGTCAACCCGGGTACTTATTCACACACATTTGTGTGAGAAAATTAGCTTCAGATGTTTGAAGCGTAAAAGTTTGAATAATAATGTTTGCCGAACAGCAGCTATCAGATCATCATTGGAAACTGAATACTATACAACAATATCCGGGAGAGGCAATAGGATATATGCATGACTTAGGTTTTGCTGACATAAGAAAATCTGGCAATGTATCAAGGATCGATTTGTTTGCGACAAGTGGATGTATGCAGCCTCTTCATGTGAACACCAGTTTCTAATTTGCATTAGATTGTTCCAATAATGCGAATCTAGTACCACCTTGATGCATTGTGCCGGTCAACCAGTTAAGTAGGCAAGCAAGCAAGAACTTAGCATCTGTTCAATAAGAGAAGAAGTTTAATTGGCAAAAAATAGAGCGCATGAGCTGTCATTTGGTGGCCTTAACTAAAAATTTTGGAAATTGACCTACTCCTTGTACATGAGTGTAAAATTGAGAATTGAAAGAAGCCAAGTTAGAGAGTAGCGTACTGCAAAAGAATCCTCGGAAAACCCTTTGCCAGGAGAGTTGAATCGTGATTTTGTTTTTTTTTATCCGCATTTCAACACAGGGAATACCCGATTCAAGTGTTCTCAAAAAATTGTTGAATAAACAATTCTATAGACTACAAAAAAACTTGTGGGTTGATATTTTGTTTCTGATGTGCACGAAAAAATTGAATTCGTTTAACCAAAAATGTTTTAAAAGGGCGGGAAAACCACGATCAAGCACAAAAAATTTATAATTGGCTTTCAAATAAAAGAAAAGGCATGCCAAAGTAAACTTACAAGAAAACGGAATAAAAATGCTCCCAGTCGTACAGAAGAGTCCAAGAGATTGAAAACTTTTCATTTTTGAGCTGCAAAAAATAAACCGACCAACTCAGACTTAAGTTTCAATATAAATACCATTGATGCGAGCTGCAACGCAGGCAAACGTTCAATGAGCTGAAAATTGTCGTGAAAAAACTTTTTTGCCTAAATTAGAAGTTCAGCTTGATCAAAAAGTTTCTGGCTTGTCTTTTTTGCGAATTTGCAGATTTATGTTCAGACTTTTCAGACTTATTTTCAGAACCTGAAGATTTGTGTACAGATTTTGCAGACTTTGATCTGCGTTGCGACTACGAATTTTCAGTCTGAATATAAACCACGACTTCAACCCGGGGACCTATGTTCCCACCTACTCGACCAAAATCGGTTATGTTTCGACTTTACTGGACCTGTTTCAACATTTAGAGAAAGAAACGTAATTCTTATGTAACTGATGTTCTCTAAAACTTTTTTAATATCTCTGATAGGTGAGTTTTGCCTTTGTGTTAAAGTATTGGTTGTGCTGTTAGATTTTACTATCGTAAAAACACGAATACTTAATTCAAATGATTATACTAACAATCTATCACGGAATGGCTTAGAAATTAGATAATGTTGTATGCTTTATGCTGGATCAACGTCAGAGGCGAAAGAGTTCAGTGATTGAATAACGTATTTTGAAGTAAACAGCAAGCTGCAGAGTTAAACGATTCTACAGAAAATTCTGCAGGTTTTTCTAAAAGATAGTGCATTTAACTTTTATGACGAATTTGATCAAGAGGTGAAGGGAGACCTCGACAACTTGAAAGGTGCACTGCTGAAAGCTTTTTCGATACGGCCATCGGAAGCCTACGAATTGTTCATTAGTCGGAAATTGTTATTAGGCGAACTGGTGGAGGTGCTCATATCGGACCTTAAGCGTTCAGCAGGACTGATTGGTATAAAAATTATGGACATGGATACTGTTGAACCTTTCGAAAGGCATCAAGTTTTAAAAGCATTACCTAACGAAGTGAGCAGTCAGCTGTAGTCGGCTCTTACTACAAGTCACTTTCTCTGTCTGAATTGCAAAAGTGGTGTAGAGAGAAGTTTTAACATCACACGGTGATGGAAGCGCGTGCCAGTTAGTTTCGAACGCTAAGGCACGTCAGGCACCAAACAGAGGGCATTCAAAGGATGCGCATAAAGGGGATCGATTTATTTGGGGGAAGACTGGTCTTTTTTTGCGATAATGCTGGTAAAATGAGCGCGCGCAAATGGAAACGCTACAGATGTGGTACTGAGGACCACAAGGCAGCAATGCGCCACAGGTAACGAGCCAAAGAAACTTCAGTGGGTGAACGCCGGCGCGGCAGTGAGCTCCCTCTCTTCGCCAGAGTCAGCGGTACACTTTGAAGGCTCTATCTTGCACCTAATATTGGACACATTTATTTGTTCTTGTTTGGTGGTAGGCAGGATAGTGGAGAAGTTTGGGTTGGAGTTTCGTCCTTGCAAAGAGACATTGGGTACTGATGAGAACACATCTAAGCCGTTTGTGGGTAGGGGCAGGTTGTCTTTTGGTGAAACTTGGCGAAAAGTGTCGTTAGTAGAGTTTGTGTTGTATATCTCGAACTGTTGTTAGGATGTGTCGCTCCTTGGGGGTGAAACTTTGGAGGATCACTGACACGGAATCGAGGTACCGATTGCTCGGTGCAGGTTAACATTGACAAGGTCAACAGTGGGGTAGCTGGAGTGGGTGAGGTTTCTAGGAACGTTTCTATGTTAGGAACGTTTCTATGTAGTGTGGCCGTGAGCGTACAACAAGAGAAAAGATCGAAATTTCATGAAACGGTGACGTATGTATTGAAGAGGAGGATTTAACAGTTAAACAGTGCAGTCAGGTAAAAACGCTGTTTTTATCTTAGAATTGGGAGACAAAACCTCTAGTTCGTGTTGGGTCAGGATTATCTGAGTATAAAGATCAAATGAGTAAGGCACACCGTCAATTATATGAAAAAGAGTTGGCATCGTGGATTGAGAAAGGTTGGTTGATGCCTTATTCTACAGATTTACACGGATCTATTGGAGGTTTTCTGCCATTTATTGCTGTTGTATAGCACAAGTCAAGTAATTCCGTTCCGCCTGTGATAGACTACACTCATTTGAAAAATGTTTGGAACTCCAACACAAAATTACGGCTTCGACGAGTTTAAGTGGATTTTAGGAGGACATAGTTTCAGATTGATTCAAAAGACCAGCTCTAGAGTTATGAGACGGTGACGGTAAAAAAAACAACTTGTGTTCTCACTAGAATGAATTTCCGCTAATCGATTGCGCGCAAGTTCTCGGAATTGGTTTTATGGGCTTCGTTAAACTCAGAAGAACTTCCCGATGAGTCAAATAGAAATTACCTACGAGATATGTGTGGATAAACCAGATAACGTAGAGCTGCTGAGGAAAACTTTGTATCGCTATTGACTTGATATAAAAGTGCCAGTTAGCCTAGAGAAGGCGGCATCGTTGGCTAATGATGTCTACCATGTTGAGGGAGATAAAACTTAATGAAGTCGAAAAGGTGCAGTGTCCATCGTTCCAGAGGTTTTAACAAAACGGAAGTTCTTCAATTGGGCGATTAGTCTTTGCAGTCACTATCCAGTTAGAGGATGGCCGCGCGTAGTTGCTACCTGGTTAAAAAGGCTGAAGAGCTGGTTTCCGTTCAGTTACGTGGTTTGGCTGATAACTTGTAAGAGATGGCTGTGATCAGTGACCCGGTTAACGGTTACTGATGCGTCAATAAGAGACCGAGGACGGTAGTGATGTGGTGTGATGCCGCTGACACTGCAAAGAGGATCTTGTTGGAAGTCGAGGGGAAGCTGGTAGAATATACTGATTGGTTGAATTTTCATTTCTAGGTGGGGCTTCAGGGAGTGTATTCTCCGTACCGATTTTAAACTTAATTTTCGATTGGGATTCTTCTAAGATTTCTGTTGCAAAAACGGCGAAGGTTAGCGGACTGTTTCGAATTGTAGTAAAATGCCGCTTACAATTAATCTCGGATATGATCGTCTTATAAGGCATGGTAGTAACAGTGGAGAGGTTATCGTCTGATTAAAATCCTGCTGATATCCTGCTAATGGTTTAAAAAGAGAACAAGAATTAGAAAATCAGTTGAAGTTAGATCATTTCGCGAGGCAGTGGTGTCTAGTAGCTGGTTTGAAGATCTCATACATCTGAATGATGTTGTAGAAGTAGATTTAGAACTGGAAGAGGATAAGTCGATATTGGAGAAGTCTGGTGATGTGGCTGAAGTATCTCACGGAAACGCATTCCGTTCAGTTTTTCACCAGCTCGTCAGTTTTTCACCAAGACGGTAAATTTTATTGCAAAGTCATAAATCCCCCTGAAGACGTTGTTTGGGCTCCGGAAAGACCTGAGACATGCTTAAACATGCATTTCAGGCCGCAATGTGGTCACCCATCATACTCATACGCATACATGTCATGCGTATTGTAGCACAACTACGGAATTCTTGGGGCGCCGATGATATTTTCAAGCTATGGGAAAACTGTGTAGCCAAGTACTTGACACTTGTGATAGTTGCAGAATGGCAACTCGGACTTTGTTTAGAGTAGAATCTACAGCACAAAACTCAGGATTATCTGAGTATAAAGATCAAATGAACAAAACGGAAGTTCTTCAATTGGGTGATTAGTCTTTGCAGTCACTATCCAGTTAGAGGATGGCTGCGCGTAGTTGGTAACTGGTTAAAAAGGCTGAAGAGCTTGTTTCCGTTCAGTTACGTGGTTTGGTTGATAACTTGTAAGAGATGGCTGTGATCAGTGACCCGATTAAAGGTTACTAATGCGTCAAAAGAGACCGAGGACGGTAGTGATGTGGTGTGATGCCACTGACACTGCAAAGGGGATCTTGTTGGAAGTCGATGGGAAGCTGGTAGAATATACTGATTGGTTGCGCAAGAAGGGTGACCACGTTCATATAGATGTGGCGGAGCTAGATGCTCTGGTAGAAGGGTTAAACTTGATTTCTAGGTGGGGCTTCAGGGAGTGTATTCTTCGTACCGATTTTCAAATAGTTTTTGATTGGGACTCTTCTAAGATTTCTGTTGCAAAAACGGCGAAGGTTAGTATACTGTTTCGATTTGTACTAAAATGCCGCCTACAATTTATCTTGGATATGATCGTCTCATAAGGCATGTTAGTAAGAGTGGAGTGGTTATGGTCCGATTAAAATCCTGCTGACATTTTGACATAAATTCCATCGAAATGGTTTAAAAAGAGATTAACAATTAAAAAATCAGTTGAAGTTAGATCACTAGGGGCCCAGCTGAAAGCTGAAGAGACCTGTTTTTTGGTTATTTTAATATTGATTATTTTGAAATTGTTTTAAAATTTCAGGTTTCTCAAGTCGATAGCGTCCTTCCTACGCAAAAAAGTAAAAGAGAAGCTTATGCATTCATTGGTAACGCTTTGGTAAAAAGTGTTCATGAGGGAATCGGAACGGGTAGTTTTTGAGGAAATCGGAAAGATTTGAAAAAAGGCCGAAAAAGTCAAAAAAGTGACTTTTGCTAAGTCTATAGCTCTTCCCCTAGGCAAGTTAAGGACCTGCCGCTTGTGCATGGGGGGTTCCTACAACCTGGTCTATCGATTAAACCCTTAATCCCAAATCTGGACGGGTAGTTTTTGAGGAAATCGGAAAGATTTGAAAAAAGGTAAAAAAAGTCAAAAAAGTGACTTTTCCTAAGTCTATAGCTATTCCCCTAAGCAAATTAGGGACCATCCGCTTGTGCATGGGGGGTTCCTACAACCTGGTCTATCGATTAAACCCTTAATCCCAAATCTGGACGCGTAGTTTTTGAGGAAATCGGAAAGATTTGAAAAAAGGTCAAAAAAGTCAAAAAAGTGACTTTTCCTAAGTCTATAGCTCTTCCCCTAAGCAAATTAGGGACCAGCCGCTTGTGCATGGGAGTTTCCTACAACCTGGTCTATCGATTAAAACCTTAATCCCAAATCTGGACGGGTAGTTTTTGAGGAAATCGAAAATTTCCGAAAAAATGGGCAAAAAGTGAAAAAAGTACCGAGTTGTGAAGCTTTTCTAAGACCGTAGGGGGTGGGGTAGGGTAAAAATTGCCCTAAATTTTATGCAGGCAGGTAGGTGAAACGCTACTGAATCCATTGGTACCCCTTTTATGAGAATCTGACGGGTAGTTTTTTGGGAAAGCGAATTTTTCGAAAAAGCGTCTCAAAAAAAATAATAAGAAAAAAAAAAAAAAACCAGATCTCATCTGGAAAAAAAACGTTTTCATAATACCTGTTTAAAAAAAACGTTTTCATAATACCTGTTTAATAAATCAAACAGGAATTTTGCGAGCCAGTGTTGTCTAGTGGCTGGTGTGAAGATCACATACAACTGAATGATGGTTTAGAAGTAGATTTAGAACTGGAAGAGGATAAGTCGGTATTGGAGAAGTCTGGTGATGGGGCTGAAGTATCTCACGGAAACGCATTCCGTTCAGTTTTTCACCAGCTCGTCAGTTTTTCACCAAGTCGGTTAGTTTTATTGCGTAGTCAAAAATCCTCCTGAAGACCTTGTTTGGGCTTCTAGTTCAGGCCGCAAGGTGGTCACCCATCATGCCCATACGCATACAAGTCATGGGTGTTGAAGCACAATTACGGAACTCTTGGGGGCGGCGATGTTATTTTCCAGCTATGTAGCCAAGTTTTTGACACTTGTGATAGTTGCAGAGTAGCGTCTCGGACTTTGGTTAGAGTAGAATCTACAGCACATTACAACGAACTAGACAGACTATAGCAGGTGTTCAAATGGATTATCCATCTATTGGCGATGGTCGCTATGCAGATGTATTCGTCATGGTCTGCTGTCAGACTCGAGGGGTTGAGGCGGTTCCAGTGACAGACCATAAGCGGCTAGTGTAGCAGGAGTTTTTGTTCAAACTTCGTTACGGTGAGGAGCACAGAAGGTGGTTCATACGGATAAGGGCCCGAAATTGCGAAGCATTTTGATCAAAATTATCTATCAGGCAATTGGTGTATCAGGCAATTGTGTATCACGGAAAAAATGCATGAGTAGATGATTGGGCGGAAAAGTTGAGTTGGGCTGTAGGTTATTATTATGCGCGACGTGCACACTCGTCCATGTGGATTTGGCCGATGGAAAAGTTCGTAAGATGGGAATTCTGAGAAGCAGCGTTTGATGCTTAGGGCAGACGAGAAACTGGGCTGTCACGGGAAGAAAAATCGCGCGTTGCTGTTCAAGATGTCGTTGAGCAAAAACGTTCATTTGGTGCATTGGTGATTGAAGGTAAGTTGTCGCGGCAATTTTCTGAGGGAGAACGTTTACGGGTCAAGACACCTTCGCGTATGGTTAGGAAAAGACCCACATATGAGACTGGTTGAACCGTAGTTATGCGGATATCGGTAGTAATTTATCAAACAGTCAGGAAGTCAGGACACGGACATTCGAAGCTTATTCACGTCAATAACCTGAAGGCACCAGGGGCTTTAGGTAACCAAGGCAGTAGTAGCAAGCAGTATTCTTCAAGCGAGACATTTGCTGCTGGTAGGGTGAGACTGCAGCGTACGGGCAGTGAGCCAGTTCAGTTGGACATCTTTCCATGTTCGGGCCAAGAGTTGTCGTCGGGGAAGGGTTTTGAGTGAAGAGATGTTGAAGATATGATGGTTAGGACAAAATTTGGATAAAATGTCCTTTGAGTTAGAGACTACAAATGAAGAAGTGGCTAGTGAACGGAGAAGCAATCGGGATTGCCATCCAGTAATCCGATACGGAGTGCCAGTTCCCGAACCCTGGATCGCAAATGGAGGTGTCGGTGAATGAAATGCAATTCCGATGTAACTGATGTTCTTCACATGTTCTTAAGCTTTTCATTAGGTGATTTTTGCTCTGTGTTTAAGTATTGAATGTGCTGTTAGATTTAAGAATTGTAAAAACGACAAATACTGAATTCAAGTGATCATATTAACACGACTTTGCGCGACCTATTTTTCGACTATCTCGGCCCAAAGTGGGTATGTTTCGACTTTGTTCTCAACTTAAAATTGCCTCTCGACCGCGGAGTTCCAGTCGCAAAACTGCACGTGCTGGACTTTCAAAGTCGAAACATAAATCGAGCACCTAGACCCGGATAGCTACTCGCTATCATCACTACATCCTCGTTCTTTGTTTCAACGACTTAAGTGAAAATTGAGGCTTCTTCACTCGGCTGTAGTATAATAACATAGTTAATGGGCGGTAGCAGCATACCTAGTTCTTTCTCTTTGGTGCCGAATGTATTATTACAGGTCCACTCCACTGCCAGAACATCTGTGAGGTTTGTGAGTGTGTAGGGACGCAGAGGGTAGTTCTGGCCTCCGTCCGAGTCGTCTAGAAGATTCACCTGAGACATCATCACAGCTACTATTAATTGACATTGCGTCAAAACATACGTAGATAAATTCCAGTCCCCCTTTGAAAAGTCAACTAGCCTAAAAATGGTTCATGCAATGTCGGAGAGAAAAAAGGAGAGAGAAAACAGAGAAAGAGAACCAAAATGTGTTCACTTGTCCACAATTAAATGTTTTTTTTTCTACAATTTAAAACCGCATAAGCAATAGCGTGCCGAGGGAGGGGGGGGGGGGGTTGAGACTGCCCTTTTTCAACGAAACAACTTCCAAAAATCAAAAAAATTCCCTATGAAACCTTGTAATCATGAAATCATTAGATTCTTTTGTGAAAACAAAACGTTGGAAGCACAATTTTGCCTGAATTATGAACCAAAAGTTTTGAAATCTGACAGACAGTTAGCCCCTCACATCAGAGGAACCAATTTGGGCTCTTTTCCACTTTCCCCCTACCTTTCAAAATATCAATTTTTATGTTTGTTTTACGTGTTATTACGGCTAAATGCGTGATGTTACGCTGTAATGTATGAAGAACAAATCTGTTCATAATTGCCAATTTGTTCACCATGCCAATTTTCTAGCTTTATGACAACGTTAAATAAGGTTTTCAAAAATTAATTTGAAGGGGGGAGGGAAACTGGAAAAGAGCCCCAATTTGTACATTTAGATCCGACAAAAACCAATAAGCACGGAAAATTTTCTAATAATTTTTAAGCGATGCAACTTCACATCATGTTTGCTCGCTCGATTTAGAAAGTTTCGCAAAAACTGCAATAATTTTTTCAATAAGAGCTTTGAAAAATGACGTTATTTTAGTTGTTTTTTTAAATCTATCAATTTTTTTTCTGATTTTCTCACATAATAAATACACTAGTGGACTAAATTAAGCGCAAACTTAAGATTTTTCTCTGTAAATTGCCTGTTTTCATTGTTCGTTTTGGACAACATTTCCTTCAAAATTCAGTAAAATTTTTACAAAGACTAAGAGCAAATGATCAAAGCTACCCTCTATGAGACTATCACTACTTGGTATCAAAGACTTACCAATGTTATCCGGGTCTGAAAAAGCCAGTTTTCCTCATCTGCACTAAGTTTTGCATTGTAGTGAATTCTTTCTCGAACAAGCGGAGTAGAAAAATTGTTCATGGGGAAACAATCATTGTGAAAACTTTACTAAACTCTGACGTTTCTTACTTTTTCACACGTTCTGCAAAATTTAGTGCAGCTGAGGGCTCTTTTTCCTTTTCCCCCCACCTCACAAGAGCTTCAATATATATGTGTAACGAGTGGTTTTACGAGGTTGAGTATGAAGACCAAATATGTTTGTCGTGGCCTTATTAGTCCGTATGTAAATTTTCATTACAATCGGACGATGTGGTCAAAAAAATTTACATGTAAAAATTTGCAGGTGGGGGGGGGGGGGGGGGGGGAGGAAAAAGAGCCCAGCTGAGGATAACTGGCATTTTCAGACCCGGATAACATTGGTAAGTCATTGATACCAATTATTGATAGTTTCATAGAGGGTAGCTCTGATCATTTGCTCTTAGTCTATATAAAAATTCTACTGAATTTCGAAGGGAAAACTTATCAAAATGGACAATGAAAACAAATATTTTAGAGAAAAATGTCCTGAATTTGCGCCTGATTTTATCCACTAGTGTATGCATATCACTACACTAGTGGACAAAATTAAGTGCATATTCAGGATTTTACTCTCTTAAATGTCTCTTTTCAATGTCCATTTTGGACGAAAGTTGCTTCGAATTTCAGTAAAAATTTTACATTGACCAAGGCAGAATCAGCAAAGCCACCATCGATGAAATTATCAATCTTTGGTTTCAAAGACTTACCAATGTAATCCGGGTCTGAAAATACCAGTTTACCTCAATTTAATCTAAGTTTTGCATCGTTGTGTATCTTTCTTGAAAAAGAGGAGTAAAAAAATTGTTCATGCGACGTGATTCGTTTTAGCGAGAAAATTGAAACACTCAGTGTGAAAATTTTACCAAATTTGGACGTTTCTTGTTTTTTCACGCGAAGTAGAAAACCTAGAGCAAATGAGGAAAACTGGCATTTTCAGACCTGTATTACAATGGTAAGTCTTTAAAACCAAATATTGATATTTTTATAGATGGTGGCTTTGATGATTTGCCCTTGGTCTATGTAAAAGTTTTACTGAAATTCGAAGAAAAATTTGTCCTAAATAGACATTGAAAAGAGGAAATTTAGAGAGTAAAATCCTGAATTTGCGCTTAATTTTGTCCAGTAGTGTATCAAAATAACGAAGTAGCAACCAATTTGTTTTGCCTTTTCAAAAAAGTTCTCTCATTTTTTCGTTTTTAGTTTTCCTAGTTGCGTTATTTTTGTATCCAGTATATAGTTTATTTTTAGTGGGGAGCGCGAGCCAAAAAACGCAACTTTTTTAGTCTAATTTTTCTCAAAAAGTGCCTAAAAACGTTTTTTTTGGCCTGTTTTTTTGCAATATTTGCCTTCGGCGCAGAAAATTTTTTAACAAATTAGGGTCCGTATAGAATTTCGAAGCGTTCGAGAAAATCAAATAGAACGACCTAAAAAAAATTCCGCAAAAATCGTCCCCCTCTACAAAAATTTCTGCGCACGCCACTGAGCAGAAGTAACTTAAACATGGCTTCGTAAATTGAGTTTTGGATATTATAAAAAAAATACAAGGTGGGTGGGGGAAGAAAGGAGACGATATGCCACTGTCTTACAGCTTGTGCTCTTGCGGTGTCTTTGAGAGCCCTTCTGACCCTCTGATTAGCCCCCTTGTCATCGGCATCGACAGCCGCTTCTCCCCTTTTTTCGTTGACCCAATTGATTCCTTGCAGATAACACTGTGCGCCACAGGATAAGAATATGACAACAGCAACCAGCTTTGCGCTCATTTTCAGCATCATCCCTTTTTCCAAGTGAATTTTCAGCTTTTCGAAATATCTCGTCTCGCCGTTCTAATTTTCTCTCTTTTTATCGTCAAATGTCACTCTGACTCACAAATGACTTTAACAATTGTTCACATTTGCGGTGGCGGTTGATTAGTTTTGAACTAAATGAAGTCAATCTTGCCTTCCTATCTTCACTTTCGAAGCTCCGGAATGCTCATCGATTTGTCTCTTTCTCATATACAGTGCTGATTTAAATTAACCGGACAAAACGCGTTAAACTTGAAACTTCAAACGCATTTTTCTCAAATTGGGTTGAGTTTAGGTGAAAACTTATGAAGACAAAACTTGCTTAAAATTTTAGCAGAATTAATATGGTGTAATTTGTTTTGCGAAATTCGGGCCCAAAATTTTACCCCAAAAATGGGTCATTTTGGCTTTTCTTAGTTAATCAAAAATTACGCCGAAAATACCAAGTCGATCACAGACATAATTAGATCAAAGTGAGCCCCTTACGTAGCCCAACAAACTTTATGAAGAGTGTTTTCTCCAAAATTTTGTATAAGTTAGTTTATTTTTGTTTGATAGACAAAAAAGGTCGTTTTTACTATATAAAATCCCAACTTTTCATTTAAAAACAATTTTTAAACAATTTGCAATTTTTTTTGGAGAAAACATTCTTCATAAAGTTTGTTGGGCTACGTAAGGGGCTCACTTTGATGTAATTATGTCTGTGATCGACTTGGTATTTTCGGCGTAATTTTTGATTAACTAAGAAGAGCCAAAATGACCCATTTTTGGGTTAAAAATTTGCGCCCGAATTTCGCAAAACAAATTACACCATATTAATTCTGCTAAAATTTTAAGCAAGTTTTGTCTTCTTAAGTTTTCACCTAAACTCAACCCAATTTGAGAAAAATTTGTTTGAAGTTTCAAGTTTAACGCGTTTTGTCCGGTTAATTTAAATCAGCACTGTACACTAGTGGACAAAATTAAACGCAAATTTGGGTTTTTACTCTCTAAAATGCCTTATTTCAAGAATCATTTTGGACAACATTTATTCAGATTTTCACCAAAATTTTTACATCGACCTGCTGTAAATGATCTAAAATACACTCTCTGAAAGTTTCAGTTTTCAAAACTTCTTTTTATTCCTCTCTTATTTCACTAAACTGAGGTTTACTGAAGCGATTATTTTTGCAATAGGTAGTAAAAGTTTACCGAAGTCTGATGAAACACTGGGCGACATTGAAACGGTTGAAGAAACCGTGAAATCTTACAAATTCATGCTCTTGAAACAAATTTGGGCTCCTTTTCCTTCCACACCCCCCCACCTGCAATTTTTTTTACTAGTATAGTTACTGTTCACATTGTCCGATCATTATGAAAATTGACATGCGGACTAATTATGATGGGCCAAACACATTTGGTCTTCCTATTCAACCTTGTAAAACCACTCGTTACACCATAAAATTGATGTTCGTCGGAGGTGGGGGGAAAGGGAAAAAGAGCCCAAATTTGATAACATTTCGGCAACAAATTTACATTTCTTATCGATTCTTTTCAATTTTGTCTTTTCGTGTAAGCTTGAAAGTATTTTATGCCTGAAAAAAAACCAGAAGAACCCAGTTTTGAGCCAAAAAAAAGTATGTTCATGGCGTTTCTTTCAGCTTTATGTTGTAAAAACGAGCTTAAAAATCAATAACTTTCGTTCCATGAACTGAATCAGCTACAATTTAGGGCTCTTTTTCCTTTTCCCTCCACCTGCAAATTTTTTTAATTAAAATTTTTGTTCACATTGTCCGATTGTCATGAAAATTCACATGCATACTGATTATGCCATGACAAACATATTTGGTATTCATAATTAACCTCGTAAAACCACTAGTTAGACAATAAATTGATGGTCGTGTGAGGTGGGAGGGGGGGGGGGGGGGGGCTTGGTGGAAAAAGAGCCTAATTTAGGTCCTTTTGTACAATGTTTGTGATCATTTTTCTTGATAAAGATTAAATTTCTGGCATGTCGTCAGTTTTTGGTGCTATCCATCAGTGCAAGAATATGGATTTTGCAAATAGTAAAAAAACTATCATTTAGGTCCTTTTGTACAATGTTTGTGATCATTTTTTTGATAAAGATTAAATTTCTGGCATGTCGTCAGTTTTTGGTGCTATCCATCAGTGCAAGCATATGGATTTTGCAAATAGTAAAAAAACGATCATTTAGGTCCTTTTGTACAATGTTTGTGATCATTTTTCTTGATAAAGATTAAATTTCTGGCATGTCGTCAGTTTTTGGTGCTATCCATCAGTGCAAGAATATGGATTTTGCAAATAGTAAAAAAACGATCATTTAGGTCCTTTTGTACAATGTTTGTGATCATTTTTTTGATAAAGATTAAATTTCTGGCATGTCGTCAGTTTTTGGTGCTATCTATCAGTGCAAGCATATGGATTTTGCAAATAGTAAAAAAACGATCATTTAGGTCCTTTTGTACAATGTTTGTGATCATTTTTCTTGATAAAGATTAAATTTCTGGCATGTCGTCAGTTTTTGGTGCTATCCATAAGTGCAAGAATATGGATTTTGCAAATAGTAAAAAAAAAACGATCATTTAGGTCCTTTTGTACAATGTTTGTGATCATTTTTCTTGATAAAGATTAAATTTCTGGCATGTCGTCAGTTTTTGGTGCTATCCATCAGTGCAAGCATATGGATTTTGCAAATAGTAAAAAAATATAAACCTTTAAAGTTTTTTTGGCTTACTAAAGTTTTGCTGTTGCGTTTTTCAATGTCACCCAGTGTAACTACTGGAGAAAACAAACAAGCATTCAAATAAACGTCAAAAGTATAAAGTAAAAAAATCGTAAAAACTTGTGATTTTGAAAACTTTTTACTCCTTGATTGAAGACAACAGGTTATGAGGAGATTTTTTGACTGACTCAACTTGAAACAAAAAAACTTGAAACCAGATAAACAATGAGTCGCTTAAATTGGAGGAACAAATTTCTTACATTATTTCTTTGGATTATACGTGTAAGTACTCGACGTTTCCACATCAGTTTGTGAGAGCTGCAATTTAAGATAATTTTTTCTTTCGCGGTTTACAAAATTCAGCAAAAATAACTTAGACTTTTCAATTAGAGCTTTGAAAAACTAATTTTTCTGCAGTGAATCTTTACAGCATGTAAAGTTTCAGAATGTTTTCAAAATTAATTTGGTACATCACAGACAGATTCCGGGCAGAAGTGATCGTGGTAATTGCTAATTTCGCCTCTTGAAAAATTTTCTTTAAATTTTTGTTTTTAACTTCTCTAGCGTTAGCGTTATTTTTTTCTCGCGTATATTTCATTAAGTTAAAGTGTTTTTCATTACCCATGTTTCGCGGTTTATCGAATTGCCACTGCATGTTATACCGAACAAGTTTCTAGAGTACTGTGTCAATTTAACCAAACAAACTGATATGACACAAAATGTTCAAATTCGCTTCTTTCAAGGTCTGTTAATTTTGGAAAAAGTTTGATGAGGACAACAATTGTTTGAATTGTTACCAGTTCTTTAATAGTGCAATAATTTTGAAAAACTCAAAAGTGAACCCTAAAACGGCTCAATAAATTGCAAACTGTGTATTTTGCGGATGTGACCGAATTTTGCTATATAAAAACTGATAAAATTTCAAAATATTTTTAACTTTAACAAAGTTTGTCCAAATTTATCTGAACTTAAGTGGAATGCGTATGAAAACTTTGTTTTAGGTCATTTCATTCGATTACATTAGTGGAAAAAATTAAACGCAAATTCAGGCTTTTGCTTTCTAAAAAACCTAAATTTAAGGACCATTTTGAACAATATTAATCTAAAATTTTAACAAAATTTTTACATCAACCGACAACAACTGATGTGAACTACTCTTTCTGAAAGTCTCAATTTTTAATTTGAAGCACTCACCAGATTCCTGGGTCTGAAAAAGCCAATTTTCATCATCCGCAATTCGCGTGAAAATAAAAAAAATCTGCTGAATTAAGAAAAGCTATTTCAAGTTTCTCGCTGAAAAAGTTTCACTTCGCATGAACAATTTTTTTCTACCTCGCATATTTGAGAAAGAGTTCTCTACGATGCAAAACTAGCGCAGACAAAAAACTGGCTTTTTAAGACCCGGAAAAAATCTGGTTAATTTTTCAAATTAAAAATTGAAATTATCAGATAGGGTAGTTCAGATCAATTGAATGTGAAAATTTTGTTAAAATTTTCAGTAAATTTTGACCAAAGTGGTCTTCAAATTTAATTTTTTTTTCGAGAATGAAAGCCTGAATTTGCCCTTAACTTTGTCCACTAGAGTAAATAAAATCATTAATACAGAAGCTTGTTCAGCACAATATGTAGTTCAAACTCGCTTAACCGCAAAAACATGCGGGGATAAAACAAATCCAACTTGTTGAAACATATCATCAGAATTCGGCAAGTTTTGATAAGAACTTATTGAAATCAAATGACTTAAATGGCTCCATTATTTGTGAAGTGAAAATTAGTTTTAAGATATTCGAAAAAAAAATCATTCTATAAAGTTCGTAAATTGAATTAACCTAGACATTTTCAAAAAGGGCAAATCCACAATGATGAACACTCGGTTTTATGCGAAAAAGAGCCTATTATATCCTGTTGTTTTACTAGCGAACAAAATTAAGCGCAAACTCAGATTTTTACTCTATAAAACGCCTGTTTTCAAAGTCTAATTTAAAAACATTTACTGCGATTTCCAGTAAAAAAACTTATATAGACCAAGATTAAATGATAAAAACTACATTCTATGAAAGTATTAATGTGTGGTTTCAAATACTTACCAATGTAACCCCGGTCTGAAAATTCCAGATTTCCTCATCTGCACTAAGTTTCGCATCGTAGTGAAAAATAATCAGTGTGAAAAATTTTACTATACTCGGCTGTTATATACTTTATCACGCGGATTTAAAGACTTAGTACAACTAAGGAAAACTGGCATTTTTCAGAACCGGATTACATTGCTAAGTCTTGAAATCAAATATTGATAGTTTCATGGGGGTAGCCTTGAGCATTTGCTTTTGGTCTATGCAAAAATTTTGCTGGAAATCGAGTATATATTGTCCAAAATGCACATTAGGATAAAGCATTTTCGAGAGTAAAAGGCTAACGTTGCGCTTAATTTTATCCACTAGTGTTTTACACTAGTGATCAGAGTTGAACGCAAATTTATGTTTTTAATCTCTAAGTGCCGTTGTTTTAATTTAATTTTGGCATAAATGAACTATTGTTACATCGTCTTTCGCAAAATTGAACAAAGTCTTACATCGATCGAAGTGAATTTTTCTGCAATTAGTTTTTCCAACGGCGTGGAAACGTTATTTTTAATAAGAGAAAAATAATTTCTTTATTGAGTCTCTAATAAGCAACTGAAAAAAGCATCCAGTAAGTGTGAACTTTTTTTGAAACTCAGGGAATTGGAAAAAATTAAAAACGCAAGCTCAGGTTTTTTTCTCTAAAGCGCATACTTTTAAGGAACAATTTAGACACCACTTAATAAGAAATTATCTGAAATATCTTTAATGAAATACTCTATTTTGATTTAAATCACGAACCAGTTCCGGGTTTGAACCTGCCAGTTTTCAGCATTTGTAATAAGTTTTCCGAAGCTGGGACAAAATATTTTTAAAAAAAGCTGAGGAAAGGTGTAACACCGAACAATGCAAGTTTCTTGTTAAAAAAATTTCACACCGCTTGATCAAATTTGTCTTTTCCACTTATTCGAAAAAGTTTTCACTCCCATAGAAAACTTATCACAAATAGTGAAAATTGTTATTTTGAGACTCAAAAAACTGGTAAGCGTTTCAATTTAAAAATTGAGACTTTCAGAGAGGGAAGTTCAGATCATTTGCAATCAATTGATGTAGAAAAAATTGGGAATTTTATTAAATAGTGTCCTATATGGTCCTTGAAATTAGGCGTTTTAGAGAGAAAAAAAACGTGATTTTGCGTTTAATTTTGTCCACTAGTTAAGAAAACACTGCGTCTTTAATAATTTGAGTTTTCTTTAATGAGGAATTTGTTCACTAAGATTAGCTGAAATTTTATATTGACCGTCATCAAATGATCTCATTTACCGTCCAAAGCATTAATGATTGGTTCCAAGCACTCAAAAAATTATCTGGGTCTGAAAAGGCCAGTTTTCACCATCTTCAATAAATCTTTTATTATAGTGAACGCTTTCTAGGACAAGCGGAGTAATAAAAAAACCATTGTTTATGCAAAGTGGAACATTTCCAGTAAAAAAAATAATTGATTACAGTTTCAGGCCATTGTAAATTTTATCGCATATAGTAAAAAACTGCCACTTTTAGACCTGGATAAAATGATAAACTGGTAAAAGATTACATTCAACTAGTGATTTTTTCATAGAAGGTAACTGAGATAATTTGGTCGAGGCTGATGTTAAACTGATAGTTTTGTTAAACTTATTAGTAAGCTTGTCCACACTGATGCTTGAAATAGGCAATTTTGAAAGTAAAAATTTGAAATTGCGTTTGTTTTGATACAATCGAATTTACAAATAAAAAAAGAAAAAATTTAAACAGACCCGAATACAAAGTTCCTACCTATTTTTCAAAACATTGGAAAAAAAGGCACTTAATTTTGCGAATTAGGTTCGAAAAAAAAACAGAATAATTCTTAAAAACTACGCTTGCTAGCTCACAAGTGTACTAAAGATATGAATTGGAATAAAAATCAAAACATAGCCCACAGACTTTTGGAAAGAGAGACATGGAACGCACAGAAAAAAAACTGACAAACTGGCTTTCGAGCTTTAAAGAAAAAAATATATGGCCTTAGAATTTTTCGAATTTCAAGAACAATTTATGATAGTCACTTGTTTGATAAAAACTAACTCACATTGAGAAAACTGAAGTGTTAGAAAAACTGTAATTTAACTTTTAGACTTCCCGGTGAATGCTAATTCTGTAGTATATTAGAGTAGGATTTTCGAAAAAAAGTCATCACGACCTATTGTGTCTGAACTACAAGCATCAACTCTTAGAAAAATCGGATCGTTTTTCAGACAGTTTTATCCTCAATGAACTTATTATGACTGAAAAATAATTGGTTCCAAAAATGGCACAAGAATTTGAGATGGTAGAGGAAATAGCACATGAATTATGAGATCACCTGTTTTAGGGCTTTGCTAAGACAATTGCACGCTTTAATTTCTTATCTTCACCTTTGTTGATTGAAACTAACGCAACAATATTTTGAAAATTTTTAACTTGAAAAAAAAGACTTATGGTCCCATTTGATAATACAAGTCGAATTTATTAATAGTCCCATTTGATAATAGAGAATTTATTTGAGTCCCTATTTGAGAATTTATAAATAGACTTTTTCAAAACAGAAATACAGCCTCAAGAAACAACCACCAGCACAGAACAGTTCGAAAGCAAAAAAATCATAAAAAATGTTAAACGCATTTTTCTGGAATTAAGTATTAAAACTTGAATTTTTTAAATCTGAAATACTTTTAAAATTAACCTCAAAATTTAATAAAATTATAATCAAGGTTTGCCTGAGAAAAGTCAGAAAAAATGCGTATTCGAAATATATAAATCAAAACTTTTATTATAGCAAATAAATCACAATAATTCTGATTCAGAATTGGTAAATTGACGAAAACAAATACGACTGTCAATTATAGTAAGAGTTGTTTAGATTTAAAAAAACTCCCAACGTTGGAAATCAAGCCAACAAAAAAACAAACAAATGAAAGTGCAACTTTTCAATTTTTCAATTATACTGGAAAAATCAAGTTCCAACAGGGACTTGCACCCTGAAGCTTAGGGTGCAAAGACTATCACTTTACTTTTAGAACAAGTGGAAAGGAACCTATAAATTGTAGTGAAGCAAGTTCATTTTTCTGTATATTTACAAGCAAGGTTCTTCACGGGAAAAAATATGTCCCCATCACGAGACACTCGCTCTCAAAATGTTAATTTAAGAAGCATTTAGACATCTTTTTCTATTCTGCAGTCGAGGATAGTAAAGAAAAATATAAAAAACTTGAGCTATCAACAAACGAGAAAGACTAGTTTTGAAAGAAAACACGCCCCCACAATATAATACATATATAATTTGCATCTTTGAAAAACATACCAAGCAAGAAAAAAACAATGAAAAACGTTCAAGACACCTCCCCTCAAAGCACACACACACGCTCAAAAAACCTTTTTTTTTCAGTCATCAAACAACTCAAAATGTCGCGACGGAGCCGAATTTTGACAGGCCAATATCTATTTAGCCGAACTAAAAAACCAGAAAAAAATTTTAACAATCGAGCTGACAAAATTACAATCAACATAGAACACAAATTTTAAAAAGAACGGATTTTTAAATTGCTGAAAATAAAAATGTTGCCATATTTACAACAGAAACCATATGAATCTTGTGAACAAAGACTTTTACGGAAAAGAAGATCTAGTACCCGGTAGCACAACACTTGCTATTACAAATGTGAAAATCCGACATAGATTCCTAAAATAATACATGTTTCTTCGCTTATGATTTATGATAAACATTTTTAACAAAAACTAACCCAATTTGAGAAAATTGAATAAAAAAATTATTTTGCAGGGGATACCTGAAAATGAAAAAATAAGCCTTATTTTTGAAACTTGAAGTTGATCACATTTTTCGGAATCTTTACCTTTTTTCTGCGCTCGATACTGAAAATTGCCTTCTTTTCAACAAAAGAAATAAACTGAATTCAAAAAAAAATCAAAAGTCAAACCGCAAAAAGTAAAATTGCGCCTGAACATCGTGACGGAAAAAAATCATCGTGACTAATATGGGAGTCTGATTTACGTTCATCGACTCTTTAAAATGGCCAATAACAAAACTATATGGCCGATAACATATTTATACGGACTATTTGAGGGGAAGGAGATAGCATCAAGAACTTCCATGAACTAGTTACTACAATAACGAAAACAAATTTGTACACTTATCTACTCACTTGCGTAAAAGTGTAACTCACTTGGGTAAAAAACTTCCATCTGAATTGGCCTGATAAGGAAAAATGTACACCGTTTTTTCGCGATAGTCAGAATTTTTTTTAAATTTTAGCTCGAATATCGCCGATTTGCCTATATTTGCTTGGATACAAAGGTTTTTGGCTCCATTTGAAAGTTGGTTCCACATCATGTCTTCTTGTGATACCCGTATTTGCGTGGATCAAAAAAAAAACGGAAAAGCACTGATGTTTGTTCAGCTTGCAATTTCGGTTTATTTTTCAGATACGGTGTGAAGTCCCATATAGTTATTATATTTTTGTTTCTACTTTAAAACCGCATCAGCATTTTTTAGCAACTCAAATAACAACCGCTTGTTCGAGTTGCGAAATATTTCTTTTACGTAGTCGCGTCTTGGGTATATTGAATCAGAGCTGGTCGGTCACGAAAACGGAGGACGTATACTTAATAGCCCGCTTCAAGCTTTAAAAATGAAGCTTACTTAATAATGGCCAGCCACCTAAAACACTGATGCATCATATTATTTTTTTACTCATTACTTATTTCTACCTTTTGAGGTAGTAAGAATTTCAAACTTTCACACGCTGTTTTGTGCATTTCTCTATGATGATGATTTATTTAAGCTTGGCGAGCAATCGAAAGTCAAAACGCAAAAAGTAAACTTGTGCCCGAACAAATTTTAAGACTACTCCTGAGCAAAAAACGAGAAAAAACATCATGACCTTATATAAGAGTCTGCGCTACGTTCATTGAATCTTAAAAATGGTGAGGTTAACTTGCCTTCACTCTACAAAATGAATTTGAATAGAACTTCAAAAGGTATCAAAAGTCAGCTGCGTTCATTGGCACTTAAAATTGTTGTAGATTGCATTTAATTATCCCGATCACACACCTTTAATAGCAAAGTTGTACAAAAAATTGGTGAAATAGGCAGTGATTAAACTCATTGGAAAGCTTAGTTTTGGAAAAATGAAGCTATTTCATCTGTTTCGCAAATTATGTTCGCCGATAAATAGTACAGTACCTCAAAAATTTGGAGGTTGCATCCGATTGTTAAATTGTGTCTTTTTGCTGTTGTTTATCAAAAATTCATGGATTACACACATGAAAAAATGTATCACTTTTCATTAGCAATATCCAGAGAATTTTTTTTGTTCCGTTTTCTTTCTTGCATGTCCATAAACTTTAAGGGTAGACGGTTAGTGTGCGAGTAGACCGTTTTTATCCAATCCACGAGATACAAGAATTTGATAAAAATTTATTTTAACGATGAATTTATTTTAAAATTGAAAAATTGTAATTTTTTCCCAAGCGTGGATTCATTGGATTCTTAGAGGACATTCTTCAATCCTCACATGGACGGTTATCTCCATACATCATTTTTAAAACTGAAGAGGACATGCTCGAAAAAGGTCCACTGCAATTGAAACCACTTTTGATATACATTAAATTTCATTTGATAGGACACTGAAACTAATAAGAGTAGCTGAAAATTGTAGCCAGAAGCAGTGGAGTCTAATAAGTTCATTGGCGATGATGAATGAAACTTGATGTGGTCTACTGGAGGAAGTCTATCACCTCCTCCAGCTCTCTCTGCTTGGCCTGTTTGTGTGCCCACCTGTCTGCCAACACCTGGGGCGTCTCTTTCCACCTCTCGTGGTATATTGTCAATTTACAAACTGGACACTGCTTGTTCTCGTTGAAAGGAGGAGTGTTGATTAATTTGTGCAAGCAGCCGAAGTGAAAGATATGTCCACAATAGACTCTTTCCACATACATCGGATCCCTCTCATATGTTCGCACTTCATTTGGGTTGTCCGGAAAAGCCGGCTCACCGCATAATTTGCACTCTGTTTGTTTGAACAAAAGCAAGCTGTCCACTATTAGAAACTTCACTACGTGATAAAACGAGGGCTTAATTTCAAAAGGTTTGCCTTTCAGGAGTTTCAAATTCAAAGGTGGTTCCACGCATTTCCTCACCTCTTCGACTGCTTGCTTCAAAATCGGATTTGTCAAATACTGGGGTAAGGTTGATTCAAATTCTTTCAGATCAATGGCAACTGCTTCATTTGGATAGTTAACTGGCACTGTTATTTTTACCAAAGATTGATGCCCTCTGCATTTTATCTTAAACTGCGCGACGCCTTTCTTTTGTTTCGGTTTCAACTCCACGAAATCTGAACAGACTTCTCGTTTGATTTTCTGAAACTCGTCAAAGCAACAGCAGAACAGATTGTCCACTAAATAGTCGGAGAGAAACTTCATCTGTATCACCACCTGGTACTGACCAACATACTTTTTGCAGTTCTCGTCCAATAATTTGACCAGTCCTTTCAGCAGCTCATCAGACAGCGTTTTACTCTTCAGTTGAATTATGAGTGGGTCTTGGGGGTAGTATTCAGTGAACAGAATGGTACAGTCTAAAGTCACTCTGGGAGTTCGACTTATTGTGACCCACAGTACATTGTCGTGGTACTTCTGCACTTCGGCGAAATGCACATTATGCTTAACTCTCTCTTTTATGTCTGAGAGCTCCTTAACCGCCTGACTATTCAACATGCAATAAATCTGGAACCAACCAAACTAAAAACCAATTACTTAAAAAAAGACATATTTCCCTTTGGGTTTAAAATTTAAAAAATAACTATTTCGTTCAAACCACTATGAAAACAATCTTTATCGTTTTCGCATTATTTCATGGGCAAATGAAGGTTAACGTGATATAAACACCTTGGATCCGCTCAGTACAATTGACTTTTTATAGTACATTAACCGCACGGCCTTGTGTACAGCCCTTCGATATACTTACCAGTTCGATTTAAATAGGACTAGCGTTTAACGCACCTCCGGTGCCTCGAAACTTTTCGACAACTCATGAAACACCGCATATATTGGAAACAACATCTGCAAACTTTTAGTGTACTCTGACTGCACCAAATTACATGGTTGGTAATTTCGAACTTTTTATTTTTTTAAATTCCCATTTTAAAAGCGTCATCTCGAAAACTTAATGGGCCTCTGGAGAAAGTGGGAGGCCAGATTTGCAACCACTGAGAGTCCCTGAGAGCACCCTACTATAGGGTTAGGAATTCAAAATTTTGTGAATTTTTTTAAACCTAAGCTTCCCGAAAAAAAAATTGAAAAAAAATCTTATCTCGGAAACTGAAAGGATTTGAGCATTCATATTAAGAGGCAAGATTTGAGACGCCCGGGTGACGCTGACAATAAGGTTGTATCTTCATCGAGTTGGTAGTTTCAAATTTTTTGAATTTCTTTGTAGATAAGTTCTTTGTAGAAATTTTGAAAAAATCAAAAAACTTCACATCTCGGAAAATAAAAGCATTTGAGCAGTCGCGTTTAGCAGTCACATGTGGCAAGATTTGTAACTCTTTAGAGTACCCTGACAACACCGAACTATAGCGTTGGGAATTTCAAATTTTGAAGCAAAAAAAATTAATTTAAACTTTCTGAAAATTTTGAAAAAATCACAAAAAACGTCACATCTCGAAAACTACAAAGAATTGAGCGGTCGTATTTGGAGGCAAGATTCGCAATCCTTGAGAGTACTCATACAAGACCTAACTACAGGGTTGGGAATTTCAGATTCAAAAAAAAAAACAATAATTTAAGTTTTCTGAAAATTTTTGAAAAATCACAAAAAACGTCATATCTCGAAAACTACAAGGATTTGAACAGTCATATTTGGAGGCAAGATTTGTTACTCCTTAGAGTACTCTGACAGTACACCAACTACAGGGTTGGGAATTTCAAATTTTAAAAAATCATAATAATTTAAGTTTCTGAAAATTTTTGAAAAAATCACAAAGAAAACGTCATATCTCGAGCGAAAAATACAAAAAAATGAGCAGTCATACTTGGAGGCAAGATTCGCAATATTTGAAAGTACTCTGACAGGGCCCAACTACAGGGTTGGGAATTTCAGATTTTGCGAAAAAAATTAAATATAATTTTTCTAAAACATTTTGAAAAAATCACAAAACACATCATATCTCGAAAACTACAAGGATTTGAGCAGTCATATTTAGAGGCAAGAATCGCAATCTTTGATAGTACTCTGACAGTACCCAACTACAGGGTTGCGAATTTCAAATTTTCAAAAATCATAATAATTTAAGTTTTCTGAAAATTTTTGAAAAAAATCACAAAAAACGTCATAGCTCGAAAAATACAAGGATTTGACTAGTCATATTTGGAGGCAAGACTCGCAATCCTTGATAATACTCTGACAGCACCCAACTACATGGTTGGGAACTTCAAGTTTTGTAAATTATTTTTGTATTTGAAACTTCTGAACATTTTTGAAAAAACCTCAAAAATCGTCTTATCTCGTTAACTAAAATGATTCAGGCATTCAAAATTGGAGGCCAAATTCACAACCCCTAAATCGATATTGGGCTGCTTAATTTAAACTCGGTTAAATAACCACTAAAACAAATTAGAAAATCGACAAAAATTCTTAACCATTGCAATATACGATATAGCTTAAACATGCAAAAATAATACGTTGAAAAAGCTTAAACATGGCGAGATAGTGAAGCCCGCATTTAAATATATAATAGATTCGCCGCCAGTAATACTGCTGGTATTTTTCGTAAACAACTTCCCCTAAATGAACACAGAAACAAAACACGCAGCAGCTTAATAACGGAACAGCCACTTAGTAACGAAGCTCAAAACTGTCAAAGAAATGGAGATTTTATTGGCATATATTTAAACTGCAGAATTGAGATAGCCATTATGAGTTCATTGATCGAAGTTATCGACATGAAACCATGAATTGCCCGAAAAATACAGAAAAGGACTTGCTGAAGTATACGGAAACCAATTCGAAAAACTCGAAAATAAAAGCAGTGAAGCATCTAATAAAGAAATAAAAGCAGAAAACTAGCACTAGAGCGTTCTATGTAAACTTCGAATTTTGCTGCATTCTGATTGGCAGAAAATTCTATTTACTTAATTTACTCAACAATCCCCCCCCCCCATTACTTGAAACGGGGTTAATTGTTAAATAGATCCCCAAGATTTACAGAAAACATTCAAGTGTTTGAAAAATTGAAAAACGATATATTTCGTTTTCAATCAGTTTAAAAACCTTGATTGAGAAGCTCATATCTAAGATGGTAAAATGAGGACTGCGTTAGGTTTCCTTTTTATTGCGTTTTTAAAAACAGAATTTACGCCCAAACCGTTGTGATATAGAAACATGGGCACTGGCAAACACTAATGAACACACTACACACTAATGAACTTCACTTATGAGCAAAGAATGTGACCAAAATATCAAGGATACTTCAACGAAAATTACATCTGCAACATTACCATCTCGGAATATGATCGCGCAACACTTGGACACCTTCGATTCCAAAAGGCGGAACCACTAACTTTAATCAATAGTTACAGCAAGCGCAACAATATCCTTTTTCAGTTCATAAGTAAAAGATTGAGAAACGCCTGGATCAGACGCCTGATTTTTCTTCCACTTCAAAAAACTGATAATTACTTTTGTATCTTCTTTTCAACAGTATCGCATAGAAAAAGATTTACTGCAAAGACCCACAGTTTTATTTCGTCTATGATAATTAAACTGGCCGTTTGAAGTTTCTCCCCTTCCTCTCAAATAAATTTATACAAAAAAGGACGTTGCATTTAACGGAAACGTGCCAAAATGGGCAAAAAAGAGCTCGAAAAACGGCAAAATGCGAGAATAGATATATCATAAAAAACTTGAAAAAATGACTTTGAGATTCGAATTAGGAGTCCTTCAGACTAGGAGTGTCGTGCTTTTATCACTTAGTCATGGTAACTTGGTCTCGACATGCACGTAAATTTTTGTTTATATATAAGGCAGCTACGAATGCGGTTTCAAAAAAGGATATAACTAAAACATTTTGCACTGAAACTAGTAGGCCCACTGCAGCGAAGCTGCTCATTAAAAACGATATCCTTTGAGTTAGATGGATGGATGGTTAGCTGGTTGTAGGAATGGCTTAATGAATGAATGGATTGAAGGGAGAATGGATAGTTGGATGAACGCATGGATGGCTGTCTAGCTGGATGGCTAGACGGCTGGTTGAAAGGATCGATGGCTTGGGTGATCACTGGATAAAAGGACGACTGGCTGGATGTATGGATGGCACGATGGACGACGGGTTCGATGGATGGCTGAATTGATGATGGATGACTGGTCGATGATGGATGACATGGCTGGCTGGTGGGATGATGGCTAGATCGCTGGTTGGATGATGGCTAGATCGATGATGGATGACTGGTTGGATGATGGCTAGATCACTGGTTGGATAAGCTGGTTGGAAGATGATTAGATCAATGATGGTTGACATGAATTGCTGGAGGGATGCATGGATGGCTAGATGGATGCATGGATTGACACAAGACGGATAGATATCTAGATGATGAATGGTTGGATGGATGGATGACTGGCTGAACAAATGGATGGACTGCCGGATGATTGATGACTGGCAGATGAGTAGATCGTTGGATGGATGTATAGATAGCAGGATAGGTGCAGGTCTCGATTGATAGATAGAGCGCTGGTTGACTGGGTTGATGGAAGGCAGGATGAAGGGATCGCTAGATAAATGGATGTCTTCATGAGTAGTTGGATGGACGGACGGATGACAGATTGCATGCATCAATCGATGGATAGCTGGATGGTGGCTAACTGAATGAACGGTTGCGTGGAAGCACGGGAGTGTGGAGATGGACTAGACAGCTGGAGGGATCCATGGATGCGTGGGTGTCCGGTTGGATTAACGAGTGGATGACTGGCTGGAGGGATCGCTGATTTGAGTAAGGGATGGCTTGAGTGATAGCTGAATTGATGGAAGGCTGCTTGGGTGAATGGATGGCTGGTTAATTGGATGGTTAGATAGACGATTGGCTGGACAGATAGATGAATGGTTAGATGGGATGGTGGATGGTTACATAGAGAGCGGAATTGATGGAAGGCTGAATGGATTGAAGATTAGATGGCGGGAAAGATGGATGGTCGACTGGTTGGTTATCTGACTGAATGGGTTGCTTGATGAATGGATAGCTGGTTGGATGAATGGATCGATGAATAGCAGAATAGATGATTTGCCGGTTTGCTGAATAAATGGCTAGATGTAAGGATGGTTAAATGGTTGGTTGGATAAATTATGACAGTGAATGGCTTGATGGATGGATGGGACTGGATGAATGAACTTTTAAATTGATGGTTGGCTAAATGAATGGTTACTTAACTGGAAGGATAGATCGATTGCTTGATAACTGAAAGGCCTAATTGATGGATGGATGGCTGAACGGATATATGGATGGATTGTTTTTGATAGACGGGTGGCTGCTTGGATGAATGGCTAGATACATAGGTGGACAAAAGATGCATGGATGGATGACCTGATGCATGGATTTCTTGATAAATGAATAGCTTAATGAACGAATGGGTGAAATTTTGGATGGATGGATGGCTAGATGGATGGCTAAATGCCTAGACTAGCTTACGAATAATTGGCTTGATGGCTGGTTGAATGATTGACAGCCCTGGTTCCATGGCTTGCTTGATAACTTGATGGCTAATTGAATGATTGATGGCCCTGGTTCCATGGCTTGCTTGATAACTTGATGACTGGTTGGATGGAATACTTGGAAGAATGGATGAAACGTTGTATGGATGGCTAGATCGATAGATGACTGGCAAAACTGATGAATGGCTTGATGTTCGATTGATGGATGGATAGACCGCTAGATGGAAGGATAGCTAGATGAATCGATGGATTGTTGGAAAGATGAATGAATGGCTGAATGGATCGATAGGTGACTGGATGGATCCGAAAATCATTGAGCCACCTTGTTTGGAGGTCAGCAACACCTGAGAGTAAGTTAACATCACCCCGCCATAGGGTCGATAATTTCAAAATATCAAAACGTCAAGTCTCGGAAACAAAAACAATTTGAGCAACTATACGTATGTGAGCCATATCTGCAGGTGCTAAGAGTACCCTGCTATCACCCCCAACAAAAGGCCGACAATTTCAAATTTTAGGTATTATTTTAAATATAAATTTTGGAGGCAAGACAGGAAACCCCTGAGAGTTCCCCGACAGCAACCGATTATAGGGTTGGAAATTTTGAATTTTGTGAAGATTAAGAAACCCAATCTATTTTCTTTTTGAAACTTTTTTTCAAAAAATTTTAACGTCATAACTCAAAACTTCAGTAGTCTTTTTGAGCAGTCATATTTGGAAGCAAAAATTGAAAGCCCTGAGGGTACGCTCACAGCCTCCACCTATAAATTTGAAATTTCAGATTTGTAAATGTTTGAAATCTCTTTTCGAAATTTTTTCATAAATTGATGAAAAACGTCATATCTCCAAAATCATTATCAAGGTAACAAAAAATGCAAGCGAGCAGTCAAACTTAGAAACGGAAAACACACAAAGTAAACAAAAAACGAAAAAACTCCGGGGAACACATTTAAAAAAAATTCATATTTTTGTCTAGAACTTTGTCCCATTTGAGGAACACAAGTCGAAGTATTCAGAAAGTTTTATCGAGCGACAACTAAGCCAATAAAACTTAAGCCAATAAAAATGCTGTTATGAAAACCTTCCAGCAATCAAGCTCTGAAAATCTGAGTTTCTTATCATTTTGTTTTCAGAAGGGGAAAGTGTAAAATTATGTTTCAGTTCCTTCCAATAAAACTGATAACGGAACCAGTTATACAGTACAAAGCTAAAAAAACAAAAGGAAAACATAAAGTCAGAGCTTGTAAATTTACATATTACAGGAGTAACCCAAAATACTTACAACTACACTGAAAAAGGCTTGATATTGCAACTAGACCGACACCATATTGTCAGAAACAACAGTTTTTTGAAACCGTAAACTTTAATTGTGAAAAAAAAACAGCCAACACCCAGTTGGAAAAAGCCAGTGAACACAAGGAAACAGTAAAAAGTATGCCTTTAAAGCTCTTCGAACAAAACATGATGGAACAGTTTTTGGTTAAAACTAACCCAATTTGAGAAAACTAGATCCAACTTTTCCAGTTTCGCTCGGACATCTTAAATTAACAGCGCAAATTTTTCTCCAAAAAATACCATCAAGACCTATGCAAGTGGCTTCACTACGTTCACGGAATTTAAATAGAGGTTCTGGTCAGATTTGAAGCTAGAACCATTAGCGTCTAAGCCGTAGTCGTTACCTCTCGACCAAGGGTTTCAGAGAAACCAAAAAATATGAATTTATTACAGTGCTGATTTAAATTAACCGGACAAAACGCGTTAAACTTGAAATTTAAAAAGCGTTTTTCTCAAATAGGTTTGAGTTTAGATGAAACCTTATGAAGACAAAACTGGCCTAAAATTTTAGCAGAATTAATATGGTGTTATTTGTTTTGCGAAATTCAGGCCAAAAACTTTACCCCAAAAATTGGTCATATTGACTTTTCTTAGTTAATCAAAATTACGCCAAGAATACCCAGTCGATCACAGACATGATTATATCAAAGTGAGCCCCTTACGTAGTCCAACAAACTTTCAGAAGGGTATATTCTCCAAAACATTGTATTAGTTAATTTATTTTTGTTTGATAGACAAAAAAGGTGGTTTTTACTATATAAAATACCAACTTTTTATTTAACCCTTTTTAAAGTTGTTGGACTAGGTAAGGGGCTCACTTTGATATAAATATGTCTGTGATCGACTGGGTATTTTTTGCGTAAATTTTGATTAATTAAAAAAAGCCAATATGACCCATTTTTGGGGTAAAATGTTTGGCCTGAATTTCGCAAAACAAATTACACCATATGAAATCTGCTAAAATTTTAAACAAGTTTTGTCTTCATAAGCTTTCAGCTAAACCCAACCCAATTTGAGAAAAACGTGTTTTAAATTTCAAGTTTTGCTCGTTTTGTCCGGTTAATTTAAATCAGCACTGTATACTTTGTTAAACATGTTGCCAGCTCGAAAAAATCTAAATTCCTATTTGCTATCGCTTGCTAATTGCAAGCGTATTAATTTGTAACTGAAATACCGAGGAAGCGAATTTCTTTAGGATCCATTCCCGTCATTCTGAAGAGTGTCAAACTTAACCTCTTCCCCGCTGAGATTTGACGCTAATTGAAACCTACTTAAATTCCAAGAGCTTGCTAGAATCTCTCTGGCTTCAAATGTTCTTTAGTGCAAGATTATATTGAAATAGCACAAATTAAACTGTGAAATAAAATTGCACGATGCAGAGTGCAAAGTTCGCTGAAGCAGTAGCGCTCGTATCACACAGACAAGCTGCAACTTCGCAAACACAAGCAAAAAAACAACAAAAAATGAAGAAAAACTAATAAAAAAGCTCTATGCGCTGGAATCGAAACCCAACCTGAAGATTAGGTGCAGGGGCGGATTTAGGGGGGGGGGGGCCCTTCTCAGGCATTCGACCCGCTGCCTACCCAAAGGGTCCCCAGTAGTATTGTATCGTGTCCCGGATCCTAAGGGGGGGGGGGGGGGGTCCTTCCTAAGGGGGGGGTCCTCACGTAAAGCAAAATCCTAGGAAAGGGGTCCTTAATTTTTTGGAGGACCCTCATCCTAGGATTTTGTAAACGAAAGAGATTTTCCACCCAAAAAGCAGAAGACCCCCTACTTAGGATCTTGCTAAGTTTAGCTTAACAACAAGGGACACGATACAAAAATCTTTCTAATTCCAAATTTTGGGGTCCTAATTATTGGTCCTGATTAATTATATGAATCATATTAATTGTTATGCTTGTTTAGGGTAAATGAACTTTCGACCTAGTTGAAATTTGTTAGTGAACGGGGAATTGACTTTTATGGTATATAATAAAAATTCGCCGGCCATTTTGGCAGCGTAGCTTAACTGTTGGCAGCAGTAAACTAATTCCTTAACTTGACCTAAATTTTATGGTGAAAAGGCAGTAAATTGAAATTACTCTCAAAAGGCGGCGGCCGTTTCTGGGCAAAATATACCAAATGATAAAATTGTCAAATTTTGAAATAAGAAAAATGAAATTAGAGGGAACTTGGTGTACTGAAGATATTGATAATGAACATTTACAATTAAGAGTGTTTTCAACCGCAGAAAAAAACTCATTTTTCAAATTATGTAATGAACGCTACGTCGTCTTCCTCGAAAGGGCAAAGGAAATTTCAAAGAAAGAATACGAGTTGATTTTCAAAGAACAATTTTATTTGAGTGAGCTTCAACAAATCTCTTGGTGCATTTCTACAAAACAAAAGTATGGCACTGTGAGCGATTTGAATATTGCTGATTATGAAAACGTTTTCGACTATTCGTTTGACTTTAACTCATTATGGGTTGATAAAGACTTGGAGAGAAAAATCCGTCTATGTTTCAACAAGCTATCAAAAAACTTCCGGTGGTTTATTTAATTATTTACCACCGTTATCTTAATGAGTCTAAATGGTATTTGCAAGGTCACTTTTATTTCCACTGGCTTGAAATTCAGCAGGTTGGAGAGGTGTTGGAAAAAATAAATAATGAAATTGCAAAAAAGCAGAGTAACTCCTATTGATTTGAAAATAATTCACGAAATTTATACGTCTTTGAAACAAACTTATCCTGATAATTCTAACCGACGCAACTATTTTCTAGCTGCATGTTCTCTGTTTTTTGTTAGTTCTGATAACCTTAACTACGACATTTTAATTAAGTTGAGACCTTATGGTGGCTTGATTGGTATTGATAACTCTTCCTTGGACAAATATTTGAAAAATTCCAAAATTTTACGATTGCACGCTATTTTGCACGATGCGGCCGGATTTATACACGAATTTTATCAACAGGGTCCCACGTACTGTTACATGTTGCCCTGGAACTGTAACAACAGCTTATTGGGACATTTGAGTGGAATAGCGTTCTGCCTTTTCATTAAGTTGAAAAAACCAGAAGTTTATCATTTACTAGAATGCTAGGCGAGAGATCAGTTGTGCTTGACGTGGAAGGCTTTCGTTACAAGAAAAACGCCTTTGTGGTTAAAGAATTAGCAATAACAACTTCAGACTACAGCGATCGACTCATTTTCCTACCTCCAGTGAATTTCGATATACTACCAAAGCTTGAACAAAAAGCTTACAACTGGTTAACTAATTATTTACACGGTCTCCATTGGGAAAACGGTGATTATCTTTATATAAACTTGAATCAAATACTTCAGAGTTTTGTGCTGAGAAATCCTGGTGCCGTTTTTTACGCTAAAGGAAAAGAAAAGACAGAATTTTTGGCCAAGTACTTGGACCGAAATATTGAAAACCTAGATGATTTGGGCTGTCCTCGGGTTGAAAACTTATATTTTAAAAATTATCCAAGTTGCAATAAACATATTCCACATTACAACTCCAGGAATCATTGTGCCTTGAAGAAAACCAAGGTTTTTTATGATTGGTTGAAAAATGAACAACAGCGAGAGATCAGCGAAAGTGGAGACATACCTATCACAAAATTCAATGCTTTGTGCGTGGATGACTCCAGAGGGTGATATTAAAATTTCATTAACGAGAATAGAGCGTATTGATTGCAGTGGCCAAATTGTTCAGAGGAAGGAGCAAATAATAATTTCCGAAGAAGAGTTGTCTACGTTGAAGAGGTTTTTTCCAGTTATTGATCAATTTGTATACTTCCAGAGATTCAAGTTTATCAGAAATGTTAGCCAGCAAGCGAGGAGTATGTCTTCCCGAACTAGTCTTAGTACCCAAACGTCAGCCAGGAGTTCAGATGGATCTAAACAGCAGTGAATTGCCAGATGAGATTAAGACGATTGTGAAAGAGGATACTGTGAAGAAAATAATGTACTACAAAAAAACCGCAAATATCCCAGCAAACTTTGTTTTAGAAATGCATGACATAAATGATAGAGATTTCACACGTTATGAAATTTTTTACTGTTCTCAAAAGTAATTTAATTTTTTACAAGCTTCATTCGCAGAGAGAAAAAGTCTAACGCAGTCTGTAGAATAAATAGTTTCTCAAATGTCAGAAGCAACAACAGCAGTAGATGAACCTGACGCAACATTAGTAACAGAGTTTGTTTATAACGAGACAAACAGTGAAAAAAAATCATGGAAGTTTTGTAACAATGTAACTTTGCCAAGGTCTGAAGTAGTTTTTGTTGCGCAAATGGTAGTAATTCTAATTTTACTAACTTTCTGCATTCTCAAACTTTCTTTCACTAAATTAAGTTGCGAAGAAACGTCAGTTTGGTTCTCGATTTTATCAGGCTTGGTTGGTTACGTACTACCAAACCCAAGAATATGAATAAAGTGATTGATACTTCGACAAGAATTTTTATGGCGATAGTGGGACCTTCAGGATCCGGGAAAACTGAGTTAATTTTGAAACTTCTGATGGGAAATACTTTTTACCCTAAATTTGGAACCGTTCTATATCTTTACAAAGAGATGCAACCTGCATTCTCAGAAAAAGTGTCTTCTCGCGAAGTGAATATGGAGTTCATGAAATTCGACGGATTCGAATCTGTGAGAAAATTAGAAAATGTTCTTCTAGTTTTCGATGATTCATGTGAAGACATCTATAATGACAAGGAATTTGTTAGGTTAGCGACAGCGGGTAGACATAGAGGGATAGATGTAATATATGTTAAGCATAACTTGTTTCAACAAAGTCGATGGTCGCGTACGATTGATTTGAACACTTCACACATCATTCTGTTCAAATCGCCTCGCGACGTTCAGCAACTAGATCTATTAGGAAGACAATTGAATGTATCAAAATTTTTGAGAAACTGTTACGAATTAGCTACCAGAGACTCTTTTGGACATCTTCTAATCGACTTGGACCCCCGTACATCAGATTGTTTGAGATATTGTTCAAATATCACACCACCTGGGCCAACAGTTTTTTATTTACCCTTATCTGAAGCAGAAACTACTCCAATCACAAATGAAAAAGAAAAACTTATCTATTCTGCGGCATATGGTACAACTGAAACCTGACCAGCTAAGAAGATTAATTAGAAAAACTTCAAATCGTGAGATCATAACACTTGTTTGTGAATGTTTGCTCAATGTAGTCAATGGAAACGTACCCGTTAAAATCGCAAACATCGAACGATTCGAGACAGCATACAAATACTTATTAACTCCAAAAACCAGTGTTGTCAAAAAACGTGCGATTATTTTGAGTAAAGAAGGCTTCCATTTAGTTCGACAAATACTTTATTTTTGTTACAAGTACCTCACAACTTAATGATGACTGCTGAAGAATTCATTCTAATTCCGAAACATTTATATGTTAAAGAGCAGCCACATGCTGCACGTGTTCTTCATGATAATAATATTAAACATAAAAATGCTCAACTGTCCTATCTTAACCGGCTTAGACCCCAATTACCTCCACAAACTAGTAAGACTACTGCAACGAAGGAAACATTTACGGATAATGTTGAGCCCCAACAAGAACAGCTTAAACTGTTAACGGACGATGAAGAAGTACCGGTCGAACGTGTTAAAGACGAAAAACTAGAAGAGAAACACAATAGACAGACCGAAAGCATTTAAGGACAGTTACAAGTTTTAGAAGACAAAAAATTTGTTAGAGCAAAAACCGTACTTGAAATTATAGAAAATTCAGAAAGAGTAACCATAAACCATGACAATGAGGTGATATATGTAGATAAAGTACCAACAGGACTTAAAGCTACAATATTTTTATACGACATACAACAACCAACGAAAAAACTACACAATCCGGCGTTCATTAACATTTTAACTGCTCTCAACTTGAATGAAAACCTGGTAATAAATCGAAATGCCAAACACGCGGTTCAGTCAGCGTCTTTTAACGCTCAAGAGAAACGAGAACCCGGACCCTCAAGAACCCGCTCAACATCGCCCACTTGGCAGGAAAAAAGTAGTGCAAACCTTAAGAGAAGTAAAAAACACAAACGAAAAAGTCTCAGCGGTAATAGAAAAACCCAAAACCAAAAACGTGAAAAAGAGTCAGAAGAAGGCTCTGACTCATACGGAACGCCCCATAACGATTCAGATTCTCCAACGTCAGAAAAGACGAAGGCGCAAACAAAACAATGGGAAAATTACCAAGATTGAAGAAAAATTGTTGAAAACTAAATACAGTGACAAAGGTCCCGCGTTATTTGGTAGTGTGAACAACTTGATAAAAGCAAGCAATTTGTCGCGAAAGAAAGTTAAACATTTCCTTCATACTGAACCTGCTTACACAAAATATCGAACTGTGATCCGAAAAACGCCGCGACTCAAGGTCATAGTTTACGATATCGACGAAATCTGGTCATTAGATCTGGTCTTTGTTGATAAACTTGCCCAGTACAACCATGATGTTAAGTATCTGCTTGTTGCAGTTGACTGCATGTCCCGCTATCTCAGAGTGCAACCCTTGAAATCAAAGTATGCTACTACAACAGCAGAAGCGTTCAAACTAATGATAACGACAAAACAACCGGAAAAAGTATGGGTGGACAAGGGCACAGAGTTTAAAGGGTCCTTCGAAGCATTATGTAAAAAGAAAGGCATAAACACATATAGCACAGAGAGCGAGAAAAAGTCCGCATTCGCTGAGAGAAATATCCGTTCCTTGAAAAATCTTATTTATAAGTACTTGGAGGATAAATAGACTTACTCATACATTGACAAATTGCAAGATTTTGTCAATGCAATTAATTCGAGAACAAATCGTGTCACAAATCTTGCACCAAATATAGTAACTAAAAAAGATGTTCCTCGCCTGATTTCATTAAGAGCAGAACAGTCTTTGAAGTTAGTTCGACGTCCAAAGCTTTATGTTGGTGATTATGTTAGACTTGCCAAAGTAGACATACGTTTTCGCAAGGGTTACAAACAATCGTTCACCGATGAAGTGTTTGAAGTTTTTGACATACCAACACGAAATCCCCCAACATACAATTTGATTGATTCTAACAGAGAACCGATTGAGGGAAAATTTTACGAGTCTGAACTGATTCGCGTTCTGGAGAAGGACAATCATGACTGAGGGCACTTCCGACAGTCTTTTCACCCATAATGTTCCCCCTTCCTTCACAATTACCCTAGTTTCATCTGCATCAATGAACGTTTTTAAGGATAACACTCTGGCCAACTTCAAAAATCTCCTGAGTGAAGAAATAAATTTGCAAGGTGAATGGAGAGTAGCAGTTACAGAAATTACCTTCCCTACTCAGATAAACAACGTAACTGACAACAACATTGTGTACTACAAAAAAGATCGGGTTATAGCAAGCATGAAAGTTGAGAAAGACAAGATCTCCAGACCTTACCTTGGAGAAACAGCAAAATTAACAAAAGGAGAATATACGAGCATTGATCAAATACTGGACGAGATTCGTCGAAAGACAGAATTAGAGAAATTGGATTACGTAATAGATCCAATAACCAAACATCTTTCCTTATGGCTGCATTATTGGGAAGGTATAACTTTTTCAAGCCCGCAAATTCCTAGTCTACTTGGATTCAAAGGCGTCAGAGATGGAACTGGTTATCATATAGGTTACAAACAAGGAAGCACGAAACATAGCACATTCTCTACCCAAGATCTTATTGCTGACTATCCCGTTGATGTATGCGCTGGTACTCAGCTTATGTTTATTTATCTGGACATAATTCATTATCAAATAGTCGGAGACACAAAAGCACCCCTTTTACGAGTCATTGATACAAATCGTCGAGTGAAAAACGGTTACGCATGTACAATTGAACCGAATCATCGTAAAGTGTTTAGTAATTTGGATTTTAAAAAACTTTTGGTCAATAATATTTCCAATATTTCTGTGAACTTGCGCACAGAAACTGGAGGACTTGTTCCTTTCGCTGGAGGGGGAAAAGTTGTTCTGACTTTGAAATTTCAAAAGTTTAGCAATTGATCAAAATGGATTCATATTACCACAACCAAGCAAACCTACCACATTTCTCGGGGCATTATAGACAACGAGGCAGTGGCTTCGGTGCATTAGCCTTGGGAATAGGAAGAGTCGCACTTCCACTGGCTCGAAAATTTGTGATACCCGCGGCTAAAAAAATCGGAAAAGAACTACTTCTTCAGGCAGCTCCAGAACTGATAGAAGTTGCAACAAAAAGAAAAAGTCCTAAGCAGGCACTCAAAAGCACCGTTAGAAAAACAATCAAAAAGCAAGTAGGAGGAGGAAGTAGATCTCGGAAAAGTCATCCGAAAAGAACGACGGCGTTTAAACGAAAAACGAGACGCGTCATTCCCAGAAAACGAACTGCACAGAGAAGTCGCTCCGATTTCTTTACAAGGGTTAAAAATGATTTCTAATTTAATCCCGAGTGAAGCAACTCACAGCTCCTTGGACTTATTTGAGAAACCGCCTTTGCTTGTCACTTTTGAAAATGCATTCACCCAAAAAATTGGACCTTCCTACTCCCCTGATGGTCCTATGCTAGAGTTTGAAGTACTCGGCGACAGAAATAATTTCATCGATCTTCAACGTACTCGTTTGGAAATAGTTGCACGAATTGTTCGAAGCAATGGAAACGTGCTTCGAACACATGCTACAGAGGCGGCAAACAGAGATACGCCGTATTTTGTTAACAATCCTTTATCTTCATTATTTTCTGAGTGTACACTGTCTCTGAATGGTGAAAAAATATCAACTACCAATGCTAATTTTGCCCATAAAAGCTTTATTGAGACCGAGTTTTCATACGGTAATGATGCCAAGAAAACATGGTTGGCTTGTCAAGGTTATTATTATGAAGAAAATCCATCAGCCATTGACGGTGCTGGAAGGAGAGCTGATGATGTTACGGAGGGTAAAGGTCTCGTTGCGGCCTCGAGCGAGCTGAAGCTATTTGGTAAAATTGCTTGCGATTTTTTGTCGTGTGACAAGCATCTACTTAGCGGTGTGACAATAAGATTGTCTCTTAGACGTTCTCCTAATGATTTTGTTGTCATATCTGAAGATGCAGCTAAACACTACAAGGTCCAAATAATCGAAGCTAACCTCTATGTCAGAAAGATGACTGTGACTGACTATGTTCTCTCATCAATAGAAAAAACTTTGTTGAAGAACCCGGCAATTTACAATTACATCGAAGTAGTACCAAAAACGTTTCTCGCAACTGCAGGAGTACAAAGCTGGCGACAAGAGGATGTTTTTGCAAAAGAACCTGTTCGAAGAATGATAGTAGCAATGAGCATAAACGAAGCATATTTGGGTACTAATAGAACAAACCCTTTTCATTACCAGAAATTTGGGTTGAATGAGATCATTGTTTACAGAAACGGTCTACCCATTGCCGGAACTCCCATCTCAACATCAGACAATAAAAGAATTTATTACAATACGCTTGAGGCTCTTGATTTTGTTTTAAACACTAGTCATGGAATCAGTCTCGCTAATTATGATAATCATTATATTATGGCTTTTGATCTCACGTCTACTCAGGAGGCTTCACACGATTTTATTCATCCTGAATTGACCAATTGCACTATTTCGCTCGAACTCAAGTTTGACGCAGGTCTCGCTAATAACGTCGAGTTATTGTTTATGGGAGAGCGTGCATCAACAGTTTATGTGCGTTCAGATAGAAAAATTACCAAAAACACTCTTATGACCTAAGATAGACATGGATAATCTTCAACTAGTAGAAATTATTAACCGTTGTAAACATTTGAAACATCGCTTTAGAGGTGTTTTTCCGGCAGATTTGCCATGCTCTTCAGTACTGAAAAACGATAATACGTTCATGATTATGAATGCCTCACCATCGGATCAACCTGGAACCCACTGGTTGCTTTTTGCTCAAGCTGGAGGACAGATATTCTTCGCAGATCCTCTAGGTAAACGATTATGTGATTATCCCCTCGTGTACAAGAATATGCGACGAACAATTCACGAGGGAAATCAGCTACTGTTGAAAAAACCAATACAATCAGCTGATTCAGTGTTATGCGGACTTTATTGTATTTATGTTGCTCATGTTATAATTACAAACAAATTTCCAATAGGTTTCAAACTTAATGATCATGATTTGATAAGATTTGCCAAACATATGTTATTCTAAATTAATTTATTGATGTTTTTGTAAAATTTATAAATTCGTTTTTTTTTTTTTCAATTCATTCTTATTAACAACAAAGTTTTTTTCTGCAAGTTTATGTGAACCGCGAAAAGTTTCATATCAAGTCCTTCGAATTATTAAGGCATGGCCGTTTGGTTTAAGGGGCAATAGCTAACCCGGCGTTGCTCGTCGCTACGCTCCTCGGGAACGCCTCCCGCTTGTGTAGTAACAATTTTTTTTTTTTTTTTTTTTTTTTTGGTATACAAGAGCGAAAGAAAACCAATATTTAAAACTTGAATTTCTTCTCCATGATAAATTTCACAAACAAAGTGTTTGAATCAATTTCCATACAACCATACCCACTTAAAATTATGTCAATTATTTTAGAAAACTCAGCAGCGTTTTCACCATTCAAAATATTAGTAAAGCGTTCAATTGTTACGTTAGTAATCAGGTCAGTTTGAGTTTGAACAGATTTAGTCTGCGAGCCGAAGCAAACTTGAGGCAATCGTCTGCGAACTGGAACACCACTAACATCTAAGTTGTTGATAGAGTTATAATTCACAGCTATTTTCAGTTTTTCCATCAGAGGGCCAGACAATTCATAGTTGGAGCAACCCAAAATTAAATATTTGAATGTAGAGAGAAGACAAGGAACAACGAAGGCTTTTGAAGTCATCTTGTTAAGTAAATCGGTAGACTCTTTCGTAAATTCGACCAGCACATGATAATGTTTTTCGTTGTCAATCGAATGGTTGCAAAAATCTAATTTATTCGAATGGGAGGATACTGCAAAATTTGCTTTTGAAGCGAAGCCTGAAAAGTTGGGTTCATGATTCAGGATGAAAAATTTGTAATTTTTACGGAATTGTTTGAAATAATCAGGGGATTGCTCATACATTGCTTCAACCATTGCTTTGAAGTTTCAATCGAATAACGAGTTGATAATGTTACACAACCCGACAGTTATCATCGTTTTCACTTTCGCATTCCTTTTCAGAGCATGAAGATTTTTTAGATTTGTTTCGCTTTTTTCTAAGTTTTTCAGTCACGTCGCAGTTTTTTGCTTTCGTCAACCTTTTAATTTTTGTGTAATTGTCCGCCAAGGACTCGAATTCACCAGTTGACAAAGTTATTCCTTGTCGATACTTAAAAGTTCCCTCTTCGTCTTTTTTGTACAATTTGATAGTTATGTAAGTACCGGTCTGTGCGAATGTTTTTGCACCGACTCTAACTAAACGTTTATCATTCGAAGATATATCCCTAAAATCATCGAAATAGTCTACATCCGTGTCAAGAGAAGCGTACATTATAAATGAATAACAACCAACTGGTTTTTAGTGTGGAACGTTGAAGAATGACTGATCACAGTATACGAGACAGATCATGCGCTCCCAAAGTAAAAATTTAGGTGATAAAGTTTACGAGCGCCCTAAGCCATATTGATAAGACTTAATCACCAAGGATATAATTTCTTTAACGATAAACCTCTTTTTATATGGGTATTTAGTTACTTTTTCCCCCGGCTATACTCTAAAAATCTTCTAGTGTTATTTATTGTGACGGTTATTTTAATGACTGTTATGAATCATGGTAATGAATTTCTAACAGCATAACAATGAATGTCTGGCAAACTATCATGAAAACTTGATTTTGAGTGCTTTCGCCCGTAGCCACTATAATAAAGCTGTCACATAAATCTAAAAAATCGGGTTTTCACATTCATTCCTAACATGACCTCAGGCGTCATGCTTAAAAGAATGAATAAAATTTGATAGCCTCGCCTAAAAAGTTATTAGCTTTGACCTAATTGAACTATGCCACCCCTTTCCTGATCTCATTTTCATTAATAAACTTTTCATACTTTTCATTCTCTCAATTTCATTTCGGTAGTTCAGTCATTTCATTTTAACAAAACTTTAAACCTCTTCAAGTCATGACTAGTCCTTTACAAATAATCTCAGTGTCTGATCGAGAAAGAACCATTATCTACCAAACATACACGAGAGAGTCGATTGCAGTCATCCATCAACAGAAAGAGAGAGTCTCTCCGTCTACAGCAAGTCCGTTCAATGACTTGGCTCCCCGAAAAAACGACGAGAATCAAAACGAGGAATGGACTACAAAAAGTCATATCATGCTACCAAACTACCTCCTTGATCACATCGATCTACTTAGACAGAATCGAAAACGAATGTACGAGAGTTGCACTATTCACGAGAGCTATCCGGCATTAGAAAAGACGGAGATAAACGACACAACCTCGCTCGAGCAGTCTCCAAGAAAAATTCTCTTCGCGTATGACTGCGAGTCAATGCCGTTGTATGAAAATCAGGAGGGATGTATTCGTGACTATGCAGAGCGCGAAGCGTACTGGGATATTCCGACAGCAATGTCTCCCGAGTCGTTTGTTAGGGGACCAGTTTCAACTCCAGAACAATCAACTTCCTATTCGGATGCTCGGGTTTCATCTAGTGCGGAGACAATTGATCTAGTCACCCCAGATCTCATTCAAGGCACTCCTCCAAATGCAGCTTGCTATGCGCCAAAAAAGAGAAAACTACAGTTTCGAGGTTTCTAATAACTTAAACAAAAAACTTTCCTTCTTTTGTTTCAAATATTATTCCAAGGTTTTATATTTTCATTTTTGTTTGATTTGACTTCTAAGCTGTTTTAACATTACTGTGTGTATATTTTTTGTCTCAGTTTTTATTTTGCTTAATAGATCAATTAAAGTTTGCCCCGTAAAGTTTTCAGCAAAATCTTAGAGAAAAACTAGAAAAAAATCAGAAATCGAGAATAATTTTACGCTAAAATTGTTGTTTGAGAAAGAATGAGAGAGAGAGAGAGAGAGAGAGAGAGAGATAAATACACTTGCTCACTAGTGAACCCCATTTGGAATATCCTTTTCGGGATATTGCTTTCTTTTCAAAAGAAAGATAAATATGGAAGGGTCCAACATTTTCTTGTTGGTAGTCCAACCATATTTATTTGGCTTTTTTATCAAACACTCTCTGTCCTCTCTCTCTCATCATACTTTGTGCCCGGTGGGGTTAGCCAGGTCTTACGCAAAGTAACAGAGAGTGTTTTAAGCCATAAATCTGCATTATATTACATTCATATACATGTTTTGGGTGAAAAACGGACAATTTTTTGGTAAAAATGTGAAAAAAAAAAAAAATTATGTTTTTTTTTCGAAAAATGAACATGACCCTTAACCCTGCTCAGAAATTCATGGCAAATTGATTGAGGGTAGTTTCAATGGATTTGGAGAGAAAAAAAATTTTTTCCCAATTTTTTTTTTCAATATTTTCACAAAAATCAGATTTTCTCAAAAAATCACAACTTTTCAGGCGTCTACTCTCATTGATTGGGCTATAATTGTTTTTTTTTTTGAATTTCTACGCTTGTCCTAATTACGTATCAGATAGCTCCTAAAAATTTCAAACCACATTCACTTGAATTTAAAACGAACGAATAATTCAAGCTAAAAATGAAGGAAAAAAGAAGTTAAAAAATTATGTTTTTTAAATTTCGAACTTGACCAGTAGAACTGTGCTCGAGGTCCCACAAAACTTACTGGTTTTTTTGTTGATAGATTTAAAAGACACTTTTTTAAACATTACTTTTCCTTTTTTCACAACATAAAAAGTTTGAGGTTTTCCTTTATTTTGAAAAAAAAAAATTTCACTTGAAATTACAGAACGGGAGGCGTTCCCGAGGAGCGTAGCGACGAGCAACGCCGGGTTAGCTATTGCCCCTTAAACCAAACGGCCATGCCTTAATATTTCGAAGGACATGATATGAAATGTTTCACGGGACACCGAATGACATGAAGGAAACTTTGATTCCGATATCTTTTACACATTCAAATGACAATCTATGCTTATCATGTATCGGTAACTATCAAGGTGTCAAATTTGCAAAATTTTCATTTTTTAAGTTTACTATTTTTTCAACTTAATTAGTTAGTTGAGGGCTTTACTTTCTGAATACTTTTATCTCATAAATCTACTTTTTATTATACCTATTTACGCAAACCAAGAAGTGGGCTTGAAATCATTAGGAAATTACTGTTTCACGGTTAAAATTAGTCAGAAAAAGTTTTAGGCTCTATCTGAATCATTCTAAGCATTAAATTTTGTAATTTAGTGCTGAAATGTTAATTGAAAGTCTAAACCAGTCGCCTAAAAAAAGCCAAAATTTTATCGCTAACCCTTAAAATTAACAGCAAAAGTTTGAGGCTGTAAATGAATCAGTTTTTAGTATACAAAACCCCTCCACTTGAGCAGAGTGATGAGACATATAGAGCTTAAAGCTAGAATAAACCCTGTTTTTGGAAAGGAAAAGACTTATTGCCAAGACGGCGAAGTATAACTCTCGTTAATGGCTTCTACTTGCCCTTACCCGCAAAGTTTTTTGGTGCTAGTCACTTCTCGCTTTTGCTTTTCCATAACCAGTTCTACTTGAAATTCTCCTAAATTTTCTTGAAATTTTCCTGAATTACTTCAGTAACTTCAACAAACAATGCCGAACTCTACTTCTATCGCGACACCTGTTCCTTGCCAGCAGTGCGGAAAAATACTGAGCTCTAAAAGGAACTTGAGAAGACATGAGCAAAAAGTTCACAAGATCCTTCCTCCCCCTCCTCCTCAAACTGTTTGCGATGAGTGTCTAGAGTCATTCGAGAGTTTGTCGGAAGCCCGAGAACACGTCGAGCTGGTACATGACATGACTTCGAATAGTCATTGTATCTATTGCCATACAATATTTCTCACCGCGGAAAGCTATGGACAACACTTGCTGAAGAAGCACGCATTGCCTGTTTGGGACGGCATTGAGACGACGTCTTCCGCTGCCCCAACGGAAAGCGCGTTCAGAGGCAAATTGCGTCGATACGATCTCAAAGTTGGTGAAAAAGAAATGGATTTGCTTCAAGTCATGATGCAAAACAAGGAGGAAATAGATGCTCTTATACTGGAAAGGGTCAAAGAGGGTCCGAACAAGGTGCAATTCCATGTGGAAGTGGGAATGATCAAAATTCCCACTGTGCAAGACGGGGACAGTGGAAACTTCGAAAGGACCATGCTGTTTCTGAACACTAAGACATTGACAGTGTACTTCGAGGGAATAGCTGGGGTTCAATTCTTGGAACTGATTGAACATATGGTCAACCAAGTCAATTCGTTCTCTTCTCATGGTAGCGGATGGATTATTGACAGAATTGAAAAATTGCAAATCAGTTTCGCGGCCTTCTCACCAATAAGAGCAGGATCCTACCTCGAGCTACCTGATGCACTCAGCGCAGCATCTACTCTGCTCACAAATATCAACACTAAAGATGATGACCGTTGCTTTCTCTACTCCTTTGTTGCCGCATATCACAATGTGAATGAGCCGGCCCTCTACCCCACATCTAGACGGTGGCTGGAGAAAAACAAAGTCTCAACCTACAATCTCGACAAAGAAGGAATTGTGAAAATCAATGGGGAATACGAAATGCCAATGGGTCTGATGGATATGGACAGATTTGAAAAGTTGAACAATTGTCAAATCAACGTCTTCCGGTAAGCAAATTCTAATTTCCTTCTAAAAATTTTAAAATTCCTTCAATAATGTTCTTCACCTATTCAAACACCCTTTTTATTTCATTTCAAACCTAGGTATAAAAATTATTTTTCTGTTCAGGTACAACGATGGCGAACTGTTGCCCATAAGAGTATCGAGCAGATTCACTACTAGCCTGATTGTGGACTTGTTGCTGCTGACAGATGGATCAAAATATCACTATGTGTTGATAAGTGATCTCCAGAAACTGGTCGAGTACGTGCGGCACAAAGTGCACCGATTTCAATCTGAGATTTGTCGCAAATGTTTCCACACATGCGCTTCATTCGAAACTTTGAGAAGACATCAAGAACTGTGCTACCAAGACGAAGATGTCGTCATAACAATGCCCAAGCCGGGAAAAGATGACCACAAGTTCAAAAACTTAACAGCTCGTTGGTACGTACCCAGAGTAATCTACTTTGATTTGGAGTCACTGCTCTTACCAGTATACGGACCGCAACCTGATCCGCGAAAATCTAGCACGCAAACAATTGAAATCCATCAACCGTGCGGCTACGCGTTAGCAGTAATCGAATTTGGGAAAAAAGACCTGTTAAAGTTTGAGCTTAAAAGAGGACCGAATGTGATGGAAGAGCTAATTAGCTCCCTTGAATCGTTAGCGAGACAAATTTACGTAGAAAAAAGGAAATATTACACTTTCACTGGTATAACAGACCAGGAACGGGAAGATGCTACAATTTGTTGGATATGCGAGAATGATTTTTCCGACAATGATCAAGTGGTACTTGATCATTGCCATTACACCAACAAGTTTCTGGGTTGGGCACACAATGAGTGTAACGTTAATAGAAAAACAACAAATTACATTCCAGTGGTAGCTCATAATTTGTCAAATTATGATTTACACTTTATAATCAAAGCGCTGGCAAAAAGCGATTCGGAAAACACTTTTTCCGTAATACCCGCATCTGAAGAAAAATATATATCCTTGACAATCTCAGTCTACATAAAAACGTACACGGACAAAAACGGAAAAATCAAAAAACTCTACGAAAATCTGAGATTCATCGATTCGTATAGGTTCATGCTGGCATCGTTGGCAAAACTTGTCGATAATTTGCCCAACGAAAAGTTTTTTCTGCTGGAGAACTATTTTGAAAAACTCGGCCACTCACGTGAAAAAGTTAGTCTGTTGAAACAGAAAGGGCATTACCCCTACTCATACTTCAACTCATTCGAAAAATTCCGAGAAACTCGCCTTCCCCCACGAGCAATGTGGAAAAATAGTCTAACAGGAGGGGATGTGAGTGTTTCAAGAAGCGAGTACAATCATGCCCTTAAAGTTTTCACCGAACTGAAGTGTGGCTCACTTGGTGATTACCACGACTTGTACTTGACTACAGATGTGCTATTGCTTGCTTCCGTTTTCGAAGCTTTTCGTGAAGTTTGCTATCAAACATACGGGCTGGATTGCGCCTGTTACTTCACGGCAAGTAACCTTTCCGGGGACGCCTTTCTAAAAGTTTGTAAGCCCGAACTGAAACTCTTAACGGACCGTGAACATCTAGACCTTGTGCAGCGAATGATACGAGGAGGCATGTCGTCGATTTACGCGCGCCGATTTTACAAAGCAAACAATAAATACCTCGACGATTTTTCGCCCTCAGAACCATCAAGCTACATCCTCAATATTGATGCAAACAATTTGTACGGGGGGATAATGAAACACTGCCCTTTGCCCTTAAACGATTTTTCAATAGTTGAAAAAAGTCTGGCAGACATACTGCTCACCAGCGAAACATCAGAATGGGGTTATATAGTTGAAGTCAATTTAACCATACCCGAAGAGCTTCACGACTTCTTTGCTGATTACCCCCTTGCCCCCTCTCGTGAAGTAGTGGACATCGGTGCAATGAGCAACGAGCAAGTCGACATGTTGGGAAAATTGGGAATCACCACACTGCCAAAAGTGCCAAAGCTTCTACAGACCTTGCATCCTAAAGAAGGTTATGTTTTGCACTACCTTACCCTAAAATTGTACCATGAGCTAGGAATGAAAATAACTCACCTCGGAAAAGTTCTTCAGTTCCGCCAAAGTCACTGGATGGCACCCTTTGTCGACCTCAACACCCGCCTACGAAAAGCCGCGGTAAATAAATTCCAGGAGAACTTCTACAAGCTAATTGTTAATTCAGCTTTCGGTAAGACAATGGAGTCTAAGTTAGGAAGAAAGAAGCTGGAGATTGTAAGGAATGAGAGAGAACTTTTACAAAAAACAGCTCTGAGCACAATGAAAAGCTTTCAAATCATTGACGATCAATTAGCCACAATTAGCTTTTCAGTAACAAAAATATTGTGGGATAAACCTATGATAGTTGGTGCGACCATCCTAGACCTCGCCAAGCGTTTCATGTTTCAGTTTCCCTATCAAAAAATGAAACCAAATCTAAACTTGGAACTCCTTTACTCCGACACGGATAGTTTTATTTACGCCATAAAAACTGATGACGTTTACCGAGACTTGGAGAAAATAAAAGCTGATTTCGACTTTTCAAATTACGATAAGGACCATTTCTTGTTCGAGGATACCAACAAGAAAGTTGTGCTGAAGTTCAAAGACGAGACTGGTGGGAAGCCGATCAGAGAATTCATCGCCCTAAAACCGAAACTATATTCGGTCGTCCTTAATGGTAAATAAAATTTAAGCCACCCTTCCACCCCCCATTCCTACCTTTTACAGAACAAAAATACCACCACCAACCTACCTACACCCCTTAATTTGTTGCATTAAACTATGGGCATTTAGCTGATTTAGGCAACATTATACAATGTTGCCTAAACGTTGATTTATCTGACAACATATTCCCTCTTGTTTCCTCTTTTTTAATCATAATTTAGAGTCTTCTGCTCTTTTTTGGTAAAATGAATCAAATTTTGTTCGGTATAAATTGAGTTGCTGAAGTGAAATGAAGCTATCCCCAACGTTGTAGAAAAGAATAATAATTTTGCTATTGTTTAGAAGGCACTCAAAAATTGAGTGCCAAAGGAATTAAACGGAGTGCACAGAGAGAACTGGTCCACCAAACCTTCAGGGACACATTATTCACTGGAAAAACAATGAGAGTATACAACTATAATATAGTTTCGAAAGGTCACACCAATATGACAGTGAAACAAAACAAACTTGCATTATCACCATTCGACTCAAAACGTTTTCTACTTTTCGACGGAATTTCGACAGTGCCCTTTGGCCATAAAGCCGCTGAAGAAAATGCTTTTCTAGAAGACATTTACATGGACACCGAGTGGGCCAACTCATACAATGAAACTGATAACAGTTCTCCCGATTTTACACTCCCGGATTGGGGATTTTTACAGCGGCCCTACTCAGAAGCAGAGCTGCAAGAAGAAGAAGAAGCTTCTAGTAGCCGAGTCCGTGAACGTCCCCCTATAAAACACCCATTTATTTTATCTGAAGCTTCAGAAGAACGACCATCTAAAAAACACCGCAAAGAAAACCAAAACAATAAACATTAAAGTCTGAAACATATATTTTCAGATGATTTTTACTCTTCGTCCTTTTTATACTTCGACTTGTATATGTTTTGGTTTTTACCAATTTACAACTAATAAAATACTCGTATTGAGCTCAATCACTGTTTTAACATAAATAGCTTCAGGCAAATAAACTAGTAGACACAAACCAAGTGTTAATTCAAACAAATGTGTGAAATCCTTAGGCTTGTTTTGAATAATAAACTTTAATAGCATGACAAATCTTTGACGAAAAGAAAGAAAGCCAGGAAATGATATCCACATGAAACTAGGACGAAAAAAGAAAAGTTCAGGAATTAGGACGATTAATTTTAATTATCGCGGGAAAAGGGACCGCTTTCAAAGGAATTAGAAGGAATTATTGTATCGCGTCCCGGTTGTTGAGCTCAGCTTAACAAGATCCTAAGGAGGGGGTCTTTTACTTTAGGGGTGGGAACTTGCGATCATTTACAAAATCCTAGGATAGGGGTCCTCCAAAAAATTAAGGACCCCTTTCCTAGGATTTTGCTTTACGTGAGGACCCCCCCCTTAGGAAGGACCCCCCCCTTAGGATCCGGGACACGATACAATACTACTGTCCCCCTTGTACTATTTTGAGATATCCATTTTTGGTAACAGACCCTAAAAATTTTCCAAAGGCGCCAACATATACTAATTTTAACGGGGGAGAGCGTGCCAAAAAAACGCAGTTTTTTGGTCAAAAATTTCCAAAAAGTGCATAAAAACACCCTATTTGGCATATTTTTTTTCGAAATTTTTCAAACTCAACTTTCCAATTTCAAAGAAAAAAATAGATGCCCTTTAAGCTCTTTGAATTTCTAGAACAATTTATGATTGTTGCTGTTTTGATCAATAGGTAAAGTTTTTATTTCGCTGGAAATCTAATAATTAAATTCCTCTTTCGAAACTAGAAATTTTTCTCTTTTTTTTTTGCATTTCCACGTTCGTATTTGGAGATTGTTATTTACTTAACTTTCAGCAAATGAATTTAAAATTAACTCAAAAAAGTGCATATACAAATAAGTGCATTCATAGAATGCATTAATATGTATAAATGCACATTTGTAGTTATTAGATCATTTTAAGACTTTTTCCTAAAAAAAAAAAACAAAAAAATCACCAAGACCTGTATAAAAGTCTTCGATACGTTCATTACTCTTCATCAAAACTTTTGTTTGCAATTTGTGTATGAAAAAATGCATATGATATCCGTTCGTGTAAAAAACACTCACTCTTATGTAAAAACAATAACTACAGTTTTTCAACACTAACTGCGCACGGAATTTCTGTGCAACCTGCACAAACAAAAATACTCTTTTTTCAATTTAGTGTTCTTCTCTTCCCAGCGCCTCGAAACGCCTGGTATACTTGGCACCAATATATACAGATTTGAGTGCCATGTTGAGCAATTTTTTTTAATCAAAACCATCAAAAAGCGCCTCAAGGAATAAGGAAAATCCTTGGAAAAAAAAGATTGACTGAGCTGCATCTGTTTTTGAACACAACCAACAGAAAGAACTCGAATTTCACAAAAAAATACATCACGTCATGTTGAGGCTCTTTCAAGACACTTGAAACTTTGATCATGAAACTAACCCAACTAGAGCAAAATTGGTTAATAGGTATTTTTTTTATTCCGCTGGGAATTTATAATCCACTGCGAACCTAAAAGTCATTCGAATTTCTAATTGGAAAAGGAAATACGCCTAGTTTTTAGCAAATTAATTTGAATTTAATTAAAAAGGAAACCAACCGCAAAAAAAAACAAATCTGACCGTGAACAACTTTTTTGTAAGACTATTTTGTCCATTGACACTCAAAAAACGTTTTCGGGAATCTGTAAAATTCAATTTGTAATCTTGATAAATCACTACAAAACTACATTAAATGTTGAATTCTATGTTTATTTTAATGAAAAATTAATTTGACCACAAATAAACAGTTACACGTCAAATTCAAGAAAAGGAGCATGATTAATTGTAATTATAACTCTAGCTGAGAAGACACCACTGGAAACTCATGCAAATAGTGGCTAAATAAGGAGATTGAGTGTTTTAGTACAAAGGCAACCGAGCTATAACGTTTTAATTTCCGCGTGAAGTGATGATTATGGTATCCAAATATAAAGAATTCCCGATCAAACCATATCTAAGGTTGGATAAGCGGTCATCCAATTCTAATTTGATAGCATCTGATTTTAGCACATTTCTTCTCCTCGCTGTGGCCAGTTCGTCGGAGCAATTTGCTTCCATCTTAATCTCTATTTTATTCAAGTCACCTAGAAGAATTTCCGTCGTTCTCCCTGTTTCGGGCCTCAATGCATTTCTATGTACTTCAGTATCTGCGCATCACACCTCGATATCCACTGTGTGTGCTTGTGGTTCTGGTCTCAAAAACTAGCAGCTACTGTTCTTCTCATCTGCGGCATCTGTTTCCGAGGTCGCCTGTGCCTCTGCTTCCTCTGCTAGATCTGACCAATGTCTTCGGTTATTTTCTAGTCCCTCAAGTAACGGCTTCAAACTAGGAAACAGTAGCGCCAGATTCTAAACAAAACAAATAATTAAATCAAAACAAGTTCATTATTCACAAAAGACAATTCAAAATCAAACGCAAGTGATCAGAGATCATAGACAGAACTAACTTTCAACACCTAATACTCAACTCACAAAGCAAAGCTTGGCACAGCTAACAGATGAATTGTACAAAAATTAGACGAATTTACCTTTGACAAGGTTATTTCGAGAATCCTTTGTGATTGACTCTTCTCTCATAAAATTAACCATTTGGAGAAAATTGGATCAATATATTATTTTTTTTTGTCCACTGGGATTTTTAATACTTTCGAAATCAAAATTAATTTAGTGTTTTTTCTATTTCCACTTTGTAATTGGAGAGCGAAACTTGCATTCCTTTTAGCAAATGAATCTGTATTGAACTTCAAAAAAAACCAAGCCAACAGATAATTGGACAAGTGTAATACAAGAAAGCAAACAATTCGAAAATTACTTAAATTAAATAAAAAAGCTCACCTTAAAAATATTTGAATTTCAAGAATTGTTAAAACTTAGCACCTTTTTCCAATATTAGTAATGCAAAATTACATTTTTTAGAATGCAGTCCCGTTTTTCTTGACCTTTACCTTTTTGCTTTTCTACAGCGGAATTTGCCTTCCTTTTAATAAGAACACCACAAAACTTAAAAAAGCAAAAAATAACAGCATACATTTACTATAAAAAATATTCTAGCTGTGATCAGTTTTTAAGCAGTTCTGGTTGCTAAAAAATTTACAATTTTGCCATGTTTTGGATTAATTTATGCGCACTTTGATGAACTTATATATGTTGCTGAAAGTTAAGCGTGAATTATTTTTGCGAGGCGAACTAATGAGGCTAGTGACGTAGTGGATGTAAATTGGCAGGTGACCTCAAACGGTAAGGTGACGTAGAATGACCAGGTAGCCGCCAGAAAATGAGACGAAAGCATTTATTTCGAAGAAAATGTCGAAAGCCAGTTAACATAGTTTAAATAGCAGTAAATAGCTTAAATTGTTAAATTAGAAAACAAAAACATAAAAAATTTTTCTCTTGTTTCGGAAATGAATTTCGGACCCGGAGAATAGTAGGCTCACGTCATCGTATTTGCGCCACGGTCGGATGTAAAATGACCAGACTATCTACCAACAAAACAGCTACAGTTGCTAGTAAATTTCCAATGCTATGTAGCAGAAGGCGGCCATAAATATAAGTAAAACTACTTGGAGGCGCCCATAATCAAACCTCCTACCTCGAGACTAAGAGTCTCACCTCCTAGCAACTGCGCCATGCTTGCTCGGATTTCTATTATCAGAAGACACCGATAAAGCACTTTCAGATGCTTTTAATATGTCAATGCTTGAAAATCTACCAAAGGGCTACCAAATGAGCGCTTTCAATTGCGAGTTGGGTTTAAAAAAAGAAAATGATTCGCAAAAGAAACACTACGCTTGCTAGCTCGTCTGAGTGAAAAAAAACCAACAACGGAGCCGGAAATTTGGGTACACGCCCATCGAGCCAAAAATTTTAAGCTTTAAAGAATTATCAAATGCGAAAATTCAAATCCCGCCAGTTCGTGATAGTCCAGAAGCTGAAGCAACGCAGATTTGAAACTAAAAAAAAACATCATAAAAGTATTAAGGCTTTTCGAGGAATTGAGCATGTCAGCGCGAAATTTACAAACTGTACGTAAAACACTTGCCATCTATAAAATGATGAGAAAAAACAACGCTCAAAACTTTTGAGCACATCAAGAATATCATCAGTAGCTATATTTTAAGGCCGGCGCAAAATGTACACCTAGTTTACCTTCTTCTTGGCAAAAAAAAATCAATTCAACTTACAAGAAATCAAAAATCGGAAAAAAAACTTTTTCACTTCTTTCAGTGACATTTTTGACGAAGTCAACCCAATTTAAGAAAACTGAATCAATAAATAAATTTTTACACAGAGGCGAAACTTGGTTTCGCAGACACTAGCGAGAGCACGACAAAAAGCAGCTCAAGTGCAATAAGAAAAAACAGAAATAAGCCTCGAATTAGCAAAAATTCGGCTACGTCCAGGATTCGATCTGCGAACTAATGCAATCAAGAGATTTTGAGTCTCAAGCACCTACCACTCAGACAAGCACGCTTAACCACCGACAAACACTAGACACGAACAAAGCAGCTACATATGCTAATAAATTGCCAATTCTATTCAGCAAAAGTGGCACCAAATACAAATAGACACAATTTTGCAAGTAATAATTTGGAATATCACAAACTGAAGGCATCCACACTAACTTTGCATGTAACAAATCGCAAAGCATACAGCCCATTATTTATGGCGAAAAATTGCGGATAAATTGAATTGGAAAATTTCTTAAATCGAGTTTTTATTACTGTTATGTTGTTTGAAATAGCTTTGTTCGGTTCATTTGATCAATTAAAAAGCACCAAATCTGTTAATTTAATATTATTCGAATGTCAAAGAACATGCTATCAAAAAGCTATAAAGATGCCCCAAAAATTGGCACCAATACTTGCGACTTAGCTCAGAAAAAAAGAAGGTTCTTAATAATACACTAAGCTGACGCTAGTGTACTTACGCTGGGAAATCTCAAAATTAAATTTCAACTTTGAGACAAGAATTAGATCAAGTTTTTAACACTTTCACTGTATTAAATTGAAGTTCGCCTTCCTTTTATCAAGATAAAGTAACTGAACTTAAAAAACAATTATTATAGCCAACAGACAGTTGGAAAAGAGTCAATGAACGCAATTGAACAAAAAAGTACCGATTTGTTTTTTGAAAAAATCTCAACTTTCGAAAAAAAATTAGATGCCCCTAAAGCTTTTTGAATTTCTAGAACAATTTATGATTGGCACTTTTCCGCTTTTGAAACTAGAAGTCGATCCGCTTTTGAAACTAGAGTCGATCACGATTTTCGTGACCTTCACTGTGGAACAGCAAAAGTGTAAAGGTCACGAAAAACGTGATCGACTCTTGCTGTTCCATGTGTAGTTTGTCTTCCTTCTAACAAAGAAAATTAATGAACTTAAGAAAACAAAAGTCAAGCCGCGAAAAAAATAAATTAGAGCGTGAACAACTATTAACCGGAAGCTAGAATAAGAAAAAAGGAATGATAAAATTTGACCAATGTGAGATTTTTTGGGAGTAAGTCAAGTGCCCGGTAGCAATACCTCCATCCCGATCGCTAGGGTAATCATGAAATATGATCTTTTAACTTCAAGTAGAGCTTGGAAAATAAGTTTGATCAATCCATAAAACGTTCCACATACATTCCATGTATGCTGCATGCCTGTTAAACAAAATCTAAATTAAATGTACTAATAATTTAGATTTTGATTGAGATTCTCTGCATGAAGCTGATTTACAAGTCTGCACAATGCCTCCGGCAAAATTAATAAATAGAAAATAAAAAACTTAGTTGCATCCCGCATGGATTTACTGCGAATAAAAATGAGACACGTTCTGTCAACTCTGCATAAATGAATTCAGTAATCAACATGTGATTCAAGTATACACTGGGGCGACAGCAAAATCAGACAGAAGAATTAGACTCAAAAGATTACTGCTATGAAGTCGCTCATACGTCACACCATCAAACAACGTTTATACCAACGCATAAACCATTGATGTTTTAAATGCGATTTGAATTGATTTGTAATATGAGTGATCGACCATCTTCATTCGTCTGATCTCAAATGAAAGACAGGTCGGTAGGGTTTGGTTGCGGTGGGATGAGGGAGGGGTGGGTGGGATATTTAGGCTGTTTGATAGTAGAACAACTGCAAATGGTGTGTTTGCTTTGTAAGTGTACCTTGTAAACTGGTCCACAGATTTTGTCAATGAAGTTGAGCTGCAGTTGAGGTATCTCGCTCTGCTTCGACCTGTCGAACATCGGCTGAAATGGAACACGAACAAATTTAAACAGGGTAACAACTCTCTCATAAAAAAGAACATGGAAGGAAATACTATTCCCTCATGCAACTTAACTAGTCTTAAACGTAACAGTACATGCTCAGAATATAAGAAAAACAATTATGCATTGAAGATAAAAGAACCCAAATAACTGACTACTTTCACCACCCTATTTCTGGTCATCAGGCTCAAAAACAACATTTGACTACAAAGCTTGAATTCCAATTTTACGCCTTTACCAAATTAAGCTTTCCGATAAAAGAAAAGTGAAATGACTACAAAAGTATTTTTAGCCAAGCAAAAACACTGGAACGATAAGTAATAATAATAATACGCTAGAAGATGGAGTGTAAACAAGTGTGGTCTTACATTGAGCTCTTTGTTGTACTTCTGCCTCTCGATGTCTCCCTGCTCGAAGAACTCCTCCGCTATCATGTTTGCGATCTGAACAAACCAAATCAGTAAAATAAAACTATTAGAACCGGTTATTGAGTAAGTTAAACAAAACATTCCGGCCAAATGATGCTAGAACAGAAACTCAAAATTAAACAAGGATAGCCGGTTACTGAGTGTTGCGACCATACTCATAAAAACCAACAAAAATGTAGGTTTTTCTTTTTTCTCAAATTGAAGTCGTTTTTCGTACGCGGTGTGATGCAAAATTACATTAATGTGTAGAAAGTCAGTGAATTAGGCATAATCGACATCATTTGTCCAAAAAGTGAATAACAAACAAAAAAAACAGGAAAAAAAATTGCCTGAGTAGCGCTAAATTATACTCAATTTTTTCCTAGGAAGCGCTAAATAGGTTTCCTTTTTAGTAAACAAGGTTTCATAATCTAAGATAACGAATGTTTTCGCTCGAAATTCGACTGAAACCGGTTTTTCTCGACACTGGGAAAGGTTTGTGAAAACTTGTTAGTGTCACTCGAATCACGGCTGAAAGGGCTTTACTATGATATTTCACTCGACTTATTTTGATGAGTATTTGTGGTACCTGATTTTGCGTGAAAAACAAAAAAACTAAAACAATTCCGAATCCTAAGTTCCCATTTTCAATGATCGAAACAAAAATAATATAAAAACGATAATTTTTTTGAATATCTGTGTCTGTCTACATTTTCTTTTTTAAAGCAAATTGTGACTAAATAAGGTTAAGAAATGCGAAAAAAAGTAATAATAGCTAAAATGACGTTAAAAATAATAATTGTTTAAATTATTCTGCAAACCGAAGTCGATTTTTACCTGGAACTCCACATGCCAAGGTCTGGTGATGGCTCCCAAGTCACTTGCCGTCATAAGCATGGAGCAAAGCAGCGCGTGATGTGCAGAATCACTGATGTCGAAAGATCCATCCTCAACAAGTTGGAAGAAGGCGTCTCTTTTCTGGAAGTAGAGTGCCAGATCTGTGGATATGATTGCATGCTTGACGCTGGAGACGACCGCTTGCTGTTCCTCTGATCTGAGATTGGCGAGGATGTCGCAACTACTCTCGAGCAGTATGGCCTGGAAGCGGTCGAAGTGGTGGTGCTCCAGGGTGGAGGTAGAGTACAACTGAGCCAATGGCGATTCAGTCCTGAATTAGGAAGCATAAATAGCTATTACCCAGGCTCAACCAGCAAAAGTTAAAAAATTTTAATGACCCAACTATATTTGTTTTTTACATAACTTTTTTTGAATGTCGGAACATGAAAATTCGTTAGCTGAAGAGATAGTTTCAAAGGAAATTCACGGGTTAAGTTTAGACTTTGCTGAGCACATGATTCCAATGTCTTACAATTTCTGGAATGAGTTGTTTGTTCCCCTGTGGTCTAAGTCATGTGAGATGGTGGCAAGGAGGAGTGCCGCCTTCTGCAGAGGGGAGAAGTGGGGGCAGAGGTTTCCTGTGGTGAGGCAAGCGAACATCAGCTGACACACAGAGAAAGCGTGGCGCCAGTTGTGATACGTCACTTGTCTGTAGTTCTTCTTCGTCGTAACCAGCCACTTCACCATAGTCTATACAAACAGCAAAATAAGAATTAACAGCCAATTGTAAACGGCAAAAATTGAATTCTTTCTTCAAATAATTTAAACAAACTTCAAAAGCGCGCGCTTCGTTAGTTTAATTTCTAAGCCTGAAATAAGCAAACAGCCGGCTCTAACTTTAACAAAACAATAACATCACCAAAAAGATCGTCAAGTTTCAATAAACCCACAAAATTGACTTTTTCGGATCAAATAACCTAACTGAAGAAAAATTTAGACTTTTAAATATACTTTAAGTACTTTTAAATATACTTTAAAACTAGTCAGTCAGCCATCACCCCAAAAACTAACAGGAAACTTGTGCACAAAAAAAATAAGAAACAATTTTCAAACGATGCAAGACGAGCCAGTTTTTTTGCAAGAAGTACAGACAATTCAGACCGCGCTCAAAAGAAAACGAAAAATTACTAATTTATTTTCCGGAGAGGTGCGCGAGTTGAGCTAATAAAATCATCTTAGCCAAGAGAATGGGAAGAGTCAATTCAAGGAAGCATGGAAAAAGAACTGATCTTTGTTGCTAAAAGTTCTATTTTTTCTTTTAGTGCAATTTTTTTGGTAGTTGCAGTGGTGTGGTAGCAATTGAGACATAGGGTCCTATATTTGAAAGATCGGGCTCTTCTACCGCTACCCCTCGACAGATATGAAGCTCAATTGTACCGTCCCACCATCCGCGATTTTCTATATTCTTAGTTTTTCTTTACATGCTCCAATTATCATGAACATTCGCAAGTTGGCTAATTAACCAATTACAAACACATTTTTCTTTCGTATAAAATTTGTAAAAACAATGACAACACGGTTGAGCCAAAAGCGGAAGTTTCAGGTTATACCCAAAAGCCGAAACTTATTATAGTTCTTTATGTTCTCATAGTACTTTATCCGGTCATGGTCTATTCATGCATCTGCCCTTGCTTCGTAATCTTCATCCGGGCAGCAAAGTCCGATCAGATAATTGAAGCTATATTTACACAGACACCTTTCGCATTCCCTTCCACTCTTATCTCATTCGATCACATTTGGCACAAGGTCGCATTCAAAGCAGACATGAAACAAGGCGATACTATGAATGCGAAATGTCTTTAATTCTCAAAGCAAAAGAAGGACGATGACGAAGGACAGGGTGTTATCAATGTTTTAATTACCTTTTCGTCTGTTTTTAGCACCCTGATTAGGTCCAATTCCCTGAACATAGCAAGCGCATACGACAAAGTATCTACTTCAGACAACTTCAGTTCATCTAATTTGAAGTTGTAGATATGGCGAACAAGTGTCTTTTTCCTCCACTCCCCACCTCCACTCAAAGCACAGTCCGAACACACCCAATTGGTATCCCCATCCTCTTCCTCGTCACACACCTCAGCGACAGAATGCCTCAGTTTACGGGGATGAGGAGGGGCTGAGATCTTCCTAGACTTTACTAATGCCTTTTCTTCCTGTGACTCCGTTATCGGAATGGGCTGCGACGTTTTCTTCTTGGAATTGTTAACTCCAGAAGAGATGGTTTTGAGGGATTGTTTGTTTGATTGAGGTTGAGACTTTGCCGTGATTTCACTCAGCGACTGGGCTCTGTCTCTATCCTGTGAGTTGTCGTCTAGTTCAACCTGAGAGGAGGCGGGAGAGGAATCCTGTCTTGGCACGAAAGCGAAACTACTCCTGTTCGTACTCGTTGCGGACTGACTCGGATTGCTTCTAAAATCGAAGGAGTTGTTTTCGACATCGCCAACTCGGTTTGTGAGGTTCATTCGTGACCTGGAACTGCCCGAGGATGCTGCCGAGTGGTATGCATGGGAAAGCACTGACTTGACCTCTGCATCACTCGCTTTTGTGTAGTAGCTCAACATCTAAAACCACTTAACATTACATTTAAGTCAGTCTAAACATTATTGCTGCAAAACAAAGCTTGTTTTTAAACGTTTTTGTTTCCATTTAAAATGCATACCTCCATAGACACTTTCTGTTTGTTGGACAACTCCACGCTGTCCTCGTAGGTGCGTGTATTCGAAATTCCCAAACCACAGAAGATCACAAACGCTTCCACAAAGTGTTCGTCTGTTTTTGTGAACCCACCCTCTGGTTTGTTCACCAGCTGCACACACCCTATCAACTCCCCCTTGCTGTTGCGGATACCGGAGCACAGCACTGAAGAGGGGCGAGAAGCACTTGATGATGAGTCATCGCCATTCTCAGAAGAGGTCCAGTAGGGTTCCACTGATGGGTCTTCCATGGGAGAGGACAAATTGACCATCTGGAAAAGCAGCCCATACAAGGTACCCTTACAATCATCAGGATGGGGCGAGAAATGTTTTTTCATGTTTTTTGTTCATATTGTTTGAACTTTAAAAAATGTGTACAGATATGTTTCTTTTTTCACTCCAATTTATCATATTTTTGAAAAGTCAATTATTATACTTTTTCATGTGTGGGTGGGGAGTAGTCTGATAGTATAGATATTCATCAGATAACTTGGATTTTTGTATCTCAAGCTTGTTTTCAATTCACGTGGTAGCATATTTTCCCTGTTCCTTGCCTGCTATGAAATGGAAATAATAAGGGAAGCTTCGCCATTCTATTTTCCGGCTGATGTAAGAATAACTAAAACATCAACCAATAGGAAATATGGGTAGACATAGTGACGCCTCGTTTCCTTCATTGCTTCCTACCCCTTTCGTATTTGATTTCTATTGAAGGTAGAGTGATACTACGCCGCATTTGCAATCAAGGAGCATTTTTAAAACCATTTTCACTAAAACTCTGATAATAATAGTTATTATAATAAACTTTTTTCCAGTACAGGTTCACATTGATCGATCTAAGTTATCTAAATGATCACTTAAAAGAACCCAGTCAGGGAGATCGTCAGTATATAAATGAACAATCTAAGCGCAAAAATTAACATTATTATAAAAATTAGTCCAAGAAATTTTGATGAGAATGTCCAAATTTTGATGAGAACTGACCAAAATCTGCCCGTATAAATCGATGATTACCCCAATCTTAACGTATTGCATCACCCTGTTTATCACTATCATCGACCAATAAACTGGAGAGCTTCGAAAAACGTATCCTGGAGTCGATAACAGCTGATCGTGTATCAAGCTACAAAGAATTAACGTACAATGAATTAACGACAAAGACAAAAATTTAACCTCTAACAAGGTTCTTTCAACTACTGAATCTGCTGTATCTATTAAAACTATATAATGAACTTCTTGGACAGATTGACTTTCAATTCATAGCAATAAATGGAAATGAAAGATCGCGAGCAACAAATTTTCTTCTCCCAAAAATGAGAACTGAAAAAAGGAGAACAGCTTTTACGATTAGACTAGCCGACTACGTCAAATGCTTGAATCCGAAACGATTAAAAGAAAGATTGCTGAAAGATTTCTGGCAATTCTTTACAAGTTCCAACGAAAACTGTATATGCAGTTGGCGAATTGCCTGCGACTGTCAAAATTGCAGAAACACTTGTAGAGGTGTTTTAAGACAATTAGGGAAGAAGTTCTATCAGCAGAAATCCTAAAAATCCATAATAATAATAACAACAAAACGAAGGCATTATAGAAAACCGATATTGAGAAAAGATAAGAATAATAACTTTATTAACGGATTTTTTCCTATTAAAACAGTCTCTAGAAACTTATGGAGAAAGTTGCTAATTTCATTCTGTATCATTTTGTAAATCAATTCACCAAAAGTCGAAAAAAGATTTATGAGTCAGCTGTAGAATTTTCGACTTCTTGTAACAATACGCATTCACCGGATGATTATTATTCACCGGATGATTATTTTTCTAAGGGTCACATTCATATTCACCGGGAATAATTTAACATAGAAGTTTTAAGAGTTCGCATAAATGAAGGTCTTATTCGCTATATATTTTTCATTTTCCCCCGCAACGATTATACTGATTCAGATTTTTCTTGAAGGCTACGCCTCCTGTTAATCTGTTGACATTGAGATTGATCTTGTTAAAGTTTGATTTGGAAGTCGGCATTATTTTGAATAACAGGTTTAGAGGCTGGTAAAATTGGTTTGTTGCTGTTCATTTAGAATCTTGAGTAGCTGATAAATGATTCCAATTAATTTATTTAGCTTCGATTTAACAACTTCACTGTTAACGCTGAAATCTATTCTTTTATCGAGATACACGCCCAGATATTTGAAAACAGAGTTTTAATCAATGTCTTCATCGTTCATTTCAATTGATTAGTTGATGTTTTCATTCCGTTTTGTGAAGCTAACTGATTTAGTTTTATCTAACTTGAAAGTGAAATAGCTTTCGTCCAACCATTCCTTTGCTTCAATTTCATGGTTTTCAATCAGTATTGATTTTTCAGACTGAGATTAAATGGCTGCGTCATCGGCATAGAGACAGGCGCCTGTGTTTTCAGTCATTTTTGGTATTCATTTATAAGCAATCAAAAGTAGTGGTCCTATAAATGCGTTCTGCGGGATTACGCATTTTATTTTTAATGATGATTTGATTCTGCTGATGCTTACCGACTATTTAAATTCTGATAAACATGAAGCTAGAACAACATATACTGGTCCTCTTGTACCGCAATCACATTATTTAAAAGAAGCTTATGATCAACGATAACATACGCTTTTCTTAAGGCAAGAAAAGTATGCTAAGTTTCAATGGTTTGGTTGTACCAGCCAAATCTGAAATCTTGTACTGAAGAAGCAATAGCTATAACTGTATTTCGGTTTGAATCCGAAATGAGATTGATGTAGTAGTGAGGGATTGAATCTGAACTTCGGTTGTAAATTAACCGTTCTAGTAATAACCAAATAACCAAAGTAAAATTTAAAGATTCAAAATCAGAGATCCTTTTCGCAATAATTAATGGGCTCGAAAAGACTTCATTTTTGCAATACTAAATGGGCTCAAAAAATGTTTTCAGAACACTTTTGAAACAAAACAGTCAGTACAGGCTCCAATAGCTCTCGTATCGAAAAACCACGAACCTCATTGATATTGTGGCAATCTAGGCTGAATTTCTTTTTAGAAATTTCCAAGCTGTGGTTTAATTTTATTGGTTGTCAACGGTACAAAAACAATGACTTAACTATATCGTTTTTGCTGTTTCGTTTGATGCGTGATTTATGACTTTTGCTAATTCTCGCCTATATTAAAAAAAAATCAATTGTTGAATGAATCTTCATCATTATTTATATTCTCTGCGTTTGTTATTAACAGTTCCAGTAAGGTTATTCAAAAGAAACATTCATTTTGTTCTTTGCGGCTTGCTTCTGCAGTTTGGTGTTGAAACCTTTTTTTGCTATCGATCTTTGGACCCGAAGATTTTGCAATTTAATTTACCTTAGCTTCTGCACTCCCATTTTTCATTAAGAAATACATTCTTATGCTATTCTTCTTGCCAGCATTTTAACTTGCTTGTCATTCCAATAAATCGTGCCTCCATTTACCAGTTTTGGTTTCTCAGGAATAAATTTAATCGAATTGTCAATAAGGAATGCGTTTAGTTGAGTAAAAATCTTTCAAGCTAATTTTTACAGTTCAAAATCATCTATTTTTTAGTAGGTACCACTGTCTAGAGATATAAGATTTCTCAGTTCGATTTCGTCATATTGAAACGATTAACAAAAAAAAATGATCGGAAATCGATGTTTTCTTTGCTGGAAGGCTGCCTTTTTGAGTTGGAAAATCAAATCTTGGTACGATTTTGATTTCGTTGATAGAGTTGCTGGTTTTGTTGTGTTCATGAAGAAGATTTCAATCCCTATCATTAAGATACTAGTTTAATTCCATTTTGTGAGAATATCAAATAGTTTGCGGAACTTTATTATAAACAGTACACGTACTGTTTATAATAAAGTTTCCGCAAACTATTTGATATGATCCTGCGTCAACCACTAATATACCAAAGAGCGGTTACAATTTGATAAGGTTCTGGTTATTGACTCCACTCGGTGGAAATTATATACAGGATAAAATTATTTTATTTTTACAGTTCACTTCCTTAACGATTCTAGCAATTGAAGATACTGTCGTTAAATTTTGTTTTATCTGATATCGAGTATCCACACGCACGAAGATCCTACACCACCGCCTTTTTTCTTCCTATCACTAGTTTCAATGCTTGTAATCATTTATTTGAAACAGAGTTTTGGATCTTCCGGTTTCAGCGATGTTTTCGTTAAAAACTACCAAAGGTTAATCCTGCAATAGTTAAATTTGAACCTGCAGCTAATCGATGATTTTCTATTCTAATTGAGCGAATATTTTGAAATCAAATAGTATTATTAGTATTTTTGTTTCTCCCATAATGTCAACGTTGGCCCACATGATTTGATACAGAAATTATGTAGTGCTTTTTTCCCTCGACCCAGTTTATCCTCCGCCTTCAAGTTTGTTCTGTTGAAATTTTTTTTAAGAGTGTCTGAAAATGGATAACAAATAATTAACATTCTAAATTTTAAGTTAACAATTTCAATATAAAGAAACTACATTAACACAGGGTTAGTCAGAGAATCGCAACACTTAAGATACATTACAACAGCATGGCAAGATAACACACAGGAACGTAGACAAAGTCGACGAAAAAAAAAACTGTTGTCTAACAGTAAAAAAAAACTGTTGTCTAACAAGCGCAAGTGTAATTAAATCAAAGGATATGTAACATAGAAGCGTAGAGGAGCTTGGTATCGTTTGAGATCCACAAAAAAAACTGAAGAACCATTGTATAACGGAGCATACTCTATAGCTCCGTAGTCAAAACATAGCCAAATAACTCAAGGTAATAAAAAACGATTGGCATTTTTTATACTTTGGAATAAACAACCGATCAGGTTAGCTCTTTCAATTCAGAAAAAAACTGGCCCAAATTGGTTCAGCGAGCTTCGCCTTATGTCCGACACAGAAAAACAAAATTCAAGATATAATACAATATAAAAAGGAATTATGTGAAAAAGAAAATTTTCTTAATCATTAGCAAAAACAACTTTGTATAGCAAGTATACAAGCAAACAATTCAGTCTAACTCTATAAAACTTTTAACTGGGTTGAATTGCAATGAAGTGCCCAGAACACAAGAGATGCAACTATTTTTATATAAAACATTGATGAAAAAATCTAAAAATCACTGTTTACTGATTTATTTTTCGAAAAGGACAAGTTTTAAGTAATAGCTGTCAAGTTTTCTGAAATTTTAAAAACAAATCATAAAAAACGTCATTTCTAATTAATTACAAGAATTTCAGCAGTTATATTTGAGGGCAAAAATTGCAAGCCCCGAGAGTAACCTAACAGCGCCCAACTACAGAATTTTGAATTTCAAATTTTGAAAAACTTTAAATTCAGGTTTTTGAAAAACCAGCAATATTGTTAATCTCGTAAACTAAAAGGTTTTGCGTATTCATAACTGAAGGCCAAATTCGCAACCCCTGGGGAAACCCTGAAAACATCTTACCATTTTGGTGGCTTATTTAAAACGTGTTGAAACAAACACTGAGCTCAAACTGGAAAAAAATCTGAACCATTGCAATATACGATATAGCTTAAACGTGAAAAAAATTCTTTCGTTTAACATGCAAAAATAATAAGTTGGAAAAACTTGAACATGGCGACATAGTGAAGCCCGCAATTAAATATATAAGGGATAGATGTCGAAGCCGAGCGAGTCAAAGCCGACCGATCTCAGCGCCGAAAAGCTCTAAAACTTCAAAATTCGACATTTTGAACGTCCTCCCCTTGAAGCACTCACACGCATTAAATATATTTGTGCCCTTGAAACTACGCGATTTGAGACAACTAAGCCGCTGTATTAGCCGAATAAGCTTTTAAGCTAAAGCAGAACCAACGACACAAAATTGGAGCTGGTAAGGGTACAAATTACAGGAAATAATTAAAAATACTTACAATTGTGGCGAAAATTGCTTTTATCAATGGAGAACTCCACGCCGAGGAAAAGAATCCGACAATACGCAATAAGCAGACGAGCGATACACCGACAATTAAATGTTCCACTGAACGACTAGGGTTACAGTTCTTTGCCAATATTTCAGTGGTAGGAATAAAAAAAATGAAAAAGTTAAACAACTTTACCGGCTAGTATAAAATGTATGGTAAAATAACAATTGTAAGATACTTCATTAAATACCAATTTCATTTTTTCTCACCGATTCGGGGGAAGATGTGTTCATGCACTGGTAGAGAATATTGTGGTAGAGGGGAAACGAGGTAGAAGAGGGGACAGGTGAGAACGAGGTGGCCTTCCGAGACTGCGGGGGAAACGGGGAGGTTGTGTAGTTTGAATCCTCCTCGATCAGTTCTCCAAACTGGTCCAGATCAGAAAAGCTCATGTGGAATGTTTTCGATCGGCTCAGCTGAAACAAAAAAGCATCGCACTTAACCCACCGACCAAAGATAGCGCTGCTTTTGTGTCATACGAGATCACATAATACAGAGAACCAATATTACAATTTCTCTACCATTTAGTCATAAATTGCCTTCATGAAATGTGAGCCTAAACGCTAAGTGTACAGTCAATTTTGCGTAAAACCAGATCCGGTTAATCAGGATTTCGTCTTATCGGCTTTTTTTTTTTTCTGAGGAATTAGAATTAGCCTGAACTTGCTTTGTTGTAAACGACTTCAAGTGGATTTAGGAAATACGCGTTCATACCAAAGATTGCTCAAGAGCTCGGTTGCCGATATCATTGGGTTTTGCAGTTAGGTTGCCTTGGGCTGTGTAATTGCTGCTCGTGTTGGTCAGAGGGTTTGCATCGGAAGGAGCTGGGGTGACGTTGGAGGGGAATATGGCGACAGAGCACCTCTCACATTGCATGAAAGAGAGTAGTTGTCGCATGATGCGAGTGACCAGTACCTCCACAGTGCTCTGCTCTTCAAACACACACTTGGCCATCTCCAGCAACACTTTACTTCGCTTGCTCTCCAGCCGAGACCTACTCAGACACAGAAAAACATGTCATAGAAAGAAAACAGATCATCTATAGTCGCTATATCTATGCTCTAATTATAGACCAAAGAAGGGTACATAATTTACCCAAGTGAATTGGTTTTCGATATCTCCGCTTAGAAGACTGAATTATGCCATAAACCTTCCTTTCAAGGTAAGTTAATGAGAAAAAAATCTATCATCCCAACCTTCTCTTCCATCACCTTTCTCATTATTTTTTTGCTAAAAAAATTGCATGGTTGCCATGCCCAATATCTAAGTTATAGTAACAAAAAAAGACGGAAATAGTTACTATTGAATTGAGAGACTTTTTCAAAGATTGACAAATACTAAGAATAAGATGGCTTTCAGGCTCTTAAAAAGTAGTTTTCTGAACTGGGCAGAACTGATTTGTAAGATTATGATTATTGTATTTAAGGAAATATTCACAACAACAACAATTCTCCGTATCTTCCGAACAGTTTTCAACTTTGTACAGAGGCAAAGCTGAACAAAATGAAACAAAAAACAATCCCTAAAAAAAGAAATAAGAACAGGTAAACAAAAGCTTTGATAAATATAACTTGTTATGTCAGATTCCTACTTCCAACCTTTAGATTCAGAATCTCGCATCTGCGCCACGGGCCCTTTAAAATTTCCTACTTCAGCCACCAATAAAGCAGCTATATATGCTAATAAACTGACATTGCTATGCAGCACAAATGCCAGAAAATATCAGTTAAGGGCAGCCACACTAATTTTGCATGCAATAAAATTGAACCATTAAGGTGATTTGCGTATAAATAATGCATTTCGTAAGTTTCGCGAAATATAATGAGTTGGAAAACTTCTAAAACGTAGTTTTTTCTATCGTACTGTTGTATGGAACAATTAGCTTTTTTCGGTTCAATTGATGATTAAGACTGCATCAACTAAATTAAATCATTACGAATGTCACAATTATGTCATTAAACTGCCAAGCAGCTTGCTTCAAAGCATCACCAAAAGTAACGACTTCGGTTGGAATCAAAAGATTCCTTGTATTAAAACACTACGAACCGCGTGCTCCAAGACAGAAGCGAACTGTGACACTGTTTCTGACACAGCATACATAAAATTGCAAGCTACCAACCCGAAAAAAAAACGATAAAGCCTGGAATTATGTTCTATCTGAGACAACCACGTCCGTGAATACCTTCACCGGCGTTAAATAAGTCTTCAGAAACAGTTGATGAGCGGCATCGAAGCCCACAAAATTGAGCTCCCGTTGATCCGAACATAAAAAAAAGGAAAAACTCCGTGGAAGCTAGAAAATGATTTATTATAAGCCAAGGTGATTCAACGTATGATTCAACCAATTTTGTTAGACAAAATGGTAAACCGAAAAAAAGTATATACAGATTTGAAAACGCTTGCACTTCACAAGCGTTATTAACAATGTTAAACGGATTTTTTAAACACCATCTGAAAGATATCGATGCCCCGAGCTCTAACAAAAAAATTTGGCCTGTGATTCATTTTCGCAAAATTATTGGGGCTTTGAAAAATGCCTGTTGAGGAAATAAATGCACGCGAAACTTGCAGTTTTCTGATATCGCGTAGGAAACTTTTAAACCGCTCCATCTTTATTTGAGACTTGCTAATTGATCCAAATAGGGCTCTTTTTATATCTTCCGCCCAAAAATTATTATTTCAATCTCTTGAACTGAAACTAATTTGCTTCAATCTGATTGGCTAGAATTAGTCGATCAAACTTCAGCACCTTCTCAAAATGTTTTATGTCAAAATAAGCCATATTAGTTGCCAAAAAATAGAATGTTTGGTAAATGATTCAAATATATTTCAAACAAGCTTTACCTGTTGTACAATTTGGCATTCATCAGACAAATTCCACAGAAAGCAAGATACGTTCTGCATAATCTGGCATCCCGCGCATTAAATGCTTCAGTCGGTGGCTCACAGCCATTCGTCCGTAGTTCTTTGGTAACATCCAGCGATGTCGTCATGTTTTGGGGTTTTCGTTGCTTGTTGATGACCTGCGCCACTCCAATCACTTCTTGACTGACATTCAGGACAGGAACGCATAGCATGTTGTTAACTGCGTAAGAAGGGGGAAGGAGGCCATCGTCAGTTCCTCGTAGAAACCTCTCGTCCTAAACACAGTTACATTATTCACGCACAAAACCACTGTTCTGACTGCCGTTTCTCGAACATCAAGACGACTTAGCTTCAAATTTGCATATGCTTCAACGTAGGAGTAGGAGATTAGATAATCAGTAGCCGATTAATGCTTTTAATGCCCGCAGCACTCGAAAAGTAGCGCAGTTGCAAGAGTGCCAAGCCAGAAAGGCCCAATGTTATCCGCCTCCTCAAGGTGGGAAAGTGAAGGGCAAAACGAATGTCTCTCCTTTTTGCCCTTGCCATTCCCACTTTGGGGCGGCCGGAGACATTGGAAACCCTCAAACCGGGACCTCGCAAAAGCCTGTTTTGGAAATAATTTTTGGACAATTTTTTTCCAGTGCTGCAGTGGGTAGCGCCAAACAAGGCCGTAGAAAGAGAAAGCGAACAATTCTGTAATTGCTTCTGGCATCAATCAAAATACCAAAATAATCCCTAACACTGGCGTCCACAATTTTTGCAAGTAAACAATTATTAAGCAATGAACAAAATTTATGTGATTTTTTATTTTAATTCTAAAATCAAGGTTAAATTCATTAGCAAGTTGGAAAGACACTAAATAATTCCAGAAATGGTTTGTTTTTCAGCAATCTGAAACATTCTAGCTTTTGGCGTTCTTGTACTTCGACACTCTTGAACGCACCCTACTGAAGCAAACAAGAACTTTCAAAAGCAAAGAGGGCGGGAGCCTAAAACAGATTTACTTCAAATTTCTTTTTCAAGAAAAACCTGATTTTACTCGACCGTTTACACAAAGTTTGAAGTAGAACAACCGATTATCACTTTGCTTGATGGTGTAAAAACATTCACAGCCCGGATCGCCCATACAAGCTCCCCCTCACAATAGACCTAATGGGGATCAAACTATATTTTTTCGAAATTGAATTTCGGGTAAAATAAATTGATCTAATTGATAAAAAATAACCAGAAAATTTGAAAAAGTGTAGAACAAGAAAACCGAAAAAAAAGTTAATCAAATACTCACAAACTTTCTGCGCTTTTCAAGATGATGAAATATATCAGGTTAAAGCTCTTGAAGAACTGAAAAAAATTCTCATGAAGAAAAATGAAAACTTGACATTTTATGGTTATTACAAAAACCGTCTTATCTCTTAAACTGAAAAGATTTGGGCATTCTTAAATGGAGGCCGAATTTGTAACCCCTGAGATTACTCTGACTGCCCCAATGTACAGGTTAGGAATTTCAAACTTTGAAAAACTTCGGAGAAATCATAAATTTCGGTGAAAATAATAAAAAACGTCATATCTCGAAAACTAAAAGGATTTGAGCAGTCATATTTGGAGGCGAAACTTGCAAATCCTGAGAGTACCTTGACTGAGCTTCACCACAGAGATGCGAATATCAAATTTTGTGAAATTTTTTATATCTAAGTTTTCTGAAAAATTTTATTAAAAAACCAAAAAAAACGTCATATCTCGAAAACTGCAAGGATTTGAGCTGCCATAATCAGCGGCAAGTTTCGCAACCGCTGAGAATACCCTCACAATATCCAACAACAGGAATGAGATCTTCAACGTTTTGGAATTTTTTAAAATCTAAGTTTTTGAAAAATTTTTGAAAAAAATCATAAAAAACTACATATCTCGGAAACTACAAGGATATGAAAAGTGAGATTTGGAGGCAAGATTCGCAACATCTTAGAGTACCCTGACAGCACCCATATACAGGGTAAAAACTTCAAAAATTGATTTCTAAAATTAAATTTTCTAGAATTTTTTTGAAAAACCTCGAAAATTGCCTATCTCGTAAATTTAAAGGATTTGGTTATTCATATATGGAGGCCAGAATCGCAAAGCCTGGGAAAACTCTGACAACATCCCACTATTAGATTGCTAATTTCAAACTTGATGAAATAAACATTGAATTTAAACTGGAAAATCGAAAAAATACCTTAACCATAGCAATATACGATATAGCTTAAACGTGATAAAATTCTTTTAATAAACATGCAAAAATAATCCGTTGAAAAAGCCTAAACATGACGAGATAGTGAAGCCCGCATTTAAATATATGATAGATTACGATCCCTAAATAAGTTGTATATGTAAGATAAAAGCGGTACAACAAAAGGAACTTAGAAATGGTAATTTACTAAATTGTCCATACTGAGAACGAAATTTTTACGAGAAAAAGTCTAGTACCCGGTTGCAATCTCAAGGGTAATAAGAAACCCTAACTTCCAATCGAGGCTCAAATTTTCTAATTTACAGAACTCGAACACAGAATTGTTCCAGTGATTGATTTGCTGAATGATGCGATACATAGTTTTTCTGATGTTTACGGTTCTTTTATTTACATTGCTTTAACAGATGTAAATGATATGGAAAAGCTTTGAGTTTAGTTGAACCACAATAATTTTTGAGTTTCTTGTTCATCAAAATTGGGGCTCGCTGGTTTCTTATAAGTTTTTTTTACATCAGTTTTTGAGCATCAGTTTCTTATAAACGAACTAACTGTACGAAAAATCGGAGGAATCGCCATTCACGGATGCGTTTAATGAAAAGTGACCTCTTAGTTGATTGCTGGACTAATTCTACGTTCCCTAATCCAACTGTCAATTGTGATTAAAGAACCATTAAGTTTGCTTGGCAAAAGAAACGATTATTGATTCGATCCTTTTGAAACAATGTCCCTTGTTCTCTGCAAACACGATCAAACGATCCATTATACCATTCATGCCAGCAGCACTGGCACATTATGCTCAAATGCCAGATAGAGTTCACTAGAATTCGTATTTGTTTTATCTTGATTAATACCTACTACTTCGCATTCGCTTATCAAGATAAAAGCTACCAAATGAAAGTTGAGAATTCCATTGAGGCAGAATATGAATAGTAATCTGATTCTGAATCTGACGTGATCAGCGCACAGTAACTAACAAGAATAAAAAATTAGAAGAAATGCTATAAAATGGTGCGTTTACCTCATTCACATCTTGTATGTTGATGAGCTCTCGGCACTTTGCTACAGTTCCTATCACTCCTACGCCTATGGGCACTCGCAGATACCTCCCACTTTTGCTTTCAACGTCCTCCTCATTTGAGACTCCGTTGTCCACCCCTCTTGTGACGTCATAAAGGGCATTGACGAGGTAGTTGCGGTCTGATTTTTTATCACCTTCTACCAAGTAAAGAAGTGCTCTGTCTGCGTTGATTAGGGCGCAGAGATGTTGGAGGATTTTGTGACACAGCAGTCGGTTGTCTAGTTCGTTGGCTATGTCCTTCACTAACTCAGCCAGCAACAGTTCCTGGTCGATCACCCCCATGTTGGAGGCAATGGCCTGTTGCTTGCTTAATTTACTGTACATTTCCTCGTCAGAACAGTCGACTTGGTCTGAAACCAAAACACGATCTTTAAAACTCAACACGACAAAAATAGAAAAGCTAACTCTCATTAGGCAATCGTATCAGCTATGCTTAATGAAATTTCAAACCAGATAATACATAATTGTTTGATACGTCATCGGAACAACAAATCTTTGGTCGAAAGATCATCCAGTCCTGCTGCAAAGCTAAGTTACGAACGCCTATAGGCGCGTTGGAAAAGTGCTACTAACTTCTTTTTTGTTTAAAGTAAAAACTATATTTTCCCTTAAAACAACAAAATCGGAATACAGCAAGAACCTTAATAAATTTAAAGAACCTTAATTAGTGATTGCTTCTTGGTATTAACAATTCAAATTAAGAAACCCGCATAACAGGTTACCTTAATATTCTCATTGGGGTGCGATTGAGGGAATTTTCAAATAACTCAATTGCAATTCAATGCGGGCTTTCCAAATTCAATTCAATTCGTTTTTGAAAAACAATTTTTATCCTCTATTTCATTTCACATTGGGTGGCAAGTTTGAGATGACTGCATTTCTGGTTAATCTTAATAGAAAACCAGAAAGACTTCAAAATATTCTTAATAAAATCCGACAAATTTCACTAACTCTTTTCAAATGCTCTGCTTTTTTATATTCATGGGTAACAATGGGGGTTGAAATTAAGCTCCAAACAGAATAAATGAACTGAAAATAATGAAAAGTTGTTCACAAGTCAAGTTGATAGTAAAGGGCAAACATAGCCAACAGACAGTTGGAAAAGAGTCAATGAACGCAAGTAAGCAGAAAAAACGGATTTATTTGTTGAAAACAATCTCAACTTTCGTATTCCAAGGCAAATAATTGATGGCCTTAAAACTCTGAATTTCTACAGCAATTTATGATTGACACTTTTTTTGATAAAATTCAATCGATTTGAGAAAACTGGATCCATAGGTAAAATTGGCTCTTTTCCAGTTCCCCCCCCCTTTCAAAATACCGAGTTTTATTTTTGTTTCAAGTGTTATTATGGCTAAATGCGTGATGCTACGATGTAAAGTATGAAGAACAAATCTGTTCACAGTTGTCGATTTGTTCACCACGCCAAATTTCATTGCATTATGACAACGTTAAATAAGCTTTTCAAAATTGAATTTGAAAGGGGGGGAAACTGGAAAATAGCCGTAAAATTTTTTACTTCGCTGAAAAAATTCTATAATTAAATCCCTTTTCGAAACTAGAGGTCAATCACGTTTTTCGTGACCTTCACACTTTCGCTGTTCGATAGTATAGTCTGCCTTTTTTTTATTAAAGGAATCGAATTAACTTTAAAAAAGTCAAACTCAAACCGCGATAAAGTAAATTTCTGCCTGAACAAATTTTAAGTGCCTGAACAAATTTTAAGACTTTTCCTGAAAAAAAAATCGAAAGAAAATCATCACGACCCAAAAATCATCAAGACCTATATAAGAGTCTGAACTACGTTCATCGACTCTTAAAAATCAGTTTGAAAACCAGTTGAAACAAAGCCTGGAAAGCGAAAATCTTCGACATTGTCAATGAGTGAAAGTTTTCGAATTATCTTTAAGAAATGAAACCACGACCAAAATTACTTCAATTTGAATCATACTTGGCCTCTTTTCTTTGAGGCAATCAGAATTGTCTAGAAATACCTAACCTGATCAAAATAAGCCATAATTCCTTCTACTCTACAACTGTGAACGGTACAAAAATACACGAAGTTCAAAAGCGCTACATCAAAAAACATAACCAACAGACAGTTGGAAAAGAGTCAAGGAACGCAAGTATACGGACTTACTGACTTGTTTTTCTTGAAAAATCCAAATTTTGAATTTATAAGGAAAAAACAGATGTTCTTTCAATTTAAAAAGCAATTTATGATTGAAACTTTTTTCATGAAAACAACCAAACTTGAGAAAATTGGATCAACAGGTAAACTTGTTATTCCACTGGGAAATCTGAAAATGAAAAGAAAACTTTTTCGAAACTAGAAGTCGATCACGAGTTTCGTGACCTTTGCAGACAAATCTGAGACAAATTTTTAATCTTTTCCTAAAAAATGTCCGAACAAAAATCATCGACTCTAAATTAAGAAAAATTGTATGTCACCATAGGAAGAAGTCGAAAAATTGAAAGTCTGATGAAAAGTTAGCCAGGTGTCAATGAACAAACACTTTTTGTGAAAATTCTGCAAAATGAATTTAGCTCTATTATATTACGCAACAAGCAAGGCGCTCAGAGTTTGATTAGGGAACTTTCGTGTGTTCATACGCAAGTCATGAAAAGATCAGGACGTGAAATTTGTTGTATGAACAAAACTAGTTAATCTGCAGCGTACGAAAATCGACGTGAAAAAATTATTTACATGCACGCTCGCAAATATGCTGTAGAGGTAGTTTGAAATGAATTTTAAAGTGAGAAATCTGTTTTAGCAGTGAAAAAGAAGCATGAACACAAACTTTTTACTGACTAAAGCATTTTAGCAACTGTTTTTCCACCACTCACTCGGGAAATTAATTCACTATCCTCGGGCCTAGGGGCCCTCTGATAGTAAATTAATTCCCTCGTGCGCGGAAAAAACAGTTGCGAAACTACTACATGAATCACTCTAAGACCAGTGCAATTTTGTAATGCAAGTTTGATTTCGGATTATGACGTTTTCTTTTTCCCAATGGCGAATGCTTATTTTGGGAGCGTTGGCAAGTGGATAGATTCTCGGCCTCTCTCTCTCTCAGAATGTTAAGTTTGGAGGCCCACAATGATTCGTGCTCGCTGCTAGATGGTGGAGCTACAAATTCAAAAACAACAGAGGTGAAGCGGAGCTGCGCATTACTTGCGATACAAAACAAAAAACATCGAAAACAAAAAAAATGAAAAATGTTGAAAAAATTGGGTCTACCAAAATTTTCATAAGTTCTGATATAAGTTCATTCTAAGCAAGCATGCCAAGCAAAACATTTGAATATTAAACTAGCAACAAAATGAACCTAAGCAACGAAACAAACTAAAGAAGTCCGACAATTCAGTTTTCACCGGAAAATTTTTCAATTTCATACATACTGTAAAAAACAAGGTCCCGCCGCGCCTCGAACTCCAGAAAATAGGCTGCAAATGCGACCACCTTATCTCTAGGCCAATGGGAAAGAACCGAGGTTCAATAACACAGCAAGTAAGACAAGCAAGTCAGATTTGTGAGAAAAGTTGTTTGCAAGAAAAAAGTCTAGTTCCCAGTTACAAGACACTTGCTCTGGCAGGTGTAATTAAAACAATATGAAAGAACATGGAAAATACGTGCATTATTTAAGCAGCCATTGTTAGGAAGAAAGAAAGACCCAGGAAACGAAACGCCATTAGGATGATAAAGGTGCCTTTAAAATGAAAATGAATTGACAGTGAATTCTTGTGAGTTATGTCAAACTTTTACCAGGTATTTGTTCCCAAATACGATCAATGTTTAGGCGTCGTAACTCTGAAACACAATCAACTAGAAACTTCTTTAAAACTTCAAGAAATTTAAGTTGATAGTCTCTTAAATGTTCAAGAATGTACAAGAAAACCGACAGTGAAGTGGCTAAGGTCTCAACCATGCTCATTGCTCGTAAGTAAGGCAAAACTTGGCATTCCAGGAAAAAATAAAAAAACCCGTCTGTCTTGAAAAATGGGAACAGCGGTTTACCGTAATGCGCTGAACAAACTAAAATTTAATAAACATAGCCACCATAAACATAGGCACCAAAAATACCAGCGAGATTGAAAGAAAATAAAAATATTTCTTTGAAGCTCCATGAATTTCATAAATCTTGGATGATTGACACTTTTTTGATGAAACTGACCCAATTTGAGAAGACTAGATCATTGGATCAGTTTTTATTTTACTGGCACTTAAAAATTGTGTCTGTGGAGAACATAAATTACTTTGCAGATGATTTTGAATCAAATTTGAGCCAAGAAAATCCAAATTTCAGCTAACGCAAAATTAAACAAATTTGTGAGTGAAAAATGTACTCACAACGGCAATTTTTTTTCGACAAAATTGACGACTTTTTTTGTCGATAAAATTGATTTTCCAAACGCTCCCAGAACATAAAAACGTGCCAAAACAATATAAAATAAAATAGCATCGAAAGAAAATTTATCAAGCGATAACAAAGCCAAAAATACGTTAGCAGAAACCAAATAATTCAAAGAAATATCAGTGCTTTCACTCTCAAACACATATACTTTATTCGCGCATCAAATAGAAATTAATGCGGCCAAAAAGCCGATATATTGGCCGAAACCTTTTAGCCAAAAACAAAAGATAAAAAAAGCTAAAAAAAAAATTTTAAAAAAAAGGACTAATAAAAGGTTATTAAATCCCCCTCACCCTCAAAACACACACACACACACACAGCTTGTAAAATGATTCAATATGATGCCACTAAAACAGATATAATATAGGCCGAAAATTTTTAAGTCGAAAAAAGGGAAAAATCAAAACAAAAATTAAGACTTAAAATAAGTTATTAAGTCCCCCTCCCCCTCAAAACATATATTCGCAAAAAAATCGCCCGTCAAAGGATATAACGCAATGTGAGGCCACAAAGCTGATATAATATAAGCCGAAATCTATCAAGCCGAAAAAAACACCAGAACACGGCAAAAAGCAGCTCAAGAAAGTGCAATAAAAAATAGAAATTAGCCTCAAATTAGCGAAAATTCGGCTGAGTCTAGGATTCGATCGGCGACCGAATGCAATCATGAGAACTTGAGTCGCACGTAATAACTACTCAGCCAGGCACGCTTAACCAGCGAAAAACACTAAGACACGAACAAAGCAGCTACATATGCTAATAAATTGCCAATGCTTTTAAGCAAAAGTGGCACCAAATACAAATAGAATATCACAAACTGAAGGCATGCACACTAACTTTGCATGAAACAAATCGCAAACCATAAAGCCACATTATGTATAAATTTTGCATTTCAAGAAATTGCGAGATATGGTGTTAAAAATGTCTGAAATCGAGATTTTATTGTTGTTATATTGTTAAAAACAAATAGCTTTTTTTTCGGTTCATTTGATCTGCGTTAACTTATTACTATTCGAAAGTCACAGCTCATGGTATCAAAAAGCTGTAAAGCAGCCCCAAAAGTGGCACCAATATTTGCGACTGATACCTTAAGCTGACGGTAGTGCAAATAGTAGAGATTATTACGAATGGGACACAAAATTTAGCGGTTAATTTGCTGCTAACAAGTTTCCAGAAAAGGAGTTCAGATGAAAAAATTCCTGTGAACAGAGTTATTTTTGGGAAAAAAAGTCGAGTACCCGGTTGCAATACCCTTGCTTAGCGCAAGGGTAAACACAGACGAGAAAATGGTTATGGAGCTTGGAAATTGCTATAAACCGAGTGTTATTCGCTTACCTCCAGTGATGAATGAACCACTGGAATGATCTATGAGAGGCAATTCGTCTAATTCCCCATTGTTGAAATCGTGTGCTGATATTTTTCGAGTAGGTGTGGTTGCGCCCGAATCATCGTTCTTCGGCGAGTCTCTTTCGGTACCGAGAGAGAATCTGCGATGGCTACTGCTACGCCAAGTACTGCTGGCTGAAGTGGTCGCTGTCCCACTCAGAGGGGCGCGACCGTTACCTGTCACCGAGGAGTTTCTCATTTCGAGAAATTCCGACGTCAACTAAAAAAAATTTTTTAATGAGATTACTTAGTGACAATTCAACAAACCTCTGCGATAGCCGATAAAAAAATGTGCTGTCTATGTCAGAAAAGAATGGAAAACACCATGGAATGGAAATTGATTTTTTGATCGCATTTAATGGAACCATAAGTTTGGTGTTCTTCGCGAAATTACTTACCCCTAAAATCTTAACATTATTTTTTGAAGATACAGGTTTGCATAGTAATTGGCATACATGGCGTTAGGTTGAACGCGTTATTTCAACAAATTGCCAAATAAATTATGTACTTCTTAAAACCAATTGTACTGACCAGTTGAACTAATTCAGTCATTTTCATCCGTGACGTTCAGTTGAAGCTTTTTGTTCCAATTTAACCATTTGGTTGAACAATTTTTGTTATTCCACAATTATAGAATCAAATATAACATCTCTCCTACGGCAGTAGGTTATAGGATAATTTGGACAAGTATAAAACGTCCTACTGCCGTACGAGAGATGTAATAAAATGTTCTATCATTTTCTAATATCAAAAACATTCAAAATATATCGCGCGTTAATTGACCCAAATTGGTCAAAATGGCAACCTTTAAACCCTCATAACTTTACAAAAAATGATCACAGGTGAAATATCTTTTCAAATTTAAGCTCAGGACAACAATACCTTTTGAATGATAAAAAAAATTCCGTCAAAAATGGCTAGTTAAAAAGTCGAAATTTGTCTGAAGAAAAAAAAAAACCCCCACCCCCGAGCACAAATTTTCCGTTACTTTCGTATCGAAAGTCGGAACAATAAACAAAACTTATTCGACTAGTTTGTAGAATTTCAGATACCAATAAAATCTTTTTGCAACAGAATTTGAACCACCAGTATCCCAGAAAAATGCTGAAAAACTAGGAAACAACGACACGCAAGTTTTACCGTATGCTATTTTACCTGTTCCAACTTATCCTATGCTATTTCACTATTTGAACTTTTTACTCCATCCTTAGTAATATTCAGCCAAATTAACTCGCAATTAAATTTATCTTTGATCTGCAAAATTGATACCTAGTTATAATTTGTGAGCAGCACGTTTTAATTATTTTATTCAATTGCGTCACAAAACGCAGTTGGCCGCTTTGCAGAAAGCTTGTACATCATCACAACTAACTAAGTTGAACCCAAACCCATTGGGGCGCAGAAACGCGTTAAGTTTTGATTTTGACAATTCCTGAAAAATCATAATAAAGAAGAGCCAAAATTTTATCGAAGTCTCAATGATAGCCACGAACTTACTTAAATCTAAAACACAAAAACCTGAGATTCGAAATCCTGAGTTTTCAAGATAGAATTCGCACGAATGCCTAACCAAAATATGAAAACATAGCCAAGTTACAGTTGGAAAAGAGCAATGTAACTGAAAAAAAAAACCAAAAAAAGCAATTTGTTTATTTTTCAAAAATCTTGAACAGTTTGAAAGCTTCATCCTTTTCGACAGTGTGATCACTGATGCAACGGAAAAAAATTTGGCCACTACAAATATGTGAACGCACTTGAGCTGAACATCGATTTAGAACTGTGCCTTGAGATATTTCCTTGGCCGGGTACCGGTGGTGCTAACCCTCCTTTTGTGACAAACTAATCAATCCTTTGATGCTTCCAAAATTTGAATAAAATTTGGCTTCTCGGCGAGTTGATCTTTCGAGTTTTTTGAAAATGAAGCACATGCATTATCTATTAAGCTTAAAACGACTTGGTGAGATATGACTTGTGCTCATTCAAAATCTAGTTGCAACACTTCAATTTGCAAATTAAAGCCAAAAATTTTCATCTTTCGTTCATGCTTTGAACACGTCCCAATTTTGAACGAGCTATATTTAGGTTATTGCATTTCTGTGATTTTTTTTTTCATATACAGCAATTATTCTTTGATCAGCGTTAATGAATCTTTCATGTAAAAACCGACTTTTTCTACGGAATACTTCAGACATGATAATTTTTTAAATTATTATAGTAAAGTGAAAACGCCATAGGCATTGTTGTTGGCAAATAGGGTAAAGTGGTAGAGGGTATAATTGCTTAGGGTAGAGTATAGAAGGATAAATCGTCATGTAACCCTCTCCTACGGTGTCCGGCAAATAAGAGGACAGCTGTAAGACGACAACCGCTTTTGGCAGGACTTTTGGTAAGACGACGCTACACATGAATTCTCCTTTTAGATTTCTCAGAAACGCTTAAATTCGAACAGCTCATTTTACATGTCCTATTGCTAACTTGTCGTCTTAACCTCTTGTCGTCTTATTTACCAAGCACTCTCTCCTACGAATTGTGCAAGAGTACATTTACTTTCGTGTATTCTTCGAAGTTCTATTTACATTGAGTCGTAAGAAAATCAATTCAATCCAGGGTGTTCAATAATGGAAGACTAAATATAAGTAACATAATTTTATCTGAAGCAACTATTTATTTCTGAAAACTAATATCTTAGCTTAAACAATGTCTGTTTTTAATAAGCAAATTGGTCAACTAGTTTAACAAACAATTTATTAAACAATTGTCAATTAACTGATTACATTGGACATCATTGACTCCTCTAGCGCTAAATTCAAAATTTAGTCTTGATAGCAAAATGTTAACATCTGTGTTACTCGTCATTGAAATTAATGTAAATATCTTTTTGGAACCCAAATCAAGATTGAAAGTGGCTTTGACATGGTACCACGCTGAAACCCCTTTAAGCTTTCTTGGAGACAATTATATTGATCAAAAACACACTAGTCCTAAATCCTTCTTCCCGACTGTGAGAGTGGTTGTGAAAAAACAATACATTCCAAATGAAAAAAAAAATCAGTATACACTAACAGGTTTAGAGTGCTTGCGCTTGGTCGCGTGATTGACAGTAGAATTGGCCGGAATCGCTTCTGTTTCAGAGCGTCGTCTGCCTGAGGCGCACAATTGCATTAGCCATGACTGCACCACATCCAAGTTCACCTCACTGATCACGTGTTTCGTCAGATAACTCGGATTGCTCCTCAAAAACTGCGACACCTGCTCTGGAGTGCACTCACCACCCGCAGTCTCTGTCAGAGTTGCCATCGATTCCATTTCCATATGTGTGCTTAAATCATGTTCAGTGTCATGATTCTCGAATGTTACTTGTCGTGGAGACAATGGATTTAAACTTGGAATCGGGTCGTTGGAAAAGACTTCGGGCGACATATACTGAGATGACGCAGACGCTTGAGGATCTGAAGATATACGTGCAGTTCTGCTGTCAGGTCCGTCTGCCACCGGCTGAGATATGTGATGCGAATAGTCAGGGTCTGAACTGGACAAGAGGTCCAGGCCGGTTCCGTTTATTTGCACTGCGTGCTGTTTAGGGTTTGTCTCTCCTTTTGACTTTGTCCGATTTTTTTTCACTCGATTTTCCTGCTCGTTCTTCTGAAACAGTTCAACTATCTTAGCAGAGAAATTATTTTTGTTTCAAGTCATTGAAAATTCTCGATCAAGGTTTTTTATATAGTATAACTGACGAACTATTGGCGCGGACGTCCATGAAAACATCCGTGGAAGTCATATCACGTCTTACTTTTCGTTATTATTTCCAGGTCGATATTTAACGCCTGGTCTTCAGATTTTAACCTTTGTAAGTAGCGATATATGCCAAATTCGAGGGCAGAACAAGAAATCTCCGATACGCCACAACAAGAAATGCCTAATACGCTGCAGCAAAGCAAATTTTTTCAGAGCGCAAAGAAAAAAACAAATAGTTTACACCTTTTGAAATGTGTGATTATAATGATCGAATAAGCGTTAGGTTCAAACTAAGTCGAAGTGAACCTGAACAAAAATGGTCAACAGATAACATAGTGAACACTTACAATGTTGAGCCGATGGAATAAATCAACGAAAAGTTTAAACCCATCCATCTTAGAATGGATGTCTGCTCGTGGGTCAGATTCGAAACAAACGACTACTCAACAGCAGACACATGCAGTGGTAGCTGCAGACGATGCAAGCAAGTAAGTAGCTAAGAATGAATTGGAGACGGAGATAGACTTGCAGATGTAATTTAACAGCACGCCACGGCGGGAGGGAATTAGACGGAATGGTATGTTTTATAGTGCTATTGTTTTCCCTCTCTATCGATAAGGCACTCAACTGAAATCTGAAAAATCATACGACGGGCTTGTACGCTTCTATTCTGCTCCCGTTTGCAATGTATCAATGGCAGGAAAATGAGCTGTTATATAAGAACCACCGGCTAAAATCTTATCGATTGGCAAAAGTGCGCACAGGTAAATAAATGATCAGAGAGCGTAATTGCGACTTAATGAGACAAATTTCAGGTTCTTGTATGGCTTCTTCAGCAGGCAATAAAACTTGCACGCAAGTTTGGATTCACAAAGCTGCATTTTGCCATAGAATTGGTGAGATAGATTAGCACTTGCTCGTTCGTTCCATCTTTTGCTAAATACAATACAAGGGACAAAAAACAGCGACGAAATTGGTACACCAATTTAGAATTTAATCAGCACATTATTACATGAATGCGACGGCTGCCGTAAATTTGCAATTTTGGTCCATAAAATTAATGGAAAGAAGGCAATGGGAGCGGCAGCACCAAGACAAACCAATAAAACAAGCGCTGATAATGCAGTAGTCAGCTGTATTTTTAATTTAATCAACAGTCGCAGCAGTCGACTTATACTAGTAACAAGTAGTACCAACTAAAACACTCAGACCAGACCAGATTAACTGACCCGAGACTCAAATTACCATTCGCTAGTTCACTCTAAATTCTTGCATAAACCACAAGAAGAAGAAAGAACAAAGAGAAAATGAGCTGAGCAAATCACAAGAGAATCAGATATTTGTTTGAATTTACTTTACAATGCTGGTAAAGCTGAACTGTGGTGTTTGCGAATAAAAGTTCGAAGTCGAAACGAGAAAATCAGGAACGAATTCTTCAGTTTCAAAGTAGTTGCTCTAGAAAAGAAAAATTAATTAAAAATCACTAGGGGAAGGAAGCCGTGGCATTTAAAACGGCCTTTAAAATTGTAATTCAGTTCGGCAGCCAGCTGAAGTCCAATTGAGGTTTTCCTATCTACCGGGTCATGTTATGCCATGCCAAAACACAACCAAATTTTCTCTCTTTGACCAAATCTAAGCGGCAACATACGAATTCCATAATTGAGCCCTTCTGCTTCACGAATATTCTCAGACAGAAAGAATGCGGAAGTCACCTGTATACCAACTCACATGCAAACAAAACAACCTAGAGCCAACGAAACACAAAACAAACAACAAACGAACAAACCTTAACTTTTCCCAAATTTCCAATAACTTTCAAATCGCTTGTTCGAGCTCAAAGAATTACGTGGTTGAAACACAGAAGCCAAAGAGCCTTCGAGTAGGAGAAATTATTATGATATTCCACATTGATAAAACTAAAATCCGAAGAAAAACTATTATTACAAATAAATATAGCCTAGAGACAGTTGGAAAAGAGCCAATGAACAAGAAAACCGAAAACAAAGCTTGTTCTTTTACAAAGCTTGTTGTTCTTTTACACCATTTTTAAACTTTCGAATTTTGGAGAAAAACAAGCCACGCAGTAATTTTTTTCTGATTGGCACTGTAAACTAAGAAATGTGGATTACGATAACATTTCAAATATCAATTTTCTATTGTTTAGTTGCGTTTGTATAATAGTGTTTCAGTTTTCAAGTTTTGTTTCTATAAGCCATTTTGAGTAACTTGACTCCAGTTGTCTTCAAATTGTTGTGTTCAAGCAATGAGCGAAATCATTGCATGTCAGGCTTGAAACATCGGGCATCGAAAGTCTAGGTAAACTAGTCGATTTGTAGCACTGCTCAAATCGGGCTAACAGCCGGCCTCATTTTGCAATCGCAAAATTCAAATGAAAAGTCGTGGTGGGGTTTCCTAAACCTAGTCCTAACATCCTAGAAGAGCTAAGGTGGCTGATGTCGTCGATGATTCGATTCGTGTTGTGGGTCTTTGTCTTGGTCATAGAGCTACGGTGACTCCTGTCGCGGTCGAAGAAATGATTCGTATTGAAGGTTGTTTTGTAGCTCGTTGCTAAACCCAAGTAGAGCTAAGGTGGCTGCTGTCGTTGTGGAAGAGTCAATTTTTGTTGTAGATTGTTGTTGTCTTTGCTGGTTGCTTTGTCGATAGTAGAGTGGTCGACTCAAATAAAGTGTTTCATTGGTCATCGTTGCAAAACATGTTGCAACCCTATCTAATGTGGCTGTGTTGTTGTCGATGATAAGATCATTACAAAATGTGCCACCTTTTAAGTGATGCTCTCCCGTCAAAGTTTGATGCAGGTTGGTTCCAGTTCGTCGTTGCAGAGGTGAATAGCAGAGAGTGATCTGTGAGTCAGGTCATATATCTTACTGGAGAGTTACTGCTGAAAGTATTCTAGTGATTCCCATTTTTTCTTTTGAGATGCGTTCAATTTGGGCTGATGGATAAATGGTCGGTCAAAGTGTCGATAATCTTTTCTGGTTTCTCTGATTTGAGAAAATCCATTATCTTCTACTAGGTTGTAGTGGCTGGAGTGCTTTACATGTCGGTTGGCGAGGAGTAGGTGCTGTTGGGCGAAAAAAAAATTGGTCGTATTGCGGGAATTTTCACAATACCATGTCGAGTGCGTACATTGTATTGTCTAATTTGATCGTCATATGATGGGATCGAGGATTCAATGCATCCAAGATGCCATAAGCCTCCCGGAGTGAAATTTTCTAGTATCTATACTGGCTGTCCGTTGGCTATCGTAACGGTTTCACAGAAGTCCATTTCTGGCGGGGAAGAAGCGTTGGCGTTTCCATACGTGATTTGAGAGCTGCGGGGCGAACTTCCACTGTTTCGTTATATTCAATGGGTGCGTTGATAGTTTGGGCGGCATGCTGGCGAACATTTGTCCTAGAAGTAAGTGTTTGGGCGTAAGGGCTTCAATATCGTTGGGAGATGAAGAAACTGTGGCGATCAGCCTGGAGCTCATGAACTGTTCGACCTCGCATAGTACTGTGTTGAAGGTGTCGTCAGTCAGAGCCTGCTACAAATGCTAGCATACATTGCGTTTTTCAGGCTTCGGATGAGGCGTTCCCATACGCCTCCGAAGTGAGGCATAAGTGCTGGGTTGAAGTACCAAAGAATTTGAGTTTCCAAAAAACTCATGAACAACTGTAGGAAGGGTTCCTCGTCTAGCAAAGAAGCGCACTGAGGGTGGCATCGGCGGAGAGGTCTTGACACATTTCGAGGTGCACGGCACGTGTAGTTGGCAGGTCAGAATGAGTCTATATCGTTTGTTGTAAGTATTGGCTATCTGAGAGGCCAAAGGTCCAAAAACATCCGGTCCCGTGTTTTGAAAGGGGAAGGGTTTCTCAGAGGGAAAGCGGTTGTATGGTAGAGCTGCCATTTCAGGCTGGATACCATAAGCTAATTGGCGGCGGCATGCGTAGCAACTTTTGCAGACTTTTCGAATCTGTGCTCGGGCGTGTAGAATCCAGTACTCGGCTTGCAGAGTGTTCCTGGTGTGCTCTGGTGGAGAGAGCTGGTTTGTGACATGAATATGTGCAATCATTAGCAGAATAGCGGGGTGTTTACAAAAAAGAATGATGGGGTATTTCGAGCAAAAATCAAGTCTAGGTTTTGTAAGCGTCCATGAGCTCGAAGAAATCCTTTAACGTCGATGTGCGGGAAGAGGGGTCTAATGCGGCTGCAGGGTAATACTGATTGACCACGTTTGAGGGTGGCGTATCCGGTGGCGAAAGGGTCTAGCTGCGATTGCTTCGGAAGAAACAATTTGGCGTTGGTGATTTCGACCGACGTCAAGATGTGGTTTCGGTCTGTCTGCATTGGCAGACTGCTGCTGGTAGGGTTGGTCGATTGCGGCAAACTAAAATTGTCTTTTGTGTAAGATCCTCGTGATTTCAATCGACTAGAGATGGGGGCAAACGAAGAAGTTGTATCCGATGGTGTTTTTCAAATCAAAGATTGTCCTTTTAATTTGAATCTGTCCAATGCTCTGAGTACAAAAGCAGTTGCTCGAAGCAGTCTGGTCCATTTCGAGAACCTTTTGTATGAATTACAAAAATTTTCGGGACCAACGATGTTTGATAGAGCGATGAAAGACTGTCTGTGAGAGTGCTCGTCTGTGTTATTTGTCGAAAAGAGAAAAAAAGTGAACTCATAAGATGCAGTTTCAGACTGTGAAATCTGAAGTGGCGCGGGCCATTTCTGGTCTGATGCTAGAAGGAAGTCAGGTCCATGAAACCAACGGCAATTTGGTGTGAACTCGGCAAAGGAAATTCATCGAGTGCCGTCGTCTGCAGGGTTAAGGTTTCCTGGGCAGTATTTCCACTGCGAAGCTAAGGGAAGGTCTAATATTTCTCCAACACGGTTGGCTACAAATATTTGCTGTCTTTTATCAGGTCCATGTATCCTTTGAAGAACTGTGCTGCTATCAGTAAATAAATAGGCTGGAGTCTTGATGAACTTTGATGAATGAGTCTTGATGAACTTTACAAGTCTGGATCCTATCAAGGCTGCTTGTAATTCCAGCTTGGTTATCGCATGCTGCTTTAACGGTGCAACTCTAGCTTTTCCAAGAGCAAGCGATATACTTCTTTGGTTTGTGATCTCTTCTATGTAAACGATATATGCGACTAAAGCAAGAGCGGCATAGGAAGCATCAGAAAAAACATGCAGAGAAAGTTTTGAGTACTTATGAAAAAAATACTGGCGAGGAATGCTCACTACTTGCAGCTGGTTGATTTCACTTAGTAGTGTGAAAAATTCTGGCAGGTTGCCGTTGCTGAGAGGGTCGTCCCATGAGAGTCCTTGTCTCCAAACACTTCGCTGCAAAATGCGGAGGGGAATAGTAAAGGGCGCGGCAATTCCTATTGGGTCGAACACTGATGATGAAGTGTGAAGTAGATTCCATTGAGTTCGTTTCTTTTTCAGCAGGTCGTAGAAGTTGTTTGGCCAGAAAACAAGTGAGTCGCTGGCGATGTCCCACTGAATTCCTAAAACTCGTTTGGTAGTAGTTTTGTCGAGAAGTTCGTCAAAACTGATGTCTCGATGTTCTTCGTGAATTGATGCAAGGATGTCGTTATTGGTTGTTATCCACTTTGTTAGATTGAAGCTACCGGTCTGAAGGAAATATCGCAGGTCGTTGAAGATTCGTTGAGCTTCACTGATGCTGTCGGTTGATTCGTAGAAGTTGTCCATGTCGAAGTTATCGTGGGCAAGGTCTTTCACATGGGGGAAAGTGGATTCATTGCCGTCGGCACAAGTTTGCAATGCAAAGTTGGCACAAGTGGGTGAGTACTTTGCACCAAACACAAAACATGTGTATTCATGGAACTCTGGTTTGGTGGTTTCCCACAGAAATCGGAGAAAAGTTCGATCTTCTGGCTGAACAGATACTTGAATATAGATCCCTTCTATGCCGGCGTTGATTGGGCATTTGCGTTCGCGAAATCGTCAAATTACTGCAGGTAGGTTACTGAGTAGGTCGGGTCCACTCGAAAGCATGTCATTGAGGCAATCAACTTTGTATCTGGATTTTGCGCTGGAGACACGGCGAACTTTTCCGGGCTTGTTGGAGTTGATGACACCGTGTTCGGGTAGAATCCATCCTGTCGAAGGTATTTCACTGGGTATGACTTTTCTAATGTATTCTTTGTCGAGGTCACATGAAAATTTCCAGTTTGTTGGGGTCAATTTGAAATCGTGTTCGCATCTTTCTGACCTGATTGTTTTCCGTAAAATTTCCAATGCATGGCGTTCGCCTTTCGATAATGTTAATTCGGGTGAAGTTCCATATGATTCCTTTCTCCAGGTAACTACAAGGACTTCTGAAAGGTCTGCGTCATCCGGAGATTCTGTTTCATGGGTTGAGGAGGCACGAAAGACATTTCTTCCTATTATGTCGGCAGTTGGACCAACAATGGTCCATCCAAGGACTGTTGCAATTGCTCGAGAGGCAGTGTCAGGTCCTTTGATAACTGAGGTTGTCGTAATAAGGTCTATGATGTCTGTTCCAAGAAATGAGACCTGATTGTTTTCAAGATCGAAAAATGTGATGTCGGAAAGGTGATCGTAGGCTCGCAGATGCTGTTGAGTGCATTTGGCTGAACATTCTGAAGTCTCAAACTTTGAAGTATGTATGCCCTCTTAATGTGGAGTTCTTCGTTGAGGGTTCCAAAGGGATGAACAGTCAACTCAATTGATCGGGCACTGATCTTCTTTGAGTCGCGAAAATTGTCGATGAAAAATTCTTCTGTAGATTAGCTTTCCTCTAGTTGTAGGTAATCGGCTGTTGATTTTAGTATGTAGCTGTCGTTGCTACCGTTGTCTAGAAAGGCATAAGTGCTGATGTTTTTGTTTCCATGTCTCAACATAACTGGAACGTAGAGTAAGAGAGAGAGATCGTTAATCTCTTTTGCTGTCGGTTCATGGAGTTATGCGTCTGTGATGAATGCTGTGATGACGGGGAAGATGTCTGGTGAGTTGAGCTGTTGGTTGTAGAATTTACGTCGTGAAGGCTGCTTGATGTTGTCGGTTGCACATGGTCGCTTGGAGGGGCAGTCTTCTACCATATGTTGTCCCAAGCAAGTGAGGCAAAAACTTTTCTAGAGGATGAGTTTTCGTTTTGCTTCAACTGACTGGTGTTTGTACTTGTCGCAATAGGAAGAGCGGTGTTTCTGGTTGAAGAATGCGCAAAAATTGCGGCTTTTCTGTTGGAATCCTTTATTGTTGGTTGAAGATTGGTTATCGTTTTGATTTGATTGTCTGTCATCGTTTCTCCGGTTTGGTTCAAAAGAGTTACGATGATTGCGTGAGGTGTTGCTGATGTTAGAGACGTCTTCTTGAGGAAGGTAATCGCAGGCCAAGGCAAGATTCCGTAACCAGTCGTTAAACAGGCCAAGAATTGAGTGCTGTAAATCGTTGTTTACAAGATACTGGGTCCATTGTAATCGTTCAGTGTTGTGGAGCTTGTTTACTGCGAACTGTACAAAAATCGTCGAGTTGAGATCATTTGCAATTGCAAGAAACTGGAAGGTTTCAACAAGGTTGCTAACGAAAGAAGAACACTCCGTGTATGAGTCCTTATGATGTTGATGGCAATTGAAAACTTTGTAGTCGTTTGATGAAATTATTCACAATTATGTCAGGTCGTCCAAATCTTCTCTGAAGTTTCTGTAGGGCTGTTGCTTTTACTATGGTCAAAGTCTGGAGGTTGGTCAGTTTTTCGGCATCAGAAATTGGTTGATTGTGCACTGTGGTCTGAAAAAGTCCAAACCACATGCTCCATTTCAATGGGTCACCGTCAATATTTTCCAATTTGATCTTTGGTAACCGGGAAGTCTGGCTGAACGTTGCTGATGATTGAGTCTGTTGATGATGCTGTCGATACTGATGATGCATATATTGGTTGAGTTACGTACTGCGTCGTCAAGGTGGATGGGATTTCAAAACTGTTTCGCGGATTGATTGCTGTCGTCTGAAATGAATTCCCATCTGATGATTGATGTTGCTGTGTAAAGCTGAAGGCTGTTGTTGATGCAGAGGTTGCTGCTGGTTCAATAGTGCTTGCTGGAGTGAAAACTGTTGATGTCGTCAAAGCTGTAGTTGGTGCGGCAGATGTTGCTGCAGATACGGGCGCGTTAGTTGCTGAAGTGATCGTCGGGACGGCTAGGCGTTTGATCGTTTTCCGGTGGCTGTAAAGACTTTTGTTCAGTTGATCTTCAATATATGTGAAGTTTTCGATGATGTTGCTGGTTGTTGCAGCTTCAGTGGGATGATCAACAAGATACATTGTCATCTCCTCCAACTACTGCAGTAAGGCTGTGGCGTCTGCTTTCAAGTCATTGATGTTGATGTCCGTATTTTCGTCGTTTGTTGCCTTCTCAATTCGTTGGAGGGCATTTTGCAGGCGTTTCAGAATGAAGTCGCGTTGAGCAAGGCTTGCTTTTCCTGGCATTTGGTTGGCATGCTGGCTAGTTAACTCTTGTTGATGCTATACCCTAAATCTCAAACCCAGAGAGCGAGAACAGAATGTGAACAAGTAAACTTTATTTGAGTTCAAGAGACATTAGAAACAAATACCAAAAATCGTAGTGAGATAGACCTGTTTAAGTTTCTCCGATATCTCGAATGAATGGAGAATAAAATAACTTTACAAACAGAGGACGTAAATTATTAGTATAAGTTAGAGCATCATAAAATTTTGTACAGCGGACAAAATCATAAGTTTAAACCAAGTACCAAGAGAACACGTACAATTTTTCTGTAAATTGCGATTGCAAAAAAAAACACTTCCTGGCAGGGGAGTAGCCTTGTAAGCCGTAGAGGAAAGAGGGTCGTTTTTACTGGAATCGTTCCCTTAAGACGTCAATTAAGCTAAGAAGTGCGGATTACGGTAACAATTCAAACATCAACTTTCTATTGTTTAGTTGCGTTTCTATAATAGTGTTTCAGTTTTCAAGTTTTCTTTCCATAAGTCATTTTGTCCATTTTCAGTAACATGACTTCAGTTGTCTTCAAATTGTTGTGTTCAAGCAACGGGCAAAGTCACTGCATGTCAGGCTTCAAAAATCGGGCATCGAAAGTCACGCTAAACTAGTCAATTTGTAGCACCGTTCAAATCGGGCACTTTGTTCATGAAGCAAAACCCATTCAGAGAAAACTGGATCGATAAACATTTTTTTTTCACTTGGAATTCAGATAATTAAAGACAATTTCAACTTAAATTTGAAAGCGTAATATGATTTCCATTAACCCAGGTGCGGATCTAGGATTTTCTCGAGAGGGGGGGGGGCGGATTTTCAAAAAAAAAAAATCGAAAAATTTGTTGACCTTTTTTTTAGAACGACCGAATTGAAAAACAGGCCAAAAAGGGCGTTATGCACTTTTTTGAAAATTATAAGCAAAAAACCGCTGTTTATTTTGGCGCGCGTCTCCCCTCAAAATTAGTATATATTGGCGCCAAAGGCGTCTTTAGAAAAAAGTTTGGGGTTCGCCACCAAACATGGTTATCTCAAAATAGAACAAAGGGGGACCCTTTGGTTCGGCAGGGGATCGAATCCCTGGTGGGGGGGGGGGGGCGAATGCAACCCCTCCTCCCAAAATCCGCCCCTGCATTTGAATTGAGCTTGAAAAAAGTCAAATAGCAAAAAATATATATCTAAGCGAAAACATAATTCCGATTTTTTCTTTTAAAAACGCTTTGCTTTGTTAATTACCACTTGTACAAAAAAAATGTATTCAGTAACCGTACGGAAGTGAAATTTATGAAACGTATAGATCAATAAAAATAATCTAAGAAAAAAACATCATAATCTAGAAATCAGCAGACCAACAGCAGCTAAAGTTGCTTCTGACCAATGAACTCACGAATACCACTACAACTACAATAGGCCCACAAAGGCTTTAAAACTAAACAAGTGTCCAAAAACAACAGATTTGATTATTCCATTTTTTCAACCAAAAAACACTTTCTTGTATACTGGTGGTGCAGTTATATCAAAATTTATTTAATTCAAACAATTTTCAATGACGTTTCGTTGCTTGATTTTTGCATAATTTTATTTAATGAAAAAAATAGTTTCCAGGTTTTGAACTTCGTTTGCAACTTAACAACATTCTAGTAACAGATATTTAAACGAAATAACTAAAATGTGACAGCCCATGAACAACAAAAGCCTACGAACAAAAAAAAATTGACAGCCAATTGTTGTGGTTCTTTTAGCCGAGGGTCGGGTTGGTCTCATTCGTCTCCAGGTCTAAAAACATCGCGGCATCCACCGACCGAAGCCACAGGTATGTAGGGTACGTAGGGAGGGAGTTAGGCGGCAGTTGAAAAGGTCAGAAGTGGCCATCAGTTCAGGCATAGAGGGGAAAGGAGCTAGTCGGGGAACGTAAATGTTTAAAAGCCGGCTATAGCTGAAGCGGAGTTGGGAGAGCTTACAGCGAGTATTTCTGGAAAGGGCTTGTTCTGAGAGGTCAACGTTGAGTGAAAGGATACAAATCGCCTTAGTGTGGGGCTTTATATAAAAAATAAGGAGGTGACATCGTCTCGGTTATTAAAAGCTACGGGAGGGTTTTGTTCACCGAGTAGTTAAAAATGAAATCAGTTGTTTCTTTGAAGCAGTTTATAATAGAAGGGCTCAATCGGCAAAAAGATGAGCGTGTGAAAAAACTGTTGGGGTGATATGAAGGGTTAAGCAGATAAAAAACTGAGACGTCAAGAGAGTGTGGGTTTTTGATGTTTAAAATTTCAACTGCACGGTGCAGGTGGGCAGTGGAATTCATGAGAGTGAAACCAGTTATAACACAGAGGGCTAAAATTTGAGTAAACTGTAGCTAATTTATTGAGGTTTAACTATCAGCGCGGGAACAAGCAGGAAAGACATAACCAAATAAGGACCTAATAGAGGCTTTCTAATTTAGAAATAGGGTTTCTTTAAAAGACAATAGGTAAAATCTGATAAAGTTTTTAGAACTCCTACTTTAGGCCTAGCCTTAGTAGCGGACTGATTGCAGTGAGTGGCAAAACTAAGAGTCGGGTTGAAAAATAACGCCACAAAACTTGGGATTTTTGCTTAGCGGTAGAGGCTCGTTGCTTAAAAACACGCTTATTTCTTTAGTAAAAACTTTGTTGTAAGACAAAATAAGAGTTATAGATCATTTAGATAACACAAAATTTAGTTTTCGAAGTAGAAAAAGAGGAATAGGCTTTTCAGCTAGCTATTTCACGAGTTATTTGCTTGCTCGATATCAAAGCTTTGGGAGAGAGGACGAATGTCGTACGCCTATGTGGTCAAGTTAACATTCTCAGGTGGAGCAGGGGCGTCCTGAACGTAAAAAGAGAATGATATTACCGAAACCTTTAGAACTCCGCATTAACTATTCTATGAGGGGTTGACTGTTCGCGAAAGCAGGCGGTGGCCTAAGCCTCTTGCGATCAATGTGTCATGAACTATATCCACAAGTGTGCGATGACACAACATATCGAAAGCGTTCAAAAGGTAGTGTAACAGGGTCAGAGCGTAATGGTAGGCAATTCCGGTAAAAAACAGAGTTGTGACAAAAAATTCAGGGCTTGACAGTACAGTGGCAGTGGAGTCGACAGAAACCATTTAATGCTTGGCATTTGGTCGCTGTTTAGTAAAAATTGGATGGATGAGCCTCCTCAATTTTTTCTGGGTAAAAACGGTATAGGCCTTAATGATGGTGACAGCTTCAAGTCTTCATCTGGTTTGGGCAAGATTATTAATTTCGATTTTTTCGCTAAAGCGATTTGGCATTATATCTCGACTCATTTGTCCTGACCTCTCTTGAACCGTGGATGGGAGGAACTATGGAGCAGGCGCCGGTTTTTAAAGTAAAAATTTAGACTTCTTAAAGGTAAACTCGTAGGTGACCGATTGTGGTATCATAAAAAAGCGTTATTGATTGGCCGTGATTAGGACATGAAAAGTAAACAAATTGACAAACTGTCAAGAAAAGTTGGTCTGATTTTTTTTCGTTTTTCAGACAAATAAGAAATTAGACAGAAATTAGAGGCTGATCTCCAAAATTATCGCCACTAGAATTTCAACTCTGTGCAGCTTTTAATTAAAATTAATTCCAACAAAAAATGAATTAAACTATTCGCTACACACGAGTAATTCTTCAACGAATGACACACCCCAAGCTGTGAAAACAAACATTGACAAATCTGTAGGCTGCAGACATAACAAATGAATCAAAATCCGATTACAGAGAAAAAAATTAGCAGGAGGTTATGCATGTGGCAATTAATGGATGATCACATAACCCTGCAAAAAAAACAAATTATAATACGTTAACAAGACTTTCGACGAAGTATTCATTTTTTCAAAAAAAAAAGACAAAAATGATGCTCATATTCAAACAAAAAATGATTTTATTTTATCAGCTATTCGCTAAATTGGGTCTGAAGAGCAAAACATAGCCATCACGGAGTACGATAAGCGTCAACAAACTTGAAACGACTGATCGTTTTGGTACATTTTTCGAACTTCGAGTGCAATAGAAAATTAGAACTAATTCGACACAGGGACGAAGCGAAGCTTCGCACCACTTGCGATGAAACACAATCATAAAAAAACATGCGCCAAATCATTAAAAAACATGCAATACAACACAAGTCGAAAAAAAAGAAAAATGTTGAAAAAGACAAGGAACGACACCTAGGGCCCAGCTAAAACTGGAAGCACGAGTTTGATATTTTTGATATTGTTATACTGATGCGGGACGAAATGCATAACTTAAAAAATTGGGTTTTGCCCAAAACCTTAGTTGTTTCTCTTCTAAATTAAGTGAGATGAGTGAAAATGTTTGAGATTTCGGAATGTTTTCAAAGTCATAACATTTCTCTTACAAAAAAGTAAAAAGAACCCCAATCAGAAAAAAAAATTGGCGCAACTACTTATTTCGATGGAACTTTATCTCAGATTTGATAGGGTAGTTTTAAGAAAATTCCAAAAAGCGGTCGAATATCAAAAAATTCTAAAAAGCGGTCATAGTTCAAAAAATTTCCTAAATCCGTAATTTTTTTCTGCGAAAAGTATGTCGTGGCCGGTAAAGTAGAGAAGATTCCCCAAATTGGGTTCCGCGATTGAATACTTAATTGGCACGGCAATGTGCAGGGAATTGGCACGGAGAATTGGCACGGCAATGTTCGAATAAAGTCACTGAACTTCCAAGAAACGGTCAAAGTTTCAAAACTTTCAATTGTTTAAAGGCCATAACTTTTTTCCAAACAAAAAGGGCGCAGTAAGTTACAAAGGTAAGCTTCCAACAGTCTGTTGTGTCAAATCAAACTATGATATCAGATTTGGCAGGATAGTTATCGAAAAAACTACAGAAAAAAAAACAAATCAGATAGTTGACAATTCCGAGAATCATAGCTTTTTGTTTTAAAAACCTTGCTCGTAGCCGCTTATGCAGAAGACATTCACCCAACCTGTTATTTCGACTGAGCCCAAAACCCAAGTTTGGCAAGGTAGTTCTCCCAAAAAATCAAATTTTCGAAATACGGTCAAAAACCAAAAAAAAATGACTGCCCAGAAGCTTAAATGTTTCTCTACTAAAATTGGCGAGAAGAGTGAAAATCTTGGAAATTTTGGAATGTTTCCAAAGTCATAACAATTTTCTTGCATATATAAAGAGCAGCCGCTTCTGCGGGAAAAGTTCGCGCAATCGCTTATACCGATTGAACTTTTAATCTCAGATTTGATAGGGTAGTTTTTAAGAAAATTCAAAAAGCGGTCAAAATCAAAAAATTGACTTTTCCGAGGACGATAACTTTCTGCAAATAAACTTGTGAAATGCTACTAACGCAGGGAAGCTTCTGACTACCCGTTATATCCACTAAACCCTCAACTTCTGGTTTCAGAGGTTCATTTTCGAGAACACTAAAAAAAACCTAAGAAAAGAGGAAAAAATATTTAAAAATTTCACTACTCCGAGGGCCATATTTTTAAGTTTTAACAAAGTGCGCGTGTAGACTTATGTAGGAAGCTTTCCATATCTACTATATTCATTGAAGCAAAACATTTCAAATTTGCTAATTTAGTTTTTGAGACAACGAAAAATATATACAAACTATCGGTCAAATATTTCCCCTACAGTTTTTCGAAGTCTTAGACAAAATGGTAAAAGCGAAAAGAGACCAGGGTAGTATGCAGGCACAAAAGGTTGTAGGCGGTCTTTCTATGCCTACCCCTTTTTTGAAAATCGGTAGCAGTGTTTTTGCGAAAAAGGATAACATTTTTCAATTTTCGTTAAAATGAGCATGTCATCATTGAAATCAGCAAGTGATTAAGCTGATTTTGTTAAGCTAGTTGTTAATTAGAAAAAAGTATACATTCCGATTTGATAACGCTTTCTAATCGCAAGCGTAAAAAATAAAAACTTCAATTTTCAAATTTTTTTGCCTCGAATGATGCTGATTTTGTTAAGCTAGTTGTTAATTAGAAAAAAAGTATACATTCCGATTTGATAACGCTTTCTAATCGCAAGCGTAAAAACTAAAAATTTCAATTTTCAAAATTTTTTGCCTCGATGATGCTCAATTTGAGCACAACAGGTCCAGCAACACGATCCCCGGCTTGAAATAAGTATTCAGATTAATTTATGGAGCGCCAGTTACGTCGACTACTTTGGTAAACTCCGGTTGAACCGAAAACAAAAATGGCACGAAAAACTTTTCAGCCATAAAATTTCATCCTTTCTTGAGTTTCGAGAAGGGACGTTGCAAAAAATATAAAAATAATAATTCCATTAAAACGCCAAGAAACGTGGTTAGTTGGGTTAGAAAGCAAACCAATTACAGGAATAATTCAGAAACACTTCAATTAAAATGAAAATTGGGTTTATTGCAAAAAAAATCCGGGAAGTGACAAATAAGCTGGCAAAACAAAAGCAGACGAACACTAGACCGGCATTTTTTTAGAAAGGAAACATTCCTCTTTGAAAGAAAAAAAGTCCGTGTCAGATTCGATCACCAGGCCTTAGCAAGATGACAAAAAAATATTAACAAACTTATTACATACCAAGCTAACAAAAGATTCAACTGATTTTGTTACACAAGTTGTTACGCCGGAAAAGCCTATATTCCGATTTGATAACGCTCGCTAGTCGCAACTTTAATCACCTAAAAGCACTTTCAGCTTCAGTCTTAAATGATTCACATTTTTTATTCAATTGGGAAATCTACAGTCAAGGAACATTGAAGTCTGCATTTTTTGATTTCAACGACAAATAAACGGTTCTACTTCACGTTTTTGTCGACTTCTCATTGTTGAACAAGGCCTGAAAGCAGAAAAATTTGTCACATTTTACTTCAATTTATCAGAATACATTGTAAAGCAATTATCCAGCGAAATCAGCCGAATAATAACTACTACGCATTTGCGACATTACAACCATTTCAAAATTGCAAGTCCTTTTATCATTCACAAATTGACAGTTGGGCGAATCATCAAAAAAATATGAAAACGGATATTTTGATGCAAGAATCAGAATGCAGCTAAGAGAAAAATCACGCAACGATCGATGCATGCTCTGATTCGGATTGACAAGTGAAACACTCGCAAAAATTTGATAGAAGTTCACAAAAAATTCAATCGGTACCTTTAGATATTCATCTTAAAACACCAAGGCGTTCTCTGGCGAAAAAATTTCCTACGTTCGGAGAATATTTACAACTACAGCTATCTCCAAAAAAATGAGATTTTTGGTGAGGAAATTGTTAAAATTGGGTTACATAAGATTGCATCCATTTATTTTCTCTGATGAGTAGTGATCAATAGTGAAAAATATGCCAAAATTTGAAGACCGAAAGACCAATTCTACTGCTTCCAGCATTAGATGAAACAAAAGATTTTTGTTTTGTCAAAAAGATAAAAAAACTGAAAAAACGACAAAAACTTTCTGGATAAAAATTACCTTTAGAACTTTGCCGTCTCAAGCGTGGGCATTACCACTGCGCTAAATGCACAAAACAATCCCTGAAATTTCAAAAAAAACCTCCAAAAATTTTATAAATATGAAAAACTCAAATAATGGCAAAAAAAAACCAGCAAAACATCTTGAACAACATTACTTTCCTGAAACCCGAATATGAAAAACTCAGATAATAGCAAAAAAATCAGCAAAACATCTTGTACAACATAACTTGCCTAAAACCGGAATACACAGAAAAATTCTAAATTCAAGAAAAATGTATAAATTTTAGGCAACTTTGGTGCTGCGGCAACTATCCCGACAAAGTGAAGTCCAATAAAGATTTTTTGACGCACTGACAATTCTCCGTTTACAAAAAAACTGCTCGAACTATAGAATAAAGGCAGGTGTGTTAGCTTTCTGTCACATGCACAGATAAACGTCTGACTGATGCTTTCATATGAACCAAAGGTGAAAGTTGTTAACCGAAAATTTTTTTTTTACGATTTGATAAGGCTTGCTAATCGCAAGGGTAATTATCTTCAACTAAAAAGATTTGATAAAAAAGCATACCACTCAAACGATAGCAAGTTTTATTTTGAACAAATTTACCTCAAGGAAAAGAAAAAGAAGATTTTAAAAATTTTTTTAAAAAATGCGGAGAAATTGATTTTATGCTTGTGAACATTAATTGTCAAACAAATTTCATATTAAAAAAACACTAAAACTAATATAAAATATATTCGGCAAATAAGACGACTGAATTAAAGCCGATACCCATTAAGCTGAAAAAAAAAATCCGTAAGATTCTCAAAAAAAACAAGACTTGCATGGACAACTTAAAAATCAATTATGATCCATAAACAACTAGTGCACGTAAGATGTAGGTGGTTAATTAAAAGGAAGGAGTTTACAAATAGTAAATTACTAAATTGACCATTCTGTGACCAAAGTTATTTAAGGGGGAAGTCTAGTACCGGGTTGCAAAACCCTTTCTTATCTCAAGGGTAAAAAGTACATAGACGTTGTTGCAAACAATTTGCAATGAACTATTGAAACTTTTTATAGTGATCCACACGTTTTCCAACAAGATACTGCGACAATTCTCACGTCAGAGACTAATCAGAGATTTCTAGGCCAAAATCGCAACCAGAACATCATGGCCGGCACAATCACTTGATTTGATTATTCTTGAGAATATATGGCTATTTTGTAAGCAAAGATTAAATCATTCTGTTGGCTCTTTTACCTCCAATGATCAATTATTTGCAATGTTCCAGAATCTGTTCTTGAATTTCCTCAAGAAAACCTGGTAAAAATTGTATGACAGTCTACTAAAAAGCGTAATGCGACAACTCGCAATATACTCACCGCCGCAGTCGCGCCACCAACGTGTTAGCTTGCCAACAGATGGTAGGACTTTATACGAAATTTAGAGCCGGTTATCGCCGCGCAGCTGGTGAACTTAAACCGAGAATATAAAGTTTCCTAGCTTCGAAAAATTGCGAGATGTCTCTTTCCTTCAATTTTGCTAGTTGTATTTTCTTTCCAGTTTTCGCAGTACCACCAAACAGAACGCGAAAAGTTCAAAAAATGAAAGGCTATATTTCCATGTTCTGATTCATCAAAAAAGTTTTGAAGTATTTACAGGATCTTTTGTTGTAGTTTTTTTTATTCACTGAAAAAAAAAGTTGCAAATTCTATGTCCCGTACTGTAGAAGTGAAATGAGAATTGAATGTAGCCCCGAAAAAATGGAGCGTGGACAAATTTAAAGAATTAAAATTCCGACTGAAATGACTTCAACATCAAACCGCACACAATTACCAGTAGCTCTCCTTGAGAAAAATCCCTTTGTTTCTAGCCACTCTTTGAGTGGTTGGAACAAAAGTTAGTAATCAAAACTTACACTACAGGAATTCAATCAACACAAAACAACAGGAGTGTTTACTGATGAATACTCAACGGGAAAATAGCATTTGATGTAGCTCAACTGGAAAAGAGCATTTGATGGAAGAAAAAAAACATCTGATGTATCTCATTCAATCAAATCAAATCACCACCACTGTTAAAATGGTTTTCTGATTTTGAGTTCAAAAACGAATCAGATTTCGATAAAAGGGGTCAAAATTTCGTTCACCTTTCTCGAATTAGCCATGAAAGAGACAGTCAAATATATTAATTGAAAGACTTAAAAGGGCAAACAAACTTCGGGTAACTTGAAGACTGCTAACATTTAAACTGCACGCCAAAAATACACAAGTTACAGCAAGAGAACATTAAAAAATGAGCGAGTTCATCACATTCAATACAGTCGCATTCAATCCATCTTCTCTGGCGACGCGAATTGAACAATATACTATCTATAGCTCATTCAAAACAGCTATCAGTTTATGCTTCACGTAACAATATAATATACCACCAATACTACATTCACAACAGCAAAAGACGACAAATACAAATGTTTTGTTTCTACAGATAGAAAACAAGCAATCTCTTTCATGAATAAATTCAGGAACACTTCTCCTTCAGTACCCCAAAAACCCACAGATGCAGATTTATTTTTTGGCCGACAAATCCTCGAAGTAATTCATCGAATGCTACCATTGAAAACTTAAAGAAACTCACAAAAAAGAGGCCACTATCTTCTATAGGTCGTTTTTTCGCCAATACTGATTAAAATACACTTTTTGGTCTCAAATTTTTCATTCTATAACTTCTAAATTTTTCTTTTCGATCTCTTCAATCGCTTTTTTCTGATTGCTCCGCTGCGCTTTCATTTGACACGAGTATTAGAGTATGGTCACCGCTCAACTAGCACAAAAGCTCCACTAACATGAAATTTCATATTTAACATTTACCGGAGAAAAAAGAAAACTACTCCATTTATCTGGGTGGAGGGAGGGAGGAACCAAAAAAAGCAAAATACGCGGTCAAAAAATTTAAATTAACGTGGTCGGTCAAAAACAAAGACATTTTGAACACGGTCATTAATTTAAAAAAAAAGGTCCTGGTCCAAACCCATGAATCTTTAAACAGAAATTTAAACAGCAAAATTCTCAAATTTCGAGTTTCAAAGATAAAAACAGATAATCTTAAAATTCCATGAAATTCTATAACAATTTATGACTGGCGCTTTTTCGATAAAGTTAGCCGAATTTGAGAAAACTAGATCAATAGATAATTCTTTTATTTCGCTGGGAAATCTGCAAATTGATTTCCATTTTCGAAACTAGAAGTCGATCACGTTTTTCGTGACCTTTCCATTTTTACTGCTCAATAGTGAAACTTGCCTTCCTTTTAACAAAGGAAATGAACTGAACTCGATAAGAAATCAAAAGTCAAACCGGGGAAAAGAAAATTTGGGTTTGAACAAATTTTAAGACTTTTCTGGAAAAAAAAAAACAAAAAAATCATCGCGAACTATATAAGAGTCTGAACTACGTTCATCGACTCTTAAAATGTATACATTCCGATTTGATAACGCTTCCTAATCGCAAGCGAAACAAAAAAAATGGAAATTGATTTTCAGATGTTTTTTTTACCAATTTTCAAATTATATAGTTCACAAGTCTCGTGCCAGGCCACATGAAATATTTTCAAAAACAATTTTATGGTAAATTTTTTTAAAAAAATCAACATTTACGGATAAAACTGAACGATTTTCCAATCTTCAAGTGTTGATGAAAAAACTTACAGCACACTCGTACAGCTCAGCTGATTTGATTGGTGAAGATTTTATTGAATCGAATTAGCTCACCTTTCTCTTCGTTCTGCAAATTTGTGACCTATCATAGGATGAATCTGGTTTGGCATTGCGACCTCTACGGCAGCTGGTGAACGCTGGAAAGAGACAGCACAGTGGCGAAGAGGAAGAGGTCTCTGAATCCTTTGGAGGCGGAATCTTGAGTCCCTTCGAGAATGCTGGAGCAGCCACCACTGCACGCAAGGCGCAGTAAATGTCTCCCCGCAGTTTCTAACACGTCAAAGTACAGTCAGAAGCAGTAAGCAGCAAGTACAGTCGGAAGCATTCACTTCACTTGCTCCGCTGTCAAAATCAAACCATGTGACCAGAGAAATACTAGAACATGCATCACAATTTAGCATTGAAACAACTCCGATTTCGAACTGACCAATGACAGTTGTGAGAAGTTAAATTGATGAAATCGAGCGCACCATACGGATAAGGAGATATCACATTTCACACAGCGTTTGTTAGTCTCTCAATCAACGAACAATGTGACCATAACTGAAAAGGAAACGCTTTTTGAACGGGGAATAAAACAACATGCAAGCATCTTAGCTTAAAATGAAGGGGTCCGAAAAGTAGCGACAGCATGTTAGAAGAAAATGATGCCCGCTAAACATAACAGCCTGATCAAAGAATAATAATAAGGTTATGATCATAAAATAGGGCAAACAATGCGCTATTTGAAGAATATATGACAAGCACACCTCCTGTTGGTATAGTGCACTT